>NC_037676.1:116784259-117158113 GCF_003255815.1 Theropithecus gelada
TTTTTTTTTTTTTTTTTTTTTTTTTTTTTGAGACAGAGTCTGGCTCTGTCGTCCGGGCTGGAGTGCAGTGGCCGGATCTCAGCTCACTGCAAGCTCCGCCCTCCGGGTTTACGCCATTCTCCTGCCTCAGCCTCCCGAGTAGCTGGGACTACAGGCGCCCGCCGCCTCGCCCGGCTAGTTTTTTGTATTTTTTAGTAGAGACGGGGTTTCACCGTGTTCGCCAGGATGGTCTCGATCTCCTGACCTCGTGATCCGCCCGTCTCGGCCTCCCAAAGTGCTGGGATTACAGGCTTGAGCCACCGCGCCCGGCCTTACTTAAATGGTTTTTTTTCTCATACTGAGAGGTAATATTTTATAATAAAACCTACTCAAACATTGCATTGAATTGACTTGTGATCCCACCTTACTTTTCAACACCTTTTTAAAAATTAGCTTGGTATAAGGGATTATGCCAAATCAGAGTGGTCTTTGAGAAACTCAGTCAACAAAAGAGAATGCCATGAAAAGCACACTCATTGTCATTTCTAAGTCTTTGATTCCTTTACGTTGAAAGTATGTTGACTTTTGAGTAATTTTCAGAAAAGCTATTATTATTCAAGTGTATAACCAATAAAGACTGAGGGTATTTTTCCTTAGAAGAAAGTTGGAAATGAATTTTAATTGTGACTTAACACTTGCAACATTTTCTTTCCTCATGTTTGCTCCTCAGCTCCCCGTGCTGTCTGTAAAAATATGTCCTGTTTGCTATCATAACAATGGTTTAGCAACAAATGCTTTCAATAGAACACACCTCTTCAATTTCTAAAATTGTTCACTTTCCTGTGCTAATCTGTCTTAACTATAACAGCCTTAAAACATATCTTAATATCTGATAGAGAAAATCTAGCGGTGGTTTTCAGTAAAGTCTTGGCCATTTTTAGCCCTTTATTGTGAATTTTGATTAAATTTACTAAGCGCCACAGAAACAACAACAAACAACAGTTAAAATAGTCAGAAGACTTCTAAAATTAGAATTGCAATGAATGAAATCAATTTGGAGATCACGGACATTTTACGATAGCTAGTCTTTCTATTCAAGAAAATATGTCTGTCTTTTAATGACTCCCATATATTTTCATTTTTTTTCTCCAGAAAGTTTTCCACATATTTTATTAGATTTATTCCTAGAAATATTTTGTTCTTCCAAAATACATATTTCCATAATAGGAATTACCTCATGTATGACTAGTAACTTTGATAATGGCATTAATAGAATATAGAAGTCAAGTTGATTCATTTTCTTCAACAGAAGCTAAACACAAACACAACTTAAAACAGAAGATCACTGAGGAAGATAGTAGTTATGAAAAGTCACAGTCCTCTCCTTGGCTCAATTTTGCTTATTATTGTCGCTGTTATTATTATCAAGAGTGAAGATGTTAAGGAACTGTCTCACAGAGAGGGTCTTTCTATGAGAGAACCAGAAAACCCATGTTACTGAGTGACAACAGGAGACAAAAGGGTGAAAAAAAATTACAGCAGGCTATCAATGAGGGCACAAGTCAGTTATCACCTGTCTTAAATGTGATAAGAAATGTGACTGTGAGTAGAAGACATGATCACAGTGTGGCATGCAGCAGGGCTGAACTTGATGGCATTGGATTAGGTGCTCTGTGAAGCCAATAAGCAAGTCCTATGTGAAGCCATGTCAGCATTTTTTATTTACAGTTTATTAATTAATGAGGAAAGGGGCAATAAATAAATAAATAAATAAAGAGAGAAATGATGTGAGCTGATGGAAAGAAACAAATTCAAGACAATAAGCCAGATCATCAATCTTTGGCAGCATGTTATTTTCCCAGTTGATTCATTGTTCCTTTACCTGTCGCTACTGATGAAGACAGCTTTCTCAGCTTGTCCCCCTGAAGAACAGCGACATTCTTCCTTAGATACCATTCATCAAGTAACATTTACCATTTAAAAATTATCTATACATATGCTATAATATTCCTTTAATAGGAAGAATGTGGCATGCCTTTTAAAATATGTTAATATTTTATTAAAATTGTCATTAATTTTCAGTGCTCTGTTTATAAAGTCGCAAGGGATTTGAATGATTGATCCTTGATCTTTTATTTTTCCCATAACCATATTCTTTTCTGGGAATAACACATGATTTTTCCAAAATATGAGGTTATTTAGGACCATATATAAGAGTTGTATAAATTATAAACATGCCAATGTTATTTATCTATTTTTTAAAAACTCTATTTTATTTGTGTTTGTATATAGACACGAACTTGTTTGGTTTTGGTTTTGTGTCCTGCAAATTTGCTACATTCTAATAGTATATCTACTAATATTTGTAACGTCATCTAGTCCTTATACGTAGCTTATATTTGTGCCATGTAAACAATCATTTGCAAAAACACATTGATATCCCTGCTATTCCACCATTTTATACCCTGTCATCCTTTAATTGATATTACTTGCTAAATCTTCCATTAAAATAGTGAACATTAATGGTAATATGATATTAGAGGAAATGTTTTCATAATTTTAAATTTTAACAGTATATTAAGAATGTGTAGATTCTTCTTTATGATGTCAAGCAACTTCCTTTTTATTTTCAGTATTAGAATTTTGTTATAAATGTCTGTTTAATTTTAGGTAGTATTTCACTGAATCTATTGAGATAACCACATGATATTTCTCCTTTTTGAGATAAAATAGTATGTTTCTTCATATATCAGTTTTAATAACTTGTATTTTCAAAACTAATCTCCTAAGTTTTCAAATATATGCCATACTTCTCTGTTAGTCCAGCTCATGATACATTTAATGTCTGTGAACTTTATTTCCATTGTTCTTTCTAATATTATTTATTTTTGCTTTCTTTCGAACTCTTTTGTTTTAAGTAATCTGGCAGAATATTTTTCTTTTTAAGAATTTTACTAGTCTTTTCAGTCCACCATATTTTTCCTTCTTTACTCCTTCTGTTTTACGCAATTTCTTTCTCTTTTAAAACTAATTCTGTTTTTATTACTTGCTTGTTCCTGATGTCTTTGGGTTTAATTGACTAGAGTTCTAATTTCTGCCAAAGTTTGATTTTCAAAGGTTTAAAATATTATCCTCAAACACTGTAGAAAAATGTATTTCAAAGGTTTATTAAGTCATTTGTGAAGGAACCAACAGAAAATTGAAGCTGCCTCAAAAGGCATTTCCGTTAGTGAGCCATGACAAGCATGCTGAAATATGTATTGTAAATTCAAGACAAATAGGTTAATGTCCTATAGGCAACTAAAATTGCAACATTTTAAATTATCTTTTCTTCTAGACATAACTTATTTGCATTTACAGCGGCAAAAATTCTATAAATTCATGTGTAACTTCACAGAGAAAATCTAATATATAATAAATATTAATTCAAACAAAGGTGCATTCCTCTGGAAAATTAAATATTTTAGGGGTGGGCCTTTAGTCAATGTTCCAATATAACACAGAAGTATCATGTGAACAGCTTTTTGTCTTACTAATTTTCACTTTTGCAAAAATGTCTTAACTTTATTAAGGAGAATGATTACTAATTTTTTAACTTTCCTCTTTTTGCTTGTATAATCAATAAATTTTTTATTGATGATAAATATAATCAATACATTTTCCTCTAAATATAGTCTTAACTGTATATCCATTTTTATCACATAGTATTTTTCATGTAATTTACTTCAAAGCATTTTAAAATTTCCTTTATAATGTCTTATTTCATCTATAAATTTTTGATTCTTTTAAACGAATATTCAAATATATTGGGATTTTCTAGGTAGTTATTGATATTGAATTATGAGTACTAAATATTTTTACTAAACAAATAAAAATAATTGCATTGTACTGATTACAGCCTAAATATTGCCAACATTTGTTAAAATGATCTAGTTTTATATGATAAGTTTAAAAAAATATTTCATGTTTGCTTCAAAATAATATCATTTGTCAAATTGTTGGTGCAATGTTTTATATATGTCAATGAGATCAGTATATTTTATTAGATTAGTTTTGATTAGTTTATTAGAGCATTACTGTTGATTAATTTTTTGTTCATTTGTTTATCTACTCCAAGATTTTTTATACATCTTTTGAATACTGAGAGACATACATTTAAAAGTTCTTATTACAATGGTAAATTTGTCAATATTTTCTCATAATTCTATTATTTTTTATTTTGTATGAGACCATGTTAATAGGCAGATATAAAATTAGAATTAATATCTCTTCCTGATGAATTTAAAGCTCTTTATGTTTAAGCCAAGTGTGGGGGCTCATGCCTGTAATCCCGACTACTTGAGAGGGTGAAGCAAGAGCACAGTTTGAGTCCAGAAGTTCAAGAACAGACTGGTCACCATAGGAAAACCTCTGTCTCAAAAATGAATAAAGACATGAGTAAGTAGATACATAAAATAAAGCTATATCTTTAACAGTAATCTCTTTAGGACTAATACTGCTCTTTACCCTAGAGGTATTTTGCCTGATACTAACATAGCCACAGCATTTTTTGGTTAATATTTGCCTGAAACATTTTAACTTTATGTCCTTTTTTGGTTTCTGTTTCTTATAAAAATAATATACCCATAATCTGAAAAACTGTGTTAGATTTATCTATAAGTTTACGGTTAACTTTTTTCATCATTCCTTGTTGAACTTAAATCTTCCATCTCCATGAAATACGTTAGAAATTCTTTCAGCGAAGGACTGCTTTATCTCCTTGTTAGTTTGAACTATCTTTATCTGTGCCTGCTTTATACTTAGTTTTGGTTCTAGTAAAAGACTAAGTTGACACTATTTTCTTTCAAAACCTGGAAGATATTATTTTAATCTTATCTCATTTCCAATTTGCTGTGGAGAAATAAGATGTCACTTTCGTGGCTGGTTTTGTTGCAGAGATCTTGTTGTTGACATTTAAGGTTTTATCCTTTTGTTTGTGATTAGAGGTACATTCAGACGTCTATTGTGTTAATTTCTCCCAGAACTTTTTCAACATTGAACTACTGTTGAAAAATTTCAGGCACTATTTTCTTAACTACTACCGCTTCATTCTATATTGTCTTTTCCTGGAAATATTATTTAAAATGTTATCATTTTTATTCTGTTCTCCATTTTTCTTAACCTCTCATTCATGTTTTCTATACATTTGTCTTTCTGAGTTGCATTTGGATTCTATTTTAGGACCTTTCTGTTTACCCACTCCATTGTTCTTTAAACTACCCATTAGGTTTTGAAATATTTATTATTGTAGTTTCATTTCTGGACATCCCTTTTTGTTTTTAGTTATAGTATTATTCTGACTGCCATTCTTCATTATTTCTTCTTCTTTTATCTTTTTCCTGGCTCTTAATGTATTCTTATATACAGGTAGCGTAGTTATTTTATACTCAAAGCCTGATAACTGATAATTAACCTGAATATGGGTTTCTGCTCATCCTCATTTGTGAAGCCAGATTTTGTTCCTTAAAGTTTTCTTTTCTTTTCTTTTATCTGTGCAACATGCTACCTATGGAATTTTGTTTTATTCACAGCAATTCTTCAAGGCTTGGGTTAAAATTATTTTACTTCAGGAGATTTTCTTTCGTTTCTTTACCTGGGGCTTTATACTTCAGGATACTGAGGGGTTCTTTTGTTGTGCTATTTTATTGTGAATTACAATGTTGTTCAGAATTCACTTTCTCCCACTCCGCCTCAATATTAATGGGAGGAGTGCACTTCCGTAACTCACTAATATGTATTTGGCCATGTGATCTTCTTTCTTTTTTTTTTTTTTTGCCTGTTTTGTTTTATTACTCAGGATGTACACAATTCAGGACAAAATCTCATGTAGGAACTAGCACCAGAGTCAAAATAGGAAGTTTTCTATGTTGCCCTCCCTTTACTAACTTTATTTCTCACTTTCTTTTCCTTTGAAATTGACAACCTTTAGGGTACTACCTTTATGTGGGGTTCTCCTGCTGTAGTTCCCCACTGTGGGCCATCTCTAGCTTTCATTCTTGTCCCTGTATTCATTGCATATATTAAAGTAGGAACTCAAGAATCCAAAATTTGGCAGAAGTCTCAGTGTAAAAGGCAATTATAATTATAGTACTCTTTACTTCCTAATGTTCCCATTTTCACTTTTTTTGGTTTGTTTTAGTGAATCTTACCTCAACACTGATTAAGCTATCATCTATTCATCCAACAATTCATCCATCCTATCAAAATTAAAAATCTCAAATGATTTATTTTTAAAGTGGACTCAAAAGCATTTTTAATCATGGATGAAAGAGTTTGTAAGCAAATTCAAATCTAGCTGCTTTTTAATGAAATGCCCAACGTTTTCACCTTCCAACTTTATTTGATTATAAAAGATGTTCAAATATAAAATGGATTTCCTACTGAAGAATTCTCAAGAGATGTTTGTTACCTGGAGACCACCATTTCAAATTTATTCTTCAAACGATAATAGTATATTAATGAGTGCTAGGAATATTTCTATTAAAATATATTCTATGTTCATGCAGAAAATGGGAATTTCATCTGGTTCAAGTATTTCCATAGACACAATAGAACAGTCGAGTCTTTTAAGGCTGTAGGAGTCCTAATTCATCCCAACTAGAGAAGTAAATATCCCTTCCACATTATAAAACATATCTGAAACTTTCTTTCTCCTAAAATACCCTTTCTATTAGGACATGAAAGGCCAGTCAAGACATTCTCCAGAAAAGTTAATTTTATATTTTTCTGTCTCTATAGAAAATACTGATGATTATCTTATATGCATAGTGGTTATGATATAAAAATAATTACAATAACAATAATAATTTATTTAGTCAGCATATGTTTGCAAACAACTAATTTATCTACCTTAAAATCTGATTATCATAGATCTTTTATAGTTTCTTTACCCAGTTTCTTTTCCTCATAATTTTTATTTACCCCAGTTGATGATGGTGGAATACCAATTAATTTGACACATAATTATCAAACCTTTCTCTTTTTTGCATTAACAATACATATATACTCAAAACAGACAAAAATTTCCACTGCAGAATATCTTACTTGCAATGGCCAAATACAGATCAAACAAAACAAATGAATTATCAGCATATTAAAAGGTAATGAATACTGTGGAAAAAAAGCAGAAAGGTTGGTTAGAACATAAGAGGGTTGATTACAATTTTAAATAGGGTAGTCAGGGAAGACCTCATTGAAGCAAGAAAAACTTGTAGGTAAAAGAACAGGATACTGGAAGGATGAATCAGAATAACTGATACATAACAGATGGCATGGAAAGCCTCCCTTTTGAACTAAGATCTGAGTTAATATGGAATGTTTGAAAAGAATGAATAAGGGTTGCATCAACAGTGAGGTGAATGTCCCAGTTTGGGAGACAGTGTGTGTGCAGGCCTAAAATATGAGAAAGTGCACCCACACAAAGACACATGTACACTTGTCATCAAAATTCTGTATTTTCTCTTCTTTTTCAGGTTTGGAAGTTTTGTTAGTATACTGGAGTTTTGTTTTGTTATTTCAGTAATTCCAGATATCTTTGCTTGTTAAAAGCCTGGAAAATAGAATCATTTAATGAAACAAAGTGTTCCTATGAATTCAGATACCTGAGACTTCATTTATCATTCTGCCAAATAATAATTAACTAAATTTTTATCTTATTAACTGTATAAAAATAAATTAATATATAGGTGCAACTTTAAATGAAATAGACTAATAAAAATAGAACAAAATACTTGTTACATGCAGGACGTTTATATATATATGTGTGTGTGTGTGTGTGTGTGTGTATATATATATATATATATTTTTTTTTTGAGATAGTGTCTTGCTCTGTCACCCAGGCTGGAGTGCAGTGGTGCGATTTTGGCTCCCTGCAACCTCTGCCTCCCAGGTTCAAGTAACTCTCCTGCCTCAGCCTCCCTAGTAGCTGGGATTACTTGCACCCACCACTATGCCTGGCTAATTTTTGTATTTTTAGTAGACATGAGGTTTCCCCATGTTGGTTAGGCTGGTCTCAAACCTCTGACCTCAAATGCTCTACCCACCTCAGCCTTCCAAAGGGCTGGGATTACAGACATGAGCCCACTGTGTCAGGCCCACACAGGGCGTTTATAATCAATTTTTAAATACGAGGCTTGCAAATAACAAGATAAGGAAACAAGCTAAGAGAAAGTTTTTTCCCCTCAAAGGTCATATAATCTCAATGTCATTTTAGACTGCTAGGTTTTGACACTTCTGTGTATACATTCTGTGTATACCAGCATCAGCCAAATAGAAACTCCAACTCACAGGACTGGGTTTCATACCTACAGTCTTTTATTCAAACTCAAAGACAGCAACATTAGCCAAATTATGTCTCCTCATTAGTGATACCTGCTCATCAGAATTTGATGTTCAGCTCTACGGAGATTCTTCTTCTTCTTTTTTTTTTTTTTTTTTTTTGAGACGGAGTCTCGCTCTGTCGCCCAGGCTGGAGTGCAGTGGCCGGATCTCAGCTCACTGTAAGCTCCGCCTCCCGGGTTCCCGCCATTCTCCTGCCTCAGCCTCCCGAGTAGCTGGGACTACAGGCGCCCGCCAGCTCACCCAGCTAGGTTTTTGTATTTTTTTAGTAGAGACGGGGTTTCACCGTGTTAGCCAGGATGGTCTCGATCTCCTGACCTCGTGATCCGCCCGTCTCGGCCTCCCAAAGTGCTAGGATTACAGGCTTGAGCCACCGCGCCCGGCCTCTACGGAGATTCTTATGGTAAGCTTCTGATTTTTCCCTTATCACCTTTGTCTTCTTACCTCAAGACGGGTAACAGCTCCCTACAGTTACTACCTCCAGAACACCTTGGATTTGTTTAAATTTTTCTTATCAACTTATCTGTTTATCTCCAAGCTGAAAGTCCCAGAAATTTTTTGAGGGAGACAGATTTTGTTTTGGTTTTGATATCATACGTCCGTGACCATAGTATACAATCCTCTTCTCTTTTGAGACATTTTCCTTATTACTTGGTTCTGACAAAGGTACTTATTTCTCACTCAGCTCTTCATTAACTCCATCTGCTTGGGGAGAAAAAGTGGAAATTTTATTGTTTCGTAAATATTTCTTCTATATTTCCCTCTTCTCAGAGTAATCTTACGCTTGGAAATTAATGGGAGTCCTCTGTCTTCTAGACCAACAGCTTCAGATTTGTCTTTACTTAAAAGTTATAACAGAGGTCAGATCTTCCACTGACACCAGAAAATAGAGGCAGCACTGAGATTTTGTCTGCAAAAGTAAAGGGAACTAATCATAAAATGATTAACTCTTAATATTAACAGCAATTCATTTTAAAGCCTCTTATTAAGTCAAACATGCTTTCTCATTATCAGCCTAGAATAATGCAATGACCTGCTACACTTTATTCTTTTTTAGATGAACTGGGAAAGACAGAAACAAATAATTTAGAGTATATTTAATCCATAAGTTCATTAGTCTTTTTCTAATTTGAAAATAATGCAAAGAACTAGTAGTATGGAAGCCCTCTCTCTTTAATCATTGGTTGCATGTTACCTCTGACAAATTGGTATTTTTGTGGTTTGGGGAATGGGTAAGTTTGAGAGAAATAACTTTGTAAGTAACCACAAGTTCTATATCCTAGTTATTTTTCCACAAAATAAGAAGCTAGACCAGGGCTTCCCAAAAGTGCCTTTGATTTTATTTGAGAAGTTTGAGTTTGAGGCATATAAATTTGTATTTTTTAAAAAGCACCTTGGGTGATTTGTATAGCCAAAGTTTGCAAAACATTGGAATAAATCAATAAGTTTCTACCTTTCAAGAATCAGAATAAACTTAAGAAACTTCTTTTTAAAGAATACCCAGAGGCAAGATTCCAAAGATTTTGATTTAGTAGGTTTGTGTTAAAGTCTAGACAGTTTTTTTTTTTTTTTTTAAAACATTGTATTCTGATGTGCATTTGGGACTGCAAACTACTGAATTAGAGCTTCTGGGAAAGACAATTGCAGCTGGATTCTGAACTTAGAACTCCACTGCTCAAAAGCAGCTGTCTCAGTCTCTGTGGCAATACAAAATAACACTTCGTAGGAAGGAATAATATGGTCATCACAGTTTCTGGCATCAAGGAGCCCATACAGGAACTGATAATGTATCTGGAATAAGAACGTTTCCTCTAAGTTTGGTCAGAGATCTATTGTTTCCCTCGGTTCCCAAGAAATTTCTCTTCATCCTGAGTCAAGGACCTCAGAAAACCAAGTAAACTGTCATTGTGTCCTTACTGGTCTCTCAATCCTTCTACTGTCTCCTCCTAGTCTCTAAGAAAAGCACTTCTAAAGGAAATATACATTAATCAAGGAGTTAAAAGGCACACTTCTCTTAATCCTGTCAATACACTGTCAGAAAAATTAATGGAGTTAATAGAAGAAAAACTTCTGTTGTTGGAAATATGACCAATTAAGTAGCAATAAAAACCACACATTTAGAAAATATCCAAAAATAATGAACAAGAAAAGGCATGTATTTTTTCAGTTAAAATATGATTTTCCAAAAGTTAAAAGTAGACCTCTCATAAATATGTAAAATGAACTTGCATCAAAAATTTATTAACAAACAGATTGAAGTATGCAGTAAAATATTAATGATCCAAAGAACATTTGAGGAAGAAGGATTTATGTATTCCAACAGGAAATATATTTAAAAAAATTAAAACAGCATTACATAAAAATTAAAGTAAAAATATCAATAAATTATAGTCAATGGCATTATCTATTCTACCGAACAAAAATTATTTGTATTGCCATGTGACAATAATTTTTTAATTGCATTTGATTTTCTGTATGTTAACTCTTCCTATCCTTAAAGAGTTGTAAAATAGTTGAATCAATAGTGAGTAGAAGGTGAAATACATATATTTACCCCTAGAGATTCAGATAAAACCTGCTAGCCAATGACAGCACTAGAATGAAAAAAATATATATATATACACACCCAGGAGTCCATTTTGCAAATTTCCAAGCTGTGTATATATTTAAATTTTTACCATTTTTATTATAAATAATCCTCAAAAATTATTCCCTGAAAAGATGGTCTTATTATATTCTTTATAAAGGTGTGCCAAGAATTACCAACATGTTGAAACTTATACACTGGTCAGCTACTGCAGAGACATTGGGTGGTAAGCAACTGCTAGGTTAGAAAATTAATATCTATCTAAAGATTTTAGAAGAAATCTAAGATTGTGTTTTTGCTAGGATTTATTACTTGGTCTTCTACGTGAGGTTCAGCAACTAAGCCCAAAAATACGCTTACATTTCAGGTCCCCAAATTTACCAAAGGTCCTGGCCTGCAAGGAAGTTATTTTTCTTTACCATCTGTGAGACTTGGACTCCACAACTCATAGAATAGGTAACATGCCAATTTCCTGTGATAGCTTTGTCAGCATTGTCTCCACATATAAGGAACAACACTTGATCCTTAATGGTGGACCTTTCATACCTAATTATATAAATGTCATTCTCAAGTATATCACTCATGGCCTTGGTTACATCATTTACTATATAGTTATATCCTGTTCAAAAGGAGGACATATTCTAATTGTAAAAATTTGAATAGTTATATTTCTGTGAAAATAAGAAATACTCAGTAAAAACGTTAATTTTGAATTTTGAGTGATCAATGAAACATATAACATTTAAAATGTTTTATTTCAGTTTGCAAGAGCAATACCATAATTTGTGGGATAAAGATAAAAAAAGAAAGAAATCACTTCCTTATTTACTCATCAAAAAACAGGCTATTAAAATAATATCAACTGTTTTACAAAATGATTAACTGCATTTATAGGTCTCTAATCAGTTTATACAGTGCTTTGTAATTAATCCTTATTTTGTTTAGTCTTTGATCAGCAATGAGGTTGTCTATGTCTAGACTAAAAAGAGCCATGGAAATCATGATTCAGTTTCTTAGTACAATCTTATAATTGTTAAAGAGATACTAGTGCACAGGTCTGTACCCAAAGCTCTCATTTAAAGTATCAATGATTACCAGTTGTTGAACTAATATTTTTTCAGGAAGAGCCACTTTCTACCTTCACATTTCTAGCAGAGTTTTCAAGTAATAATGAGAAAAATGAACCACTAGTTTGATAAGATAATCCTGTCCTAAAAGCCTACTCTTTCCAGTGTTCTCAACATATTTTCTTAATAGATTTGAGTTTAAAAACAAATATAAACAATAATAACAACAAAATAGAAAAAAACTAAACAAGACTTATTCCCTTTCTGTTCTCACTCAACAGAGAATACATTTCCATTTCTGCTAATAGAGATCACTAAAAGATCTGAACACAAAGTCAGATTTCCATTGCTGCAACTAGTGAACACAGAGTCAAAAACAAAAACCAGAATAAAACTTGGCCAAGAATCACAGAAAAAGAAATCCATAAAATTCAGAACCTATCAGCCTCTGTTGGGAATCACCCAGATAGGTGGGAATAGATATATCTGGAATTAAACAGTGCATGAAGTGTCTTCTTAACATTTTGGGTGGCATATTATTTGCTCCTGGCTGCTTAGTTATTATGAATATCTTGACAGAAAGTCCCAAGCCTTTATAATATTTCAAAAGGTAAAAACATAGCATTCAAATACATGTAAAATTAACACATGTTAAAAATTTATAAAATGTCACATTAATAAGGAAGCCAGTAAGATGGCAAAATTGGTGAAAGGCATTTGTGAGCAGAGGTTTATATAGTCCATTAGGAAAGTTATTTTTATTTTTATTTTTATAAATGATAGAACAAGATTGCCGAATTAAATACAAAACTAGTAAATGTTCTTTGAGACAATAAAGGATAACCCCTGAGATTATCTTTTTAACAGAACTGCAATCATTTGCATTAGACTGAGACAACAGTGATTTGCATTGTAGTAAGTTTTCCACCACTACAGAGTTGTAAAATTCCTAACACATAGGGAATAAAAAGTCAAATGAGATGCACAGCACTAGAAAATCAGACATTCTAAGCACTGTACTGAACAGATATCCAGTAAAACCTTTTGTATATCCTCAGATTTTTGGTAATTTTTCTTAAAATTTTAAATACACACTCATTTTTTACACAGGGTAAGTGAAAATACTCAGTGTTCCCATTCTCCAAAAAATGACTGATAGGGTATTGTTACTTTGCTAGGAGCACCACACATGAATACAGTAGACTAGGTATCTTAGCAAAAATTTATTTTCTCATGACCGTGGAGGCTAGAAGTCCAAGATTAAGTGTCAGCAGGTTTGGTTTCCCCTCTATACTTATCTTTGTGTAAAGCATGTCTGGTGTCTCTTCTTTTTCTTATAAAGACAGGAGTCATATTTGATTAGTGCTCCATCCTTATGACCTCATTAACCATTCACTTATTTAAAGGATGTATCTCATTATGGAATTAAGCTCTAACATCAATTTTTTTGGGAAAAAGTTCAATCCATAACAGATAGAGTTAAAAATGATAAAACTGAAGCTTCATTTGATTTGTTGGCTTTTGACTAAATAGGCTTGCTTTTATTTTATTTTATTTTATTTTATTTTATTTTATTTTATTTTAAGTTCCGGATACATGTGCAGGACATGCAGGACACACAGGTTTGTTACATAGGTAAACATGTGCTATGGTGGTTTGCTGCACCTAACAACCCATCAAGTAGTATTAAGTCCAGCATGCATTAGCTATATTTTTCCTGATGCTCTCCCTCCCCGACTGCCCCAGCAAGCTCAAGTGTGTTGTTCTACTCAATAAGCTTGCATTTTAAGTTTCCCCAAAAAAGGATTCGAGGCCAAGAATTCCAACAAGATGGAGAACTGCAACTGAGAATGCTGCAAATAGCCAATGCCCTCAAGCTTTTTACTGGGCAAAAAAAGAAGAAAACAAATTGACACAGCAATAGGCAAGAAAACTTCTCTGAGCTTCGATTCTATGTTTAAAAACAATAGTCCACTCAGACATAGACTTACTTTCACAGGGGTTCAGGAGTCATATTTTTACTCTCAGTATAGCTCAGGAATAGCCAAACTAATAAATTGGAATAAAATGATCTCAATTTGGGAATACCACTGGATGAAAATTCAAAACAAATAAAATGCTCTCTGGTTGGAAACACTCTTAATCCAGATATATTAGTAATCATATCAACTCATATCCTCAAATTACAGAAAACACTAGCGAACAATCAGTAACAAAACAATAAGAAATTATGACAGGAAAACTTCTAAATATAATTATCAAAGGTTGACTATAATGTAAGTGTGTTTACCATATTTAAGAAATACTCAAAAAAGTTAAGGAAATAAAATTATTTTAAAAAATTATAAAGATTAAAAATCAATAGATTTCTAGAAATAAAGAGTATAATATTAAAATTAGAAACTCAAGGTATGGGTTAAACAGTATCGTAGACATGGCTTAAGGAGAATTCGTACTTGTAAGAGAGCTCAGAAAAAAATAGCCCAGTGAAACCTAGAGAATACAAAAGAAAATGTAAAATTATTAAGTAGAGGTTAAGGAATATGGACAATGCAATAAAACTAATATTCATTCCACTAGAGATCTGGAAGAAAAGAGAAAGCAGTAACATTTAAAGATAAAATGACTGAGAATTTTCTAGAATTGGTGAAAAAAATATATATTCAAATTTGGTAAGCACAATGAATTCCAAGCACAATAAATAAAAAGATATTCAGACCTAGACACATATGATTCTAAAACAAGGAAAGACCAAAGAAAATTAAATGAAAACAGCTGGGAAGAAAAGATGGATAATTTACAAAGCAATTGCAGTTAGATTGTCAGCAAGCTTCTCGACAAGAGTTAACTCCAAAACACCATGATACAATATCTTCAAAGCTGAGAGGAAATAACTGTCAACTTCGATTTCTTCATTCTAGAAAAGTTCTCATTCAAGTCTGAGTAACTGAACAGCTGTTTCTGCTCATGGACATCAAGGATATGATACTTACAAACCATATTATTTTAAATAAAATAAACTCTTTTATAATATTAGAAAAAAATAATACTAAGAAAATTTATGTTGTGGAAATATTAGATTATAAAAATTTTGTTCTTGAATACATACTGGGGACTAAATCAGAATAAAGCAGCTTTAACTAGAAAACACTTAAAATGGTGAAATTTTTGATGCAGCCTTAATTTTTATGTAGGAGCCAATCAGGATCTTTCCCAGAGACTATTAGAAATAATCAAGTCTGCTCTCACTCAGTATGCATAAGACCTATTTGAACATTGCTCAAAGAATCTGCATCCTAATTCAGGTCTCCTTTGCCTAGAACATTCCATGAATTTAGTTTTGACTCTCACAACAGTCTCTAGTGATCTTTTTGTCTTATCAACAATTATTAGATCAAATGATAGATATACATTTTCAGATAAACAAAATCAAGCAATGGTAATATTAACACATCTAGGCTACAGACGGGTGGCCCAGGAGGACTTTTTATGTAAAGGAAATGTTTCCTGTCTGCACTGTCTATACAGTAACCACTAACCACATCTTTATTCAGTGCTTGGAATATAACTAATATTACAAGAATTTTAAAGTTTATTTCATTTTAATTATTTAAATTTTAATAGCCAAGTGTGGCTAGCAGTTAGCATATGAGACACCTGCAAACTGTTAAAGATTGTTTTTTGAAAAATAACCCCAAAATGAAGACATGAGATAAGGAAAGAAGAGTATACAAAAATTTTGGTAAACATCTGGATTAAGTCATTAATTGCGTATTTCAAAAGATCAATATTGGTGATAAAAAATGGTAGACAAAATAGATGATAACAATACAAATAAAGTTAAGATTGCTAACATTCAAGATAATCACAATGTTTTCTATTCAAGTAGAGATACTGATTAATTTATATTTTGTTTGTATATATATATATGCATTCACACATGCGTGGATGCACACACGCACACATACACCTATGTATGCATTTTCAGGGAATAGAGGGAAAAATAGTCAAACATGACAATAACAGATGAAAAAGGAGTTGAGACCCCAAAATTGGATTTTTATTTTCTTTCCAGAGAAACATGAATAATTTAGTAAAATAAAAGTATCTATCTTTTGGATCTCTCCAAACAACATCCCAACTACTTTTTATCTTGCTTCTCCTTTTCTCTCTGGTAATGTACACAACTATTCCTCTCCTGTCATTTTCTCTGATCTTTTTCCTTTCATTCTAGTAAACCTCAAACCTTGAAAAGTTGATTGCTACTTTAAGTTAAACCATTCAAAATAAGAGAAAGGTATTTACAGTTGATTTTAAATCTTCCAAATCTACATTGAGAGGCGATTTTCATTCTTTCGATTGTTGAGATAGAAGAGATAACAATAAACAGAATAATTTAAAATAAGCTGAAGGACATACAATACAGGTCTGTGAAATGTATATCAATTGTTTCACGTGTTATTAGGAAACTTGGATTAAAAATAAGGGGTGAGAGAACGGAATAGGCAGATAAGGAAGACTCTGAGGGGGACCTACAGGACTCAAAGTGAAAATTCCATAGGGTGTCAGTGGTGTTGAGAAAAGCTATGGTATTTTGACAAAATCTTTTTGAAGTCTTTCCTTGAAATTAGATTACACCTTAATCCAGTCCTGAAGCAAAGATAAATCCACTGGATAGACGTCAGAGGATTCTTCAGCACCTTTAGATAAGATCCACGAGTAGTTCCTGACTCTGTTATGACCCTGACTCTGTTCTCCCTTTGTGTGAATGCCTTTAACCAAAAATAGGGAATTTGATATACCTTCAGTACTGGAATAAAAAAATACCATTGCTGAATTCATAACAATTTGCTGAAGATTTTGAATGAGTCTTAGAAGCAGAATATGACCCATAATAAATTGATAGCTTTACAGATGAAATATGTTTCATACTTCCATATAGGTGAAAACTATCAGAGGTGGGCATCTTTAAAGGCACTCATAGATGTTTAAGAAAAAACTAAGTTGGAAAAATAATTGTACTGTATTAGCTAAGAAAATGAAGGGAAAACAAATAACTAGGTCAACAATAAAGATTGTCAATAAAAGGAGACCCACATGCCCAATTTCTCTGTTTTACTCAAACTCACAAGAAAAATGTCACAAATGCCAAAATATTTGCAAACTTTTGGCTAAATATTTTTACAATATTTCATTTAAACACTTGAACTGTCATACAACTTTTCCCAAACTGCCTATGTAGTAGACAACTATAACCTTGGCATTCCTGATGTCTAAACCCACAAGCTTCACCCTTAAACCTGTAATCAAGGAATACTCTTTTGTGAAATTCACTAATTTAGACAGGGTGTGTTACAATCAACTTGCACTATCTTTTGAAAGCTGATTGTGCACATTTCTTCCCCATTCTTCATTCAGAGACATCATGTTGCTAAATTCAAATTTAGTATTACAGCATGGAAATCAGAACTTTATAAAAATAAGACCTAACTGTTAAACATATATTATGATGCAAACAAAATGTTGTATTATGTGGTCTACTGAAGGCATCTTCCTGGAGAACTCCATAGACCACATTATTTACAGTCTAGTCACAGATTATTTAGACTTTGACTTACTGATATCCTTGTGCCAAAATCAAACCTAAACTGAAGATTTTTAGAAGCTACTAGACTATTACTCATTTCTAAAAGAGGAGTAGATGTGGGTCCAAACCTATCAAGGTTCTAGTTAACCCATTTTAAACTCGACTCAAACCATGCAAACCTATCAAGTTTCTAGTCAACCCATTTAAAACTTGACTCAAGCTATGCATTGCTCTCTGAAACTCAAAGAAAGACTAAAGCCAATATCTGCCATATCTCTTATCTCTTTCCTCTTAGGCAGCTAGACTGCATCGGACCTGTCAGAGTTCTTGTATTGAAAAGACATATGCTAGTTCTGTGAGGAGCTCCAGACAAGTCATATGGGTCGCTTCTTTCCCTCTCCAGGATAAAGCTGACTGCTGGAATTTTTTTTTTTTTTTTTAACCACTTGCTCTGTGCTGAGTGGCAGGAGATGCATACCTGCCTAGGCTGCCATTTCAGCTCTCCCCTGGGCATATGGACCGTGTCTTAGATGTCAAAATACCAGGAAGGTAAAACAAAAGCCAATTCCCTAAGGAGTTCTCTCAGAAAAGTTGGAGTTTTAGATGCACAAGCCAACCTTTTTCCTACTTTGGGTGAAACTGCAAGCTAGAATGACTCTTTTTCATAGTATGGTGCTGCACTGGGGAAAAAAAAATCTCCAGTGAGAGGTGTCCCAACTCTGGCTACCCACTAAGTTTAGTCTGGTTTCTCATTCTCCTAGGGTGGATAAGTCTTTTAATTAGTTTATTTCCTCCCAAAGGCAATTTGTCCATGAATCATTGCTAAATAGTGGGTTTGTTGGGGAAAGAAGGGCCTAAGCTTTCTCAATCTGCCATCTGCCATTTCACTGATATATGGAAAGGATTTTGTTTTATACACTAATGACTGTTTTTAGATATTTTCTGACATCATCCATCATTCAGTTTGGTCCACTGACCGCTAAAAAAATAAAATAAAATAAAAATTAGATAGCAATTCAAGGCTATGGTTCAGAGCTTGACAAGGAAGCCCAGATAATGCCAGAGTTCATGGAATTATTCTGCAGCGAAAGTCATGAGGTTAGACGGGAATTGGGTCACAATAGAACAACCCTGAACATAATATTGATTTCTCAAAGTGGAGCATATGGTCTCTTCCAAAAATAATCTGTGCATTTATTTCTGTAGGCTTTTCTGAGACCTTTGATATTACCAAAAGTAAGATCTTGGAACCAAAGATTGTTAAAAGAGTCTTTCTATAAACAGAAATGATGAGATATTTATACTACCATCTTGTTCAGCCATTGCCTAGAAGTCACAATGAGAAGGACATTGCCTTTGCTACCTGTGTTCAATTCTTTCATGGGGCAAAGATTCCCTTGAAAAGAGTTTGACACAGCATTTCAGCTAACCATACTCCTAACACATGGCCAACAAGTTCTTTTCATGAGGGTTGGTCTTGCTGGAACATATATTTGTCTTCCACACTAACAAATGTGAAAAATTAAATTATTGTTCTCTTCAGCATGATCAAAATTGTAGCTTATGTAGATTAAATGTTTAAACATAAAAATCAAAATTTTAAACCTTTTAGAAGAAAATGTGAAAATACCACTTTATGTTAAGCATATAGGTAAGAGTTTCTTAAATAATAACAGCCAACAGAAACTTTGAGAAATGTGACTGTACAAAAATTACTTTTAAATGTTTGTACATCTAAAACACAATATATAAAGTTAAAAAAAGACATTTAAATTAATATAAGCAATAAAGCTTTCATAGCCAAACTATGTAAAGGAAAATTCAATGTTATAGAAAAATAGATAAAACATATGAATATATAAATCTATGATAAAACCATAAAGTAACACAATTTATAATCATATACTTATAAAATTTAAAATTTATAAGGAAGTAGAAATATATCTAATACTCTCCTGGTGAAAGTATGAATTGCTACAACCATTTTGCAGAGCAAATTATTAATTTAAAGATGCACACAGTCTATAATTTAGAAATTTTATTCCTACCAATATATCCCAGAACAGCTGTTTTCAATCCAGGTCATTGATTAAATTTATATGAGGAGTTTCTAGAAAATAAAAATAAATAACAAATTCTTAACCCAAACCAATTAAATTAGAATCTCTAGAAATGAAAATTTGCTATTTTTGTCATAATCTCCAGATAATTCTAATGCACAGGAAACTTTGAGAAACAATGCAATGGAAATGTATTTATAGTAGCACTCTCTATAATACAGGTATATGGCAAATATATAATTATATATGGTAAATATTTGAGGCAAAATAAATGACTATTACAAAAGGATAGAACATGGAAGCATGTTTTATTTATGTAATTATATTAAGTAGTATTATGGAATTTAATGAACTAATAATACACATGTAAATTAAGCTCATAAACTTTAGTGTGTAAAAATAACTTGTAGAAGAAAACATGGCATAATATAGTTTATAAAAATGTTTCAAATATGTAGAATATTTCTTACTTTGCAAAATTCCAATATGTATGAATTTCATTTAACATGGTTTTGTCAAAAAATATCTGCCACTCTACAATGTAATTCAAATTTCAGTTACTATGATGTATATCAACCATAAATAATTATGTGAAGTACAAACTTCAGTGCTAGCTCTTCTGATTACAATTCACTGAAATGTATATCATGATCAATGACTTACACAATTCAAACTTTAGCTACCATGGCATATGAGCCATCAATAATTACATAAAGTGAAAACTTTCCTGCTACTTGTTTTGTCCATGATTTAGCATGTAAATACCAAATGTGCATCCTGATCAGTGACCAATCACATCACTTCTTTCAAAATATGTGTGTGATTGGTCACTGTGCATTTGTTACTCAGTTTGTGCGGAGACAACGAAATGCAGAGTTGGGTAGTCTTTTTGTATTCAAGTGATAAACTCACATGACATTTTACAAAAATGGATAATCTTGAAAGAGAATCAGCAAATAATCATAAAAGTGCAGCTAATAAATAAAATGTAATACTCTTGGAAGTAAAATTCAAATACAGTTTTAAAAGAAATAAATAACCATGGGAGTGTTGACAGTTCTGCCTTTTAAGGGACTCTGGACTCTGTATATGAACCTAGAGAAATGGGGTGAAAGCAAACTTCTTAAAACAAATGAAAAAAATTGATTGTGAGGAAAACAATGTAGATCTCTCAGAGGAAGTGACACCAGCCAATACATTCACATTAAGGCAAATTGTTTAGGTATTTTATGACATTTATAATCCAATAAACAAAAAATAAAATGTCAGAAGTTGATTTGGCCTTAAAATGTGACAGTTGCCAAGACATATAAAAGATGCTTACTCTGTATCATAATCTATGTAATGAGAAGAATGCTAGTGCTTCTCAAAGCCTATTTTTAATACAGAAATAAAGCACTTTTAATTATCAATGTTTCTTGTCTTTTAAACTACACTGTTGTAAATTAATATTTGTTTTACTAGCTTTTATCATTTCCCTACACATTTGTCACCAACAGTAGACAAAATTTAAATGTTGTGACAAAAATTTTTTAAAAATTGTGAAAAAATTATACTGCTTCTATTGATTATAAAGATTGCTTTCATGGTTTCAGTCTGTAGAGCCATTATTATGGCCCTACACTGTCATACAAAATGACAGTTACACATATAGGTATATGCAGGTATATATGTATGTATGGATATATGTGTATTAATCAAATATTTATTAAAATTGTTCAATGTACATAAAATTTTTAAATATCATGGGAAATATCAAATTCAGAATAATATATATTTGCAAATTGTGACTTTAAATGGGTGGAAACCAGGTAATTAGTATTGAGAAGAGAAACACACATAGATTCTATTGCATTTTTCATTTTTTATCTTATTATGATTATACCAATATGATTACACCAATGTTCATTATACTATTCTTTATGCATTTTGGAGTTTCTAAATTATTGTGTAATTTTTGTTGAGAAAATAAAATAGAAAAATAGGGTTGTCTTCTTTCAGTCATTTTACTCTTTGTGTATATACCATTAATACAAGAGCCTAATTACTTTGTTCTATATTTTCAATGATAATCAAAATCACTAATATAAGAGGTTTCAGTGACTAATCTAGTTAATATTTTTTTTCAAATTAAAAGGATGTAGTTTGATGTCTTGAGTTGAATTTTGCTGAAGTAATGCTCATTCTTTAGTACCCCAAATAGGAAAAGTATAGTACTTTAAAAAGAGAAGAAGAAAATGAAGAAAATTTTAAAAATGAGGAATTGTGGGGAATGTTTTAATTTCTTTAGTTGTAATGAAGAACAAACATAATGGCATTATCATAATCTACAGTCTAATGTTTAAAAAACTAATCTATGCTTATAATTCTAAAACTCTAGACATAAGGTTTCCTCAAAGGTAGAAAAATAATCATAGTCAGTGGCTTAAATATTTTCACTTAGAATTTGAAGAATATTATTGCTTTGACTTTGGAAAGAGAGTCTCAGAAATTGTCACATAATTAAAAAAAATGTGACGTACTTGATCAGGACCAAAATTTTGAGAAAGAAAAGTCAGAAGACACTAACATATAATAAACAGACTGTCCATATACATGGTGAAGAACCCAACTAACAAACTGAATTATGTTAACAACTGGGCTAGTCCTTCATGAAAGGTACAGAAAAACTCTAGAGTGAAATAGAATATCAGAAAGTTGTGCAACTGAAAAGAGAAAAATGATAATTTGAAATATCTGAAAAAGTACGAACAAAAAAGATACCATGTAAAAGAAGGTAAGAAAAAAGGGTGTTAGTTTTGTTACAGTAGTGGAGAGGTTTGCTCAATGTCTTCACAGTAATTTTAAATCTAGTAAAGGAAAAATATTCACGAGAGATCAGTCACTTTTGGATATATCAGTTTTATTTGGGACTTTGGAACAGTAGCTTTGGTAGAACAAACAATAATAGCTGAGAATAAGAACTAAAGAAAGATTTTCCAACTTTGGTAAATGTGGAATTAAGTTGGAAGATCCAACTGGGAGTCAAGGATTAGGCAAAGATTTTGGGAAGGAGGTAGGGGCAGAATCCAGATGGCAGGTGCGACAAATCAGTAGAAGAATCAAAGATTTTGCTAGGGCTGAAGAAATGCAGAGAGAAGAAGAACAAGGAGTGACTTGGGGAAAATTGTCTCTGTCTGTCTGTCTATCTATCTATCTATCTATCTATCTATCTATCTATCTATCTAATCTATCTATCTTAGGGGAAAAAATTTCATGGAGAAGTGAAATTAAAAGAGAAAAAATTTTTAATTAACTCTATTTCTCAAGCTCCACAAAGTTCAAGACACTTTTGTAAGCGATGATGCTAGCCATTAAATATATCCCTAAAGATGAGAGTCCTGGGAATTTAACCATGTCAATGCAGTCTTTTTTATATTATTGATTGAGGAAAAATGAATTTCTTTTAAAGATTTTTTAAGATTAGGTAAAAAAGTCAGAAGGAGACAAATCTGGATGGCAAAATGTACACCAAAGGATTTCCCAATGAAACTTGTAAAAGTGCTCTTGTTTGATGGAAGAATGAGCAGCAGCATTGTCATAGTGGAGAACAACTTTCTTTCGATGCTTTCTCAGACATTTTTCAGTTAAAGCTTCAGCTAATTTTCTCAAAACATTGTCATAATAAGCAGATATTATACTGTTCTTTGGCCCTGCAGAGAGTTCACAAGCCAAATTCCTTGAGCATCCCAGAATAACTGTTGCCATGAACTTTGCTCAGGACCAGTCTACTTTTGCTTTAACTAGACCACTTCACCTCTTGGTAGTAGTCACGGCTTTGATTGTGCTTTGTCTTTAGGATTGTGCTAGTAAAGCCATGTTTCATCTCTTGTTACAATTCTTGAATGCTTCAAGGTCTTGATCTCATTTGTGTAAAATTTCCATTGAAAACTTTGCTGTTGTCTGCAGCTGATTTTGGTCCTATGGCTTTAGCATACCTGGAATGGAAAATCTGAACAACTTTAATTTTTTAGTCAGAGTTGTGTAACCCCAACCAGTGGAGATGTCTCTGGTGTTGGCTATTGTTTCTGCTGTTAATCATCACTCTTTTTCCATTTGAGCGTGAACAAGATGAATATTTTCTTCGCAGATTGATGTAAATGGTGCACCACTGCAGGCTTCACCTTCAACATTGTTTCAGCCCTTCTTAAAATGAGTTATCTATTTCAAAACTGTTTATTTCTGGGGTATTGTCCCTATAAATGTTTGTAAGGTGTCAATGATGTCAGCATTGTTTTACCCAAGTTTCACCATCAATTTGATGTTTGTTCTTGCTTAAATTTTAGCAGATATATTAGGCTGTTCTAGGTAATTCATAAAGAAAAATGGTTTAATTGTCCAACTGTTCTGCAGAAATTACAGGATGCCTGGTGCTGACATCTGCTCAGCTTCTGGAGAGATTTCAGGAAGCTTAAAATCATGGCAGAAGGTGAAGCAAGAGCAGGCAGATCATATGGCAAAAGCAGGAGAGAGAGAGAGAGAGAGTAATGAGGAGGAGGTGCCACATGCTTTTAAATAACCAGATCTCATGTGAACTCAGAGCAAGAGCTCACTCATCACCAAGGGTGGTCTAAGCCATTCATGAGGGATCTGCCCCATGATCCAAACAGCTCCCACCAGGCACCACCTCCAACACTGATGATTACAATGCACCATGAGATTTTAGTAGGGATAAATATCCAAACTTTTTTAGCAGAATTTATGTTCCTCTGAGAGAAGCTCTTTTCAGATTGAGGTCTTATCCTTATCAGTGCCTCAAACTAACTCCTGTTCAGACTTATAACAAGTTAGTACTAGTTTATTTTGTTGTAAAACATGTTTGAAATTCATGCATGGTTTTATCATAATATACATTTTCCATGAATTTTCAAAAACCCTTCATTTTTCATGACCTTTTTGAAGACTCTTCATGTATATGCATGTGTGTGATATATATATATGTATGCGCTTGTTTTAAATATGACATTCAATTATTTCAATCATTGGAAATTAAATTATCAGTGTTGATTAGACTATGCTTCTAGACACATCTAACAAAATTAAAAATTCAGCCTCAAAATGGAAATCCCAGAACATAGAAACTTCCCCATAGTAAAGGTCAATTAATACACTTTAAATACATAAAATTGAAACCAAAAATAAGAAATGAGCCCCAATAAGAGTCCGAGGCTTGGAGATCTCATCTTTTCAATTAAAAAAATGCAAAGCAAGATTATTTAATATAAGCCTCTAAGGAGAATAATTAAATGTATGTGGTTTTTTGTTCCCCAAGGCATGGCAGTCTTAGAAAGATAATTATCCTCTTGACAGGAAAATTATTCTTAATGAGCTTTAAGTACACACATGGTAGGATTAGGCTGGAACACTTCTTTTTGTCCTTCTCTCTTTCTTTCTTTCCTTTTCTTTTATTATAAGCCTTGCCCTAACTTTTACTCTCTTTGCTCCATTTCCGCTTTATAGGTATTTCCTACAATTTTTTTTTTTTAAGTAGCCATCTGGGCACAGAATATAAATTATGCATGTAATTTTGACCTCTTTTTTTAGTTAGATACTGTTGCACAAGAAAATAGATAATATGATTATGCAGTGGTCATGTCGAGTTTAACAAATTGCTGATGATTTTCTCAATTTTTTGGTGTTGGTTATTTATATTTTTCCATGTGCTCTTTGTATTTTGCAAAATTGAAATGAGAGAACATGACATGGTTTGACGGTGTCCCCACCAAATCTCATCTTGAGTTGTAACTCCCACAATTCTCACATGTTGTGGTGTGGGAGGAACCTGGTGGGAGGTAATTGAATTATTGGGGCGGGTCTTTCCTGCATTGTTCTCATGATAGTCAATGAGTCTCATGAAATATGATGATTTTGAAAAGATGAATTCCCACAAGCTCTCTTTTTGCCTGCTGCCATCCATGTAAGATGTGACTTGCTGCTCCTTCCCTTCCAACATGATTGTGAAGCCTCCCCAGTCTTGTGGAACTTTAAGTCCAATAAATCTCTTTCTTTTGTACATTGCCCAGAGTTGGGTATGTCTTTATCAGTAGTGTGAAAAAGGGCTAATACAGGACACGTGACATGGGGATATGCAAGTTAGAAATTGCTTAAGGAGCAGTTCCAAGATGGCCAAATAGGAACAGCTCCAGTCTGCAGCTCCCAGCGTGAGCGATGCAGAAGACGGGTGATGTCTGCATTTCCAGCTGAGATACTGGGTTCATGTCACTGGGGCTTATTGGACAGCAGGTGCAGGACAATGGGTGCAGCCCACCGAGTGTGAGCCTAAGCAGGGCAAGGCATTGCCTCACCTGGGAAGTGCAAGGGGTCAGGGAATTCCCTTTCCTAGCCAAGTGAAACTGTGACAGAGGGCACATGGAAAATTGGGTCACTCCCATCCTAATACTGCGCTTTTCCAATGGTCTTAGCAAACGGCACAACAGGAGAATATATCCCGCGCGTGGCTCAGAGGGTCCCACGCCCACGGAGCCTCGCTCACTGCTAGCACAGCAGTCTGAGAAGGAACTGCAAGGTGTCAGCGAGGCTGGGGGAGGGGCGCCCGCCATTGCTGAGGCTTGAGTAGGTAAACAAAGTGGGCCAGGAAGCTCGAACTGGGTGGAGCCCACCACAGCTCAAGTAGGCCTGCCTCGCTCTGTAGACTCCATCTCTGGGGGCAGGGCATAGCCGAACAAAAGGCAGCAGAAACCTCTGCAGACTTAAATGTCCCTGTCTGACAGCTTTGAAGAGAGTAGGGGTTCTCCCAGCACAGAGTTTGAGATCTGAGAACGGTCAGACTGCCTCCTCAAGTGGGTCTCTGACCCCTGAGTCACCTAACTGGGAGGCAGCCCCTAGTAGGGGCAGACTGACACTCCACATGGTCAGGTACTCCTCTGAGACAAAGCTTCCAGAGGAACGATCAGGCAGCAATATCTGCTGTTTGGCAATATTTGCTGTTCTGCAGCCTTCGATGCTGATACTCAGGCAAACAGGGTCTGGTGTAGACCTACAGCAGACTCCAAAGACCTGTAACTGAGGGTCCTGACTGTTAGAAGGAAAACTAACAAACAGAAAGGACATCCACACCAAAACCCCATATGTACTTCACCATCATCAAAGACCAAAGGTAAATAAAACCACAAAGATGGAGGAAAAACAGAGCAGAAAAGCTAAAAATTCTAAAAATCAGAGTGCCTATTCCCCTCCAAAGGAACGCAGCTCCTCGCCAGCAATGGAACAAAGCTGGATGGAGAATGACTTTGATGAATCGAGAGAAGAAGGCTTCAGACGATCAAACTTCTCTGAGCTAAAGGAGGAGGTTTGAACCCATCGCAAAGAAGTTAAAAATCTTGAAAAAAGATTAGACAAATGGCTAACTAGAATAACCAGTGTAGGGAAGTCCTTAAATGAACTGATGGAGCTGAAAACCATAGCACGAGAACTACGTGATGAATGCACAAGCTTCAGTAGCCAATTCGATCAACTGGAAGAAAGGGTATCAGTGACTGAAGGTCAAATGAAAGAAATGAAGCAAGAAGAGAAGTTTAGAGAAAAAAGAGTAAAAAAAATGAACAAAGCCTCGAAGAAATATGGGACTATGTCAAAAGACCAAATCTACATTTGATTGGTGTACCTGAAAGTGACGGGGAGAATGGAACCAAGGTGGAAAACACTCTGCAGGATATTATCTTCCCCAACCTAGCAAGGCAGGCCAACATTCAAATTCAGGAAATACAGAGAACGCCACAAAGATACTCCTCAAAAAGAGCAACTCCAAACACATAATTGTCAGATTCACCAAAGTTGAAATGAAGGAAAAAATGTTAAGGGCAGCCAGAGAGAAAGGTCAGGTTACCCACAAAGGGAAGCCCATCAGACTAACAGCAGATCTCTCCGCAGAAACTCTACAAGCCAGAAGAGAGTGGGCCAATATTTAACACTATTCAAGAAAAGAATTTTCAACCCCAAATTTCATATCCAGCCAAACTAAGCTTCATAAGTGAAGGAGAAATAAAATCATTTACAGACAAGCAAATGCTAAAAGATTTTGTCACCACCAGGCCTGCCCTACAAGAGCTCCTGAAGGAAGCATTAACATGGAAATGAACAACTGGTATCAGCCATTGCAAAAAAATGCCAAATTGTAAAGACCATCAATGCTAGGAAGAAACTGCATCAACTAACGAGCAACATAACCAGCTAATATCATAATAACAGGATCAAATTCACACATAACCATATTAACTTTAAATGTAAGTGGGCTAAATGCTGCAATTAAAAGACACAGACTGGCAAATTCGATAAAGAGTGAAGACCCATCAGTGTGCTGTATTCAGGAGACCCATCTCACATGCAGAGACACACATAGGCTCAAACTAAAAGGATGGAGGAAGATCTACCAAGCAAATGGAAAGGAAAAAACGCAGGGGTTGCAATCCTAGTCTCTGATAAAACAGACTTGAAACCAACAAAGATCAAAAGAGACAAAGAAGGCTATCACATAATGGTAAAGGGATCAATTCAACAAGAAGAGCTAACTGTCCTAAACACATATGCACCCAATACAGGAGCACCCAGATTCATAAAGCAAGTCCTGAGAGACCTAAGAAGAGGCTTAGACTCCTATACAATAATAATGAGAGACTTTAACACCCCACTGTCAACATTAGACAGATCAACGAGACGGAAAGTTAAAAAGGATATCCAGGAATTCAACTCAGCTCTGTACAAAGCGGACCTAATAGACATCTACAGCACTCTCCACCCCAAATCAACAGAATGTACATTCTTCTCAGTACCACATCGCACTTATTCCAAAATTGACCACATAGTTAGAAGTAAAGTACTCCTCAGCAAATGTAAAAGAACAGAAATTATAACAAACTATCTCTCAGACCACAGTGCCATCAGACTAGAACTCAGGATTAAGAAACTCACTCAAAACTGCTCAACTGCATGGAAACTGAACAACCTGCTCCTGAATGACTACTGGGAACATAACGAAATGAGGCAGAACTAAACATGTTTTTTGAAACCAATGTTAACAAAGGTACGAAATACCAGAATCTCTGGGACACATTTAAAGCAGTATGTAGAGGGAAATTTATAACACTAAATGCCCACAAGAGAAAGCAGGAAACCCTAACATCACAATTAAAAGAACTAGAGAAGCAAGAGCAAACACATTCAAAAGCTAGCAGAAGGCAAGAAATAACTAAGATCAGAGCAGAACTGAAGGAGATAAAGACACAAAAAACCCTTCAAAAAAACCAACAAATCTAGGAGCTGGTTTTTTGAAAAGATCAACAAAATTGATAGACTGCTAGCAAGACTAATAAAGAAGAAAAGAGAGAAGAATCAAATGGATGCAATAAAAAATGATAAAGGGGATATCACCACTGATCCCACAGAAATACAAACTACCATCAGAGAATACTATAAACACCTCTATGCAAATAAACTAGAAAATCTAGGAGAAACTGATAAAACCCTGGACACATATACCCTGCCAAGACTAAACCAGGAAGAAGTTGAATCCCTGAATAGACCAATAACAGGATCTGAAATTGAGGCATTAATTAATAGCCTACCAACCAAAAAAAGTCCAGGACCAGACAGATTCACAGCTGAATTCTACCAGAGGTACAAGGAGGAGCTGGTATCCTTTACTTCTGAAACGATTCCAGTCAATAGAAAAAGAGGGAATCCTCCCTAACTCATTTTATGAGGCCAACATCATCCTGATACCAAAGCCTGGCAGAGACACAACAAAAAAAGAGAATTTTAGACCAATATCCTTGATGAACATCGATGCAAAAATCCTCAATAAAAAACTGGCAAACTGAATCCAGCAGCACATCAAAAAGCTTATCCACCATGATCAAATGGGCTTCATCCCTGGCATGCAAGGCTGGTTCAAAATACACAAATCATTATAGGTAATCCAGCATATAAACAGAACCAAAGACAAAAACCACATGATTATCTCAATAGAGGCAGAAAAGGCCTTTGACAAAATGAAACAGCCCTTCATGCTAAAAACACCCAATAAACTAGGTACTAAAAACTATTTTGAGATGGGACACATCTCAAAATAATAAGAACTATTTATGACAAACCCACAGCCAATATCATACTGAATGGACAAAAACTGGAAGCATTCCCTTTGAAAACTGGCACAAGACAGGGATGCCTTCTCTCACCACTCCTATTCAACATAGTGTTGGAAGTTCTGGCCAAGGCAATCTCAGGCAGGAGAAAGAAATAAAGGTTATTCAGATAGGAAAAGAAGAAGTCAAAGTGTCTGTGTTTGCAGATGACTTGATTGTATATTTAGAAAACCCAATCGTCTCAACCCAAAATCTCCTTAAGCTGATAAGCAACTTCAGCAAAGTCTCAGGATACAAAATCAATGTGCAAAAATCACAAGCATTCTTATACACTAATAACAGACAGCCAAATCATGAGTGAACTCCCATTCACAATTGCTTCAAAGAGAATAAAATACCTAGGAATTCAACTTAAAGGTAATGTGGAGGATCTCTTCAAGGAGAACTACACGCCACTCCTCAACAAAATACAAGAGGACACAAACAAATGGAAGAATATTCCATGCTCATGGACAGAAGAATCAATATCATGAAAATTGCCATACTGCCCAAGGTAATTTATAGATTCAATGCCATACTCATCAAGCTACCAATGACTTTTTTCACAGAATTGGAAAAAACTACTTTGAAGTTCATATGGCATGAAAAAAGAGCCCGCATTGCCAAGACAATCCTAAGCAAAAACAAAGCTGGAGGCATCATGCTACCTGACTTCAAACTATACTACAAGGCTGCAGTAACCAAAACAGCATGGTACTGGTATCAAAACAGAGATATAGACCAATGGAACAGAATAGAGCCCTCAGAAATAAAACCACACATCTACAACCATCTGATCTTTGACAAACCTGACAAAAACAAGAAATGGGGAAAGGATTCCCTATTTAACAAATGGTGCTGTGAAAACTGACTAGCCATATGTAGAAAGCTGAAACTGGATCCCTTCCTTACACCTTATACAAAAATCAATTGAAGATTGATTAAAGACTTAAATGTTAGACCTAAAACCATAGAAACCCTAGAAGAAAACCTAGGCAATACCATTCAGGACATAGGCATGGGCAAGGGCTTCATGACTAAAACAGCAAAAGCAATGGCAACAAAAGCCAAAATTGACAAATGGGATCTAATTAAACTAAAGAGCTTCTGCACAGCAAAAGAAACTACCATTAGAGTGAACAGGCAACCTACAGAATGGGAGAAAATTTTTGCAATCTACTCATCTGACAAAGGGTTAATATCCAGAATCTATGAAGAATTCAAACAAACTTACAAGGAAAAAAACAACCCCATCAAAAAGTGGGCAAAGGATATGAACAGACACTCTCAAAAGAAGACATTTATGCAGCCAACAGACACATGAAAAAATGCTCATCATCACTGGCCATCAGAGAAATGCATATCAAAACCACAATGAGATACCTTCTCACACCAGTTAGAATGGTGATCATTAAAAAGTCAGGCAACAAGAGGTGCTGGAGAGGATGTGGAGAAATAGGAACACTTTTACACAGTTGGTGGGACTGTAAACTAGTTCAACCATTGTGGAAGACGATTCCTCAAGGATCTAGAACTAGAAAAAGCATTTGACCCAGCTGTCTCATTACTGGGTATATACCGAAAGGATTATAAACCATGGTGCTATAAAGACACATGCACACATATGTTTATTGTGGCACTATTCACAATAGTAAAGACTTGGAACCAACCCAAATATCCATCAATGATAGACTGGATTAAGAAAATGTGGCACATATACACCATGGAATACTATGTAGCCATAAAAAAGGATGAGTTCATGTCCTTTGTAGGGACATGGATGAAACTGGAAACCATCATTCTCAGCAAATTATCGCAAGGACAAGAAACCAAACACTGCATGTTCTCACTCATAGTTGGGAACTGAACAATGAGAACACTTGGACACAGGAAGGGGAACATCACACACTGGGGCCTGTTGTGGGGTCGGGGGTGTGGGGAGGGATAGCATGAGGAGATATACCTAATGTAAATGACAAGTTAATGGGTGCAGCACACCAACATAGCGCATGTATACATATGTAACAAACCTGCACATTGTGCACATGTACCCTAGAACTTAAAGTACAATAAAAAAAGAAAGAAAGAAATTGCTTAAAGAATGGTTCTAGGAAAAGACATGTACAGTGCCTCTCATTGTGAAAAAAGTGATTCTGGAAAGATACTCCTCAATAAGCCATCTCTGTCTGAGATGAAGAAACGAAACAAAACAGGGAGAGGTAGATGGCAATTTTATTCTTGGATATTAAATTTTCTGTGTAAATGTGATAAGAAAAATTATTTTTGTTACATTTTAGGGAACATAGCATTTAGTAATAGCAGGAAATTTTCAATGGTTACTTTTTTTTACCTTATAAAATTTGATAATATCCTGCTGGCATTTTTACTTTCATGACATTGATATTAACTATATATTATGCCAAGGATATTGTAATCCCAACACTTTGAGGTGCTGAGGCATCTGGATTTCTTGAGGCCAGAAGTTAGAGACCAACCTGGCCAGCATGGTGAAATCCCATCTGTACTAAAAATACAAAAATTAGCTGGGTGTGGTGGTGTGCACCTGTAATCCCAACTACTTGGGAGATGGAGGCAGGAGAATTGCTTGAACCTGGGAGGTAGAGGTTACTGTGGGCCCAGATCATGACACTGCACTCCAGACCGGAAAACAGAACAAGACTCTTGTCTCAAAAATAAATAAATAAAATATTATGCCATGGAAAAGTAAATTATTCTAATGAGTTTAGTAGAATCATACACATAAGCAAAGGTGAAAAGTAGTTAGGGAGTGATTATCCTTAGACAAAAAAAAAAAAAAAAAAAAATTCACAGAAGAGATTGAGAGGTCCATGGAGACTGAGAGGGTGGATATAGAAATGAAACAGCCAATGTAACTTAGGAATGGACTATACCTCATTCATGTGGATGACTCTGTAGCCTTGGCAAGTTGGACACAGGGCTGAGCACCTCTTCAATGTGCCCAGAAGTTTTGATTGATACAGAATTGTAAGACATATATATTTTATTGCACATGTTAGAAAATAGGTAATGGGTGGAGATTCCAGCACCAGATGTGTTTGTTTTTTTATAGTCTGGGCATCCTCTATATTTTCCCATTGATATGATTTTAATCTTTTCGACTTTGATTCACAGGCTTCAATTTATTTCTTAGAAAACGATCAATCCTCTCCAAAGTCTATATCCATATTTGCATATCCTCCCTTAAAAAGGGCCATTTAATTACTAGTCCCTATCCTCCCAAGCAGAATACCTTATTAAAAATATATTACAATTATTAGAAAACCTGGGTTTTATTAATGATAATAAGTGTGACTTCTTTTGATTATTTTCTTTCTTGAGTAAAGTAGCAATGCCCCAAATGATGAGCACATACTTGTCTTTTGAATCCACTTCTTCGTAGGGTCAAAATAATAAAATGCTAAACCCATAGTGAGAGTTCAAGACAGCGGTTTTTTTTGTTGTTGTTCTTGTTGGTTTTTTTGGTTTAGTTTCTTTGATGAGGATAGAATTCAAAAGGAATTTTTATTGTGCCCAAGTAAGGGACAAATGAACAGTAAATTCATTCTATTATTTCACTAACAATGTTCTTAGGCAGAACCTCTGTTGATGTAGAGATGGTGTTTCTGAGGAGCAACATAAATGTGATATATAACCTTGAGGTAGAGCTAAATTTCTGTGTTTCATGGATACTAGGGGAAATATGAGCCAGAGAGAAGGAAAGGTACACAATTATTAGTGATCGTTCAGGCAGAGGGAACCATGGAGAACAAATATATTGGATGGAAGTGTTTAAAAACTTGCGTACTCTATGGTCTGTGACAAACCTCCATACATGTTCCTTATGAAATCATTAGCAAAGCCTAAGAAGAAAAGTCAAAAGTAGCAGATGTGTTTAGAATGTGGTTAGATTTTGTGGAAAGCTTTTTAAGGACCAGGGTCTGTGCACTCTTTTTTATCAATGTGAAACAGAATTAGACTATTAGAAAAAGATCCCAGCGGATCTCAGGATAAAAATGCTACGCTAGATTTCTAGTGGAGAGTTGATAGTTTGTGTTATTTTAAAGACAAAGTTTTGACTTCCAATAATGGAACCAAAAGCAGATTTTATTATATCCTAATAACCGGGCTTTGCAAATAGAAATCAGTGTCACATAAATAAGTAAAATAGAGGATATCTTTAACCCTTCCTGCTGCCCTATTCTGACCTTGCAAAGAGAAAATATGGTGGAACTCCAACGCAAAGTGGAGAAAAGAATTTCAGCTTATCGCCTCTACAAACAAGAATGGACCATATTTTGAGGGCAGGGAAGAGTTAGGTTTAATTTTGAAAGACTATGGGTGCCCTGAGACATGAAACTTGCCTCGCCTACTGAAAGGAGGAAAAATAATTTTACCAAAAGTTTGTACTGTATCCAGGAAAATCCCACAATACAAACTAGCACGTCCTGCTACATTAGGCAGTCTTTAAGAGATGCTCAATGAGAGCTCATTTCAATAGTTTTCAAATATTTTCCAAATGCATTACTAAGTAATTTTTTATGCTATTGTTAAGCGGCACTTTTTATTTTATTTCAATTGGTGATGTTGTGTAGTTAGCATTTATATATACAATACTTTTTTTAATAGTAAACTTATCCTTGCTAAATTCACTTTTTGGTTTTAATAACTTTTTAGGAGGATTCTTCGAACTTTCTACATAGGTGACAATAATATCTAAGAACAAAGACCATTTTAGTTCTTTTTTAATCTGTATGCCAGTTAATTTTTTATCTTGCCTTATTGTACTGCTAGCAAGCTTCAATGCAACGTCGAATAGACACTGAGAGAGAATTCTCCTTGCCTCATTCTGAAACAAAATAATAGGTATAAAGTTGTTGATAATATTCTCTTGTTATCTTTCTACTAATAATTTCTATAACAACTATAGTGTTGGTATCTTTCTCATTCCTGATATTGTTTGATTCTTATTTATTCTGGTTAGAAGTTAGTTTATCGATCTTATAATTTTCTCAATGAATCAGTTACTGTTGGTTTTTAAAATTATTTATTTGTTTTCCATTTCCTTGGTTTCTAATTTTATGTCTATTATTTTCTTCGTTTTGCTTACTTTTGATATAAGTTGATTTTCTTTATTGAATTTTTAAAGTGAAGGCTTAGGTCAGTGATGTGATACTTTCCTTCTTTTTTACTTTAGGAATTTGGGGGCCATAAAATTTTCTTTTAATACTGCTTTAGTTTTGTGAAACAAATTTTATTATGTCATATTTTCATTTTCATTCAGTTCAGTATACTTTCCATTTCCCCTTTTCAATTTCCTTTTTAATCCATACATTGTTGAGGCAACTGTTACTTAGTTTTGAAATACTTGAGCATTTTTCTGCTAATGATTTTGAAATTAATTTCATCGTGGCCAGAGAAACTACTTAATTTACCTGATTTCTTTAAATTTGCTCAGACATTTTAGTTGCTTAAATATGATCTATCTTGATAAATGGTCTTTATGCACTTAAAAAGAATGTGTATTCTGTTCTTGTTGGCTTGATTGTTCTCTTAATACCAATTTATTGATGAAGTTGGTTGACAGCTTTGTTCAAGTTTACTATATCCTTACTAAGTTTTTTTCTATTTGTTCTTTCTATTATTTAAAGACGGATCTTAAAATGTATAACCATAATCACGGATCATTCTATTTATCCTTTCAGTGTAATGTGCTAATGCTTTATGTATTAATGTTCAGTAACACGACGTAGATATGTTTATATACTTTTGAGGAACTGATACCACTGACATAATTAAATGATTTTCTTTTTTTGTAATAACATAATTTGTCTGAGATTGATGTAACAGCTCCAGTGTCGGTTTGATTCATGTTGGTATGTAAATATTTTTATTATAAATTTTATTGCTTTTTAAATTTATTCAGAAATTTTAAATACTTAGACATTTTATATTTAGTACAATGAGTAATGTGTTTACTTTAAATTTACCATCTTATTATTTGTTTTATAAATGCCCTACCTATTTTTGTTCCTGCTTTCTGCATTTGTTTGAATTGATTGAGTATATTTTATGATTCTGTTTTTATAAGGATTTTTAGCTTACTAACCCTACTTCTTTTTCTATTTATTTTTATTGGTTGTGTTTATGGTTATAGTACACATTTTTAACATTACTTTTCCATTTAAATTTTCAGGCTTACATAAAATATAAGAACCTTACAATAGTACTCCCACTTCCTCTTTTTTGCCATTAGTGATATTATTGATATATCATACATTTTAATTGTGCATATTATTATGAACCATAGAATTTGTTGTAATTATGTTTTCAAAAGTCAATCGTTGGGGCTGGGCATGGTGGCTCACTCCTGTAATCCCAGCACTTTGGGAGGCCAAGGCGGGCAGATCACTAGGTCAGAAGTTTGAGAGCAGCCTGGCCAACATGGTAAACCCTTGTCTCTAATAAAAATACAAAAATTAGCTGGGTGTGGAGGCACATGCCTGTACTCCCAGCTACTCAGGAGGCTGAGGCAGGAGAATCACTTGAACCCGGGAGATGGAGATTAAAGTGCCCTGAGATTGCGCCACTGCACTCCAGTCTGGGTGACAGAGCAAGACTCTGTCTCAAAAAAAAAAAAAAAAAAGTCAATCGTTGGGAGACTTTCATTTCTGGAGAGATGGAATATATACATACATATGTGTGTGTGTGTGTGTGTGTGTGTGTGTGTTTATAACATAAGGCAAAAATGAACCTAAATCTTGTACAAAATCTTCTCAAAAAGGATAATAGATTTAAATGTAAAACATAAAACCACAAAATTTTCAGAAAAACAGATAAAAATATACGAAAAATTCTTGGATCTGTGACTTGGTTAAGAGTCATTAGACATTACACAATAAAAGTATGAGCCATAAAAGAAAAAATCAATGAAGAAATTGGACTTTGTTAAAATTTAAAGGTTTTCTTGTTTAAAAGACTCTGCTGAGAGGACAGAAACACAAACTAAAGAGTAGAAAAAATATCTTAAGTCACATATCTTTCAAAACACTTTCTATCTATATTACTTTTTAAACTAAAAATGTAATAGTAAAAAAAGAGAAGAGACAATCAAATTAGAAAATGGGATAGAAACACGAAACAAAGTCACAAAGAATATACACAGAAAGTAAACACATTAAAAGTTGTTCTACATAACTGGCCATCAAGGAAATTAAAATTCATAATGAGATATCACTATACACATATTAGAATAATTTATATATATAGGCTATATGTATGTGGGTTCTCTATGGGTTCTCTGATATATATATCTGATATATATATCTCATACATCTGATATATATATCTGATATATATATATCTCATACATCTGATATATATCTCTCTGATATATGTATCTCTCTGATATATATATCTCTGATATATGTCATATATCATATATATGATATATATGTATATATGTAAAATCTCATATTCTTACTTTCTCTCATCTCTTTGGTAACTTTTATACTATTCCAGTTAAAAAAAATCCTTAGAAGGCAAAAAATCAATAATCTATATACTCCCTCTCTCTCTATATATAGATATCAACCTTATATTTATGTATCAACACTGTGATAAATATCAACACACACACATATATATAATGTTCTAATACATGCGTAATGATATCTCATTATGAATTTGAATTTGAGTTTGAATATATGTGTGTGTATATATATATGTGTGTGTATATATATAAAAACACACTCCAGGTTCTCTTCCTTATGTATATCCAGATATATATATATATATATGTGGAAGAAACTGGAATGTGTTAAGTGCAACAAGCCAGGCATAGAAAAATGAATATAACATTATCTTGCTTATGTATTATGTATGGAATTCTAAAAGTATAGTTCATAGAAACAGAGTACTAGGAGCTGTTGCAGGAGTGGGGGATGGATTGGGAAGAGTTTGGTCAAAGAATACAAAATTTCAATTAGATAGGAAAAATATATTCCAGAAATCAATTTTACATGATGGTAACTACATTTAAGAACAATGTGTTGTATAATTGAAAACGCTAAAAGAGTAGTTTTTGTTTTTGTTTGTTTGTTTGTTTTTGATGGAGTCTCACTCTGTTGCCCAGGCTGGAGTGCAGTGGCATGATCTCTGCTTACTGCAACCTCCTCCTCCCGGGTTCAAGTGATTCTCCTGCCTCAGCCTCCCGAGTAGCTGGGATTACAGATGCGCACCACCACGCCCAGCTAATATTTAGTAGAGACAGGGTTTCACCATATTGGCCAAGATGGTCTTGATCTCTTGACCTCGTGATCTGCCCGCCTAGCCTCCCAAAGGGCTGGGATTACAGGCATGAGCCACTGCACCTGGCCTAAAAGAGTAAATTTTAAGTGTTCTCACCACAAAGAAATGATAGATATTTGAGGCAGTGCATACATTAATTAGTTTGATGTAGCCATTACACAATATACACATATTTCAAAACACATTGTGCACTGTAAATTTATACAATTTTTATTTGTCAGTTGCTATAAAGCAAACAAACAAGAAAAATAAAAAAAAAAACAAGTAAATGCACACTTAACATATGACCTATCAATTAAAGTATTGAATATTTAACCACAGATTTAAAAACTTTATCTACACACACACACACACACACACAAAACCCTATACATAATTGTTCATATCAGCGGTGGTACAACCATACCGTAGAATAAATACTATTCAACAATAGAAAAATGAACTACTGATACACTTGGCAAAGTAGATAGATATCAAGACTACTATGCTGGTGGAAAATAAGCCAACATAGAAAGGTCACTTCCCGTATGATTCTATTTATATAACATTCTTGAAATAACAAAATTATAGAGATAAAAACAGATTAATGGTTGCCAAGACCGAGAAACAGTGGAGCGGAATAAACAGGCTTTGAGTATGGAGTAGCACAAGGAAGATCGTTGTGGTAAAAAAATAGTTCTGCATGTTGATTGTGGTCATGGTTACATGGATCTACACATATGACAAAGTGACATAGAGCTATATACATGTACCAATGTCAATTTCAAGTTTTTGATTGTATTATAATTACACAAAATGTGTCCAGTAAGAGAAACTGAGTGAGAGTATGGGGAAAGTATCTGTAACGTCTCTGCAACATTGTGTGATTTTTTAAATTATTTCAAAACAAGTTAAAAAGTCATTATCTTTAAAGTGATTTAAACCACATGAATTACAAAGAAGCATGAGGAAATGCTTAGAGTGATGTGTGTGTGTTCATTATATTGATCTCAGTGTTGGTTTTATGATTGCATAGATATGTCAAGTCTCAGGAATCTGTACACTTTAAATATGTGAAGTTTCTTGTACATGAGTGATACGTCAATAAAGGAATACATTTGAATACTAACTATGTTCAAAGTAGGCTCAGCGTGTGCTCTGAGATTTATGCTACGATCGCATCTATTTTTGATATTAAAAAATAGAGGTTTAGAGTGCTTTAATTATTCAAGGTCACAGGACTGGCATTTGGAATGCTTTTAATCTGAAGAGTCTCATCCTAATTTCTATGTTCTCTAACAAATGGTGGACTTCTCCTTTATCACTTCTTACTATAGTAAAATATTTTTTATTTCTTTATTTCATTTTGTTTCCCTTTCAAATCATCTCTGAGAGAGTTTCCGGTGGGTTCTCTGGAATATAAATTGCATATTCTTACTTTTTCTCATCTCTTTGGTAACGTTTATATTATTCCAGTTAAAAAATCATTAGAAGGCAAAAAGTTGTCAAATGTTCTCTTTCTTCTTTCTAGCTTAACACTCACCACATTGTATACATATTACATATTTGATGTAACATATTATATATTATTATATTTCCTTATATTTTACAACAAAAATTAATATAACTGAACATATATTTAATTACTTGTATACTTATAATACATACATAACTTAGTAACTATAAATATATATAAGTCTACATAACATACCTTCTTGTCATATTGAGCAAAAAACACATATGAGCATATCTTTTCTTCTGGTAATAAATTTTTTATTCATCTCCCGATGGAATCTTATTCCTAAACTCTTCTATCTCAGGCATCACGTCCCATTATCCTGAAACGTTCTATGTACTTGCAAAGAATCCTCTATGACCACATTCACAAAAAAAGCTCTACACTTTTAATTGACTTTTCTGTTTTTCCAAAGCTTCTTAAGGGCAGCGACTGTTTTTTTTCTTTCTCTGAGGCCATTCAGAACACCTGTAGGTATTTAATTTGCTTATTGAGCACCTGCTTGTATTTAATTTACAAATAAAGTGCAAAACCAAATTTTATTATCTCTACTGGCACTTCCTACCATTCCACAAAACAAACCGTAGACAAATAGACATAAAGAAGAACCAGGCAGACCTTAAGAGAGAGAGAGAATCTATCCTCTGGGTCACTTAAATTTCCACCTCCTGGGGTTCCCATTGAACTTTTGATGCAAGAGGCAGTGTAATTGCTCAGCATGAACTGAATAAAGGAAACAAACCTGCTCTATGTGTCTAATCTGATCATGGTCAGTGTGACCTTTGAAATCACAGCATTAGACTAAAGATTTTGTCTCATTTAGTCACTGAATTATTTCATTCTCTTCATTTCATGTGTTTTCTTTTTCATATTTGCAATGTATATAACTTCTTAAAAGCTCTAGGGATCTTACATTGGTGATTAGGCTAAAATTGAAGAGTAAGGGAAACTAAAACTGATTAATATTTTATTTTATTTTGAATAAAACATTTCAAGTTTCTTTTTCCTTTGATCATTCATTATTACATGTCATGGCTTGGTCTTTTCTTGTATGAATTTTTGTTAATAGACAGTATATCTTCTCTTGAGTAACCTTTACTATTCCAAATCTCCATTCTGCGATATATATATATGTGTGTGTATGTATGTATGCATATGTATGAATATGTTTCACACATATGTGTATATATACACTTGTATATATATTTTTAATTAGATGCAGCATGGAAGACAGTACTATCATTAATTTTTTTAAAAAATTTCAAGTTGTAGAACAAATATCTCATATGGGTTAACAATTTTTGCAAATAAAATAAACTCCAGGAATGGTGAATCATTTTAGACGTTTGGAAGTTAAAGTCTCAGTCTATGTTAGTGAAATTCAGGTTGAGACAGCTCTAAGCGCATACACTCACACACATATGTACAAAACAAAAGGCTTTTCTTCCCCAGGCTAATTGAAACCTCTCAGCAAATTAAATATTTAAAATAATAAACTAGGGCTTATTGTTATAGGATTTATGTCATATAAATAGTTCTCCGGCCGGGCGCGGTGGCTTATGCCTGTAATCCCAGCACTTTGGCAGGCCGAGACGGGCGGATCACGAGGTCAGGAGATTGAGACCACCCTGGCTAACACGGTGAAACCCCTCCTCTACTAAAAATACAAAAATTAGCCGGGCGCGGTGGCGGGCGCCTGTAGTCCCAGCGACACGGGAGGCTGAGGCAGGAGAATGGCGTGAACCCGGGAGGCGGAGCTTGCAGTGAGTGGAGATCGCGCCACTGCACTCCAGCCTGGGTGACAGAGTGAGACTCCGTCTCAAAAAAAAAAAAAAAATAATAAAATAGTTCTCACAGTATAATAGTTAATTCTGTTTCATAAGGTAAGTATTGAAATGTCTACTATATACAACCGAGCTAGCTGGCTTAAAAGAAACGTTCCACAGGATCCATGAATTATTTCTTTCTGGCTTTTATCTCTCAATTTTTTGAGCTTTATGTAGACAAATAATATATTAAAATGGAAAAAAAAGTATAGTTTCTAAAGAGGTTTTGGCATGAATTAATGCATTATATTTTAGTAAAGATTAATTGTTATGCCAACTTACTGAATTTTGGTTAAATTCAGTTGAATTCATTGAAGAATGCTGAAAATGTCTTTGAATTTTTTTATTAGTAAAGAAATCATGCTACATGAGTTATCATATGGAAATTATAATCCAGTTTTCTTTTATTCTGCAGGGTCTCATTTGAGATTTTCCCAACAGAATAAAAGGGAGATCACTTTATATTTTCTAAGTTTGCTTTTACTTCTCATACATCCTTAAGATTCTATTTATCTTACTTTAAAAATATGTATAGCATTAATGTTACCTTCATGATTTTTCTAATTTCTTAATTATATAAGAAAATTATATGCATATCAAAAGTTTCTGCTAGTTTCCTATAAATGTAAGTTTCTGATAACCATACAGTCATATGCTTATACAGTTAAATATGTTTTTTTATTGTCAAGGCAAACATTTAAAATATGTCACACATTTTAATTACTTCTTTCAAATTCATTTTTATTACTATGTAGTTTAGTGTGGATATTAAGAATGGGAAGGCCACAGTCAGGTAGAAAGAATCAAGTTTTTATTTTTCTTTAATATGTATTTTACGTCTATTATGTCCCAGGCACTACAGATCTAGCTACACACTAAAATCTTCACCCTTAAGGAACTTACATTGTAGTAAGTACTGAAAGCAAAATTTAGAGTTCACACGCTGTTTGAGATTAATCACTGCTCTAATTCTTATGACATGTGAGACCTCGGGTAATTAAGCTAATCAACTATTCTAAACATCGGTTCCCATCAACTAAAAACTGTGGATAAAATTAGTAGCTAACCCATAGTGTTATTGTGAGAATACATGAGCTAATGCATGTAAAACGATTATCAGTTTATAAATAGAAAAAAATCATATAATGGTGGTTATTAATGAAATGTTAGCTATTTTCCCTGCTATGGCTCATGTATTGCCTAACGGTTTTACGTAAAACATATTACCATAAGATTAGAAAAAACTTTTTAAAAACTTTTGTACAGTTTATAATGTGCAATTATTAAAAATGTTTTCAGCAGTGCAAATAAACTCCTTAGAAAACACTACTGTGTGTTACACATATATTAGAAATAAAATGATCTCTTTCACTTTCTAGAGTTAATTTTCCTGGATACTATAGTGAGGTAATGATTAGTGTTTTTTTTCCTTCAGAGGCATGGCATGCTCCAGGCTTTCTCGATTATGATGGGTTTGAAAGGTATTTAACAGTGCTTGACTATCATCTTCACTGTATGACCCAAAGGACAACACATTGTGTTCTTGCAGTAATTAAATCTGGAAGCCCTATTATTCAAATATGTATTATAAGAAATATTGGCTTTGCATTTGGCTTTGAAATAAATAGTGCTTTATTAGAAAAACTTTAATGCTAAAAATCAATTTCGATGACATGAATGATAAACTAAATGCAACCTATACATATGCTCTCTAAATTAACATAGCTTTTGCTCCATAAAAATTAATATTTGCATTATTTAGTGATTGATTACTTAAAAAATAATATTACCATTTATGTTCAAGTAACATTGTTTAACGACCTAGGTTTAATTTTCAATGTCTTACATGTCACCTACAATAATAGGAATATATTATTTTTATAATGACTTTTAAAGACAGTGATCTACTCTGAGTCATGATGAAAATAACCACAGAAACAATTTATAATATAATAAAAAATGGAATACATTATTAATTATGAGTGATGATTTAGGATTCTCACTGTTAATACTGGATGCAAAAAATATACTGATTTTATTTCATGTGTTGCTAATTCTCCATTTGTCACCACTGCCTGTCGTTTCTCTTCTCTTCTCACTGGTGTTATAGGCTGACTCTCTGAGCTCAGTCAATCCGGCTTCCTTGCCTCTGACTTTCAATTGTGTTTGGAGTGGGGGACAAACTCTTAGGAGACTGATGAACAGGAGAAGAGAGAGGCCAGTGTGAAATAATCCCCAATAAAATTTTATAAAATCAACTAAAGGAGAAATAATAATAAAATTTAAGTAGGCTTATAGCACATCAGCTTGCCCTTTGACCCACTCCCTTGTAGCTAGTCACTGCTTACTACTCTAGCTAAGATGTTGTAGCTCTTGTCACAAGATTCATGGTTCCTTCTCTGTTCTATAGGTAAAATCTAAGACATGATAAAATAATAAGCTTTCCTTTTGAGTTTCTCCTTTAGTTTTCTCATACTGATAAAACTTCCAATGCCTGCTGGTCTGAGGGACCAGAAAAGAGCTGACTCATGGAAGCATATAGTTTCTATAACCTGTTGATTTTATCCCCGTTATTACAAGCTATCAACGATCCCAATTTTCCAGCTCCTTGCCCTCCATGATCCCCTTAAAAACTCTTGCCCAGAACCCCTTTAGGAGACAGATTTGAGGCTTGAGGATTCCTTGCATCTCCTCCCTCTGCAGCTTATGAGTGTTAAATTCTTTCTCTGCTGCAAACCCTGCTGTTTCGGTGTATTGATATGTTGCTGCACACCAGGCAGGCAAACCCAGCAGTCCTATAACAAGAATATATCTATCCCTACTCCCTTTCTGTTGTGTTATCGTATCTCCTGAAGGTACTGAGTCCCTCTAGGAAGAAGGCTCTGGTTTTGGCTCTGACTCATTTCCTTATAACAATTTCCTATCTTTGCTCCTTCAGATTTAGTAGTAGCAATAGCTTTCTGCTTTTGGTTACTTCTAAGTTGCCTCGACATTTTTTTTCTAGTTTATTTAATTCTGTCTACATTTCTGTTACTACCTTCTTCGTTAAAATCTCTTTAATTAGTCTTTTTGAGTAGAAGTATATTTGTTGCTTGGCTTTCTATTTGTAAACACTGCAAGGTGATGTTGATATTGTTACTCTGGAAAACAATGAAACCTTACAGATAAAAGCAGTGAATCTGAAGCCATAATACCTGAATTTGAATCCCAGCTTTGTCATAAGCAAATTACTTAAACACATTGCATCTCATTTTCCCCGTCTATAAATGAGCATGTTAAGTTTTTGCGTGTCTGTGTTAGCTTCTCCATGGACATAAAGGCAATAAGATGGTAGATAGGATAGAATAGAGAGAGAGAGGGAGAGAGAGAAAAAATATATATATAGAGAAAAGTGTTTTAGGGGAATTATAGATGCAAGCCCCACAATAGGCTGTCTTGCAAGTTGGAGACCCAGGGATACTTGTAATATGGCTCAGTCCATGTCTGGAAGCCTCAGAACCAGGGAAGCAAATGACATGACTCTCTCTCAGTCCAAGGCCAAAGGCTTGAGAGCCCAGAAATTTGCTGGTGTGAGTTCTGGAGTCCAAAGGACAGAGAACCTGAAGTTCTGATGTCCAAGGCAGGAGAAGAAGGACATTCCAGCTTCAGGAGAGAAAGAGAGAAAAATTGCCCTTCCATTGCCTTTTTCTTCCATCTGGGCCCCCAGACCGTTTGATGGTGCCTGTCCACATTAAGGGCTAATTTACCCACTCAGCCATCTGACATACTCACCAATGTCCTCTAGAAACACCCTCACTGACACACTTAGAAATAATGCTTTACCAGCTATTTAGATATACCTTAATCCACTCAGACTGACATCCAAAATTAACCAGCACACTGTCTCACAGAGTTGCTATGAAAAGATTAAATATGCTGTCTTACATAAATCATTTTAGTGCATACTGAATAATCACTAAATGTTAGCTGTTATTTTATTTGTAATAAAATGTAGTTAAATGAAGCAAAAGAAAATTGATGCATTCTAGACATGGTATAAAATGTTTTCTGAGAAGATGTAACACTACTGAAATGTTAACGCAAATAATTGTTTTTCTACAAGTTGGTTCCTATACCCATATTAGATAAGGTATAGTTTGTTAAATGACAATTTTCTTGGTGCATTTAAAATACCTTCTAAAACAAATGTTTTCTGTCTGTGATAATTTTTCATCACATGGAATAATTGTAGAGCCTTTTCTTAATCCTCTACAAAAGTCTCTTTAAAAATATAACTTCTTGGCTGGATGTGGTGGCTCATGCCTGTAATTTCAGCACTTTGAGGGGCCAAAATGGGAGAATTGCTTGAGCCCAGGAGTTCCAGACCATCCTGGGTAACATAGTGCAACTCCGTATCTAAAAAGAAAAAAAATTAGCTGGGTATGGTGGTGTGTTCCTGTAGTCCCAGCTACGCAGGAGGCTGAGGTGAGAGGATCACCTGAGCTCGGGAGGTTGAGGCTGCAGTTAACTGTGATTATGCTACTGCACTCCCACCTATGACAGAGTGAGACCTTATCTCAAGAAAAAGTGTGTGACCCTATCGCAAAAAATATATATACATATATTTTAATAAAAATTGCATATACACATATATTTTAATAAAAGTTATATATACATATATAAGTTTTCAAATATACCAGTTTTTTGCAGAGACCAAGTAGATAATACTTTTGCCTTTTATACACTCTTTTGCCCTGGTTTGATTTTCCTAAAGCTGATGAATGTCTATTTCTTCATAAGTATACTGAACCACTTCACATTCAACTACCTAAGCAGGGAGGCAGATACATGTATCTCAGAAGCCCCATCTGCCGTGTTTTCTTTGAATTTCAAGCTTCAGACACCAAATAGGAATGCATTTAGACCCAACAATGGTGGGAGCAGAAGTAGCATGGCTTGTGGAAGGCAAAATTACAATAGAAATCATTATACAATTGTACCCTCTTCTAAAAGATATAGTGCAATATTACTGCCAAGAAGCAATGCATCTTTATTAAAGGTGGAGAAACAAAGTGTACCTTTCACATAATCAGCATATGGTACACATTCACCTTAGAAGGAAACTATATATGCAAATACATAGCATCTTTCATCATCATAGATAATCATTGTGGATTTGTAAAGGTTATTGCCTTTAATTGATGCAATTTTGATGTAATACTATGTGTCCAGAAAGGCTGATAGAACATTTCTAGACATATATATGTATTACATATATATATATGAATACACACATACACACACACACACATATAAAAGTACGCTTTGCTTCTTCATATATTTATATGTGAATTTAATTGGTTTCACAAGTTTTCCCCATGTCATATTGGGCCAATTGCATACATAATTGAGGTCTGATCTCCTCATTTATAAAGTGAAGATAGGGATCCCTCTTGTAATTACCAGAATTTTTTGTACAAAGAGCTAATCATTCTATTCAAATATTCCAAGTAATGTGGGCAGACTTTGAGGGAAGAGATTGCTGAAGAGTGTTTCGTTATTGAAACATCATACATTTTCCTGTTTTACAGTGAGGAAGCTGCATCTGGCCATGTCAAATTCATGCAAGGAGTTAGCACTATTTTACAAATGCTGTCTACTTTTAAAACATGAGACAAAATTCTTGACTAGGAGCATTATAGACATGTTTGCCATATAAAAAATTGTCAGAAAAAAACAAATGTTTGTGAATGAGAAAATTATCCCAAAGTGGGGACGTAAGTTACATTTTCCAAAAACAATTCATTTAGCTATTTTATTATAATAATAATTTAGGTCTCACTGAAGTGACTCTGATAGTATGAATTTTGTTCTCAAGTCCATCATAACTTTGTCCAACTGAAGAATAATTTTGCCAAAATAAACATGTCAGTAAAATTTCAAATATTTCACATTCGTATGTTATAACCAACTATTAATCATTCATTAAAAACAATTCACAAATTACATGTCAGATGAAAGTTGAAAAAGTTTCCACATGAGATAAATTAGCTGACATTGTCTAATGATATCTGCTCTTAAGAAAACTACAATCATTACATAGATGTAAGCGTTTTAATAGAAATTTAAGATACCCCTTGGGCAATAGCAAGACAGACATAGCATTTTAAACTATTAAGAACTGTACTAAAATAGAATGTTTTTCTTAGCTAAGGCTCCAATATGGTGATATGATCCAATAGGTCTATAATGGCGCAAAACAGTATTCTTCCTTGATAAGTCAACTGAAAAACTCTTGCCCTACATTGCCAGATAATAGTAAATATATGGTCAGAAGGAAGCTTAGAACTGTAGATGGTGAGAAAATGTATTCATGTTTACCTATAACATTTATTAAAATCATTGGCATAGCTACAATGGCAAGTTTCGCAAAGTGATAAAGATGATTTAAACTGCTTAGCCTTGCATAGGTTAAATAATAGCCTTTCTTTATACATTTTCATCCTTTCTGAGATTCAACAAACCTTGCAAAAATACATCACTTTCTCAAGGGCCTTAAGTATATGCCAATCTCAGTGATAGAATGAGAAAAGAAATGTTTTCAAATAACAATACATTAAAAAGAGATAAGTACATACACATGGAATATATTGCAGCCTAAAAAAACAAAAACATTTGTGGAGCATAAAAACATATTGTAAAATGAGTTTGTACTTCCTGTCAGAAAAGAGGAAAGCAAACTCAGGGGTTTTTAAAAAATTTTTTAATGTTGCAAGCTATAACAAAGTGTCACATATCTGTAGAGAAATAGAAGATATTATAAAGTAAACTTGCTAGCATCTATTAAATCATTGGGTTATTGAGAAAATATGAAGAAAAATGTTTTCAAAATGTTAGGTGCATTTATTGATTAGAAAGGGATAGACAGGACTCTTGCCATTTACTCTGACATTTTAATTAATAAAAATGTATTTTATTGGTTAATGCATTATTTTTAAAAGGCAAATATTGAGTTCATACTACATAAAAGTATTTTCTTTAAATATTTTTAGCACAGAGCAGCAGTGATTTTTACTTTAGTTCTCATATATCTTCTTTTCCCTTCATTGAATCATTTTTAATGAAATTCTAGGACATATTCAGGATAAAATTCTAGTCATATAATTTAGTCAATATAAATATAAACAGGAATCAAATTTGTTGCAAAAATATGTTCCAGGAATCCATAGATCATTTCTTACTCTCCATTACAAAAACTTTTTCTGAAATACATAGAAATCAAATATATTAGGAAAGAATATTCTAGTTGAATGTGGAAGCTATATTACAAGTATCATACATGAATATAAGAAACAAATAAAAATATATGAGAAGTATCATTTGAAAATGAACATTTTTGGAGGAACTTTTCACACTGATCAATATGAACAGAAATATAGTATTTAGTATTTAGATGTGTTCTAGGTACGCAGCACAAACACTGACATAGACACACATTCATATGTTCGCGAAGAGCTACAGGATGGGTAGGAGTTACCTAGCATTGTGATAGAGGAAGATGGCTTCACGAAAGGAAAGCTGCATGTACAGAGATTTTGTTGTAGAAAGATTCTTGGAAAATTCAAGGAACTATAGAATGACACTGAATAAAATAGTATGTCTAGATTTTTCAAATTCATGAATAATATAGAAAAAGGCAGAATTCTGCATCTATCTATAGCTGTGGAAAATGCCATTAGACAAGTTTATGGAATATACTTATTGCCCAATGCAGATTACACACCCAATGCAGCCACTCTGTAAGAGGGAATTTTCTAAAACCTAGGTAAGCTAGGATCAGGTTTAGATTACATAGCCCTTGGAGAAAACAGAAGACCCAGATCACTAATGAAACTAAGTTTTATGGGAAAGCACATATAAAACAGAAGTAAGAATGTGTCTCGAAAGGAAGTCTATAAACGGAGAAAAAATTTTCTATAAGCTACTAAAGTTAGAAAGGTGAAACTGTTATCTCCAAAGGGAAAAAATAATAATAATTATCATCAGACTTACCTAATATTTTGGAGTCTAAGTAACTTTATTGACCATTCTGCTGAAAAAAAAAGAACGCTCCTTGATTATGTGTATAGTCTACTTTTAAAACATGAATGGTAGAAATACAAGAAACTATCAGACAATAAAATGGGAAAAACAGGAACCTACAAAAGTAAGAAGAGCATTACAACCAGCTTTTCCTAATGGGAACATTTGACAACATGATGAACATGAGTCTCATGTACTCACTAGGAATGGGACAGAGAATACTAGCCTAGTCCTTTGAAAGTTTCTGTTCGTCTTTCATAGTTGTACCATGATATGTTTAGATAAGGATAACTTTATGTTTATCCTACTTGGAATTTGTTGGACTTCCTAGATGTGTAGATTAATGCTTTTTATCAAATTTAAGAAGATTTTGGCAATTAGTTCTTCAAGTATATTTTCTGTTCATTTCTTTTTATCTTTTTATTTTTGGTACTTTGAGTGAATATTGGTGTCTTTAAAGAATTCCCCTAGATATCTTGGACTCTGTTAATATTTCTTTATTCTACTTTTTTCTTCCTGGTTTTCAGATTGGACAACCTCTATTGATTAAGTTTACAGATTCTTTTTTTCTGCCAATTCAAATCTGCTTTTGAGCCTCTGATGAATTTTTAATTTCAGTCAAAATCTCTATATCATTATATTGCCAAAAGAGTTACTCTTAAACTCAACAATTTCCATTTGAAAATTTCTGTTTGGATGGTCCAAGTCTGTTTATATTCTTCAATCCATTTTACATTATCTATTATTTTTATTAATATAATATTCTAGCATACCTAATTTTAAAAAAATTAATACTTGGTATTTTGGTATGAAAAAATGTAGACATTATTTACAGATCTCACCCATATCATTTTCTGTCCGAGTGGCTATACTTTTGCTTCAGGTAAGTAGTTAAACTAGAGTCAGCTCAGCATAATCCAATCCATATTAGTATATGTGAGTGTATTTTATTTCTAGTCCAGTATTACTCCTCACTAGTTGCGCCCCGTCGGTCTCCACTGATATTTTGAGGTAGCCTGTTCACTTCTGTGCCACAAACTTCACAGGTCTTGATCTCAAACAAATGTAAATTTGGTCTTTGCCTTTTTAATTATAATCTATGAGATCTTGTTTAAATATGCTGTTTCTTTAAAAGTCAAATCATGATAATAACACCATCTTCTTGAAGTTGTTGAATAGACTAAATGAGATAACATATATATGGAATTATGAAAAGGTCAAGTGTATAATATATTTCAATCAGGGATATACAGAATATTAATAAATATGATCTATTTACGTCTCACAACTTGTTGACCACTTTAGACTAGGAGCTGTGTGTTATTTCTAGCCTGTTCAACGCTTGTTTCTGCCAAAATTTCTATATCATTATATTGCCAAAGAGGTGAATTTAAATAATTGGCACCAACTAGAAGCAAAATTGATTCTAGATTGGAGCTGACCAAACTCATAAAATAAGTTTATATTATTTGAACTGTTAGGTTTTAGTCAAAATGTTGTTTCATCTTAATGTAAGTTGTAGCAAATTAGTCAGAGTCTAAGAGTATTTGGTTTCCTGTAGATGAGTGCATTCAAAGATTTGATTTATTGAATCCTGGGCTCCATTGCTCACTTCTGTAATCTAGGCACTTTGAGAGATCAAAGATGGAGGATGGCTTGAGGGCAAGATTTTGAGACCTACGAAATTTAGTGAAACCCTATCTCTACAAAAAATTAAAATCTTAGCCAAGTATTGTGGTGTGCACCTGTAGTTCAGCTTCTTGGGAGGCTTGGATGGGAGGATTGCTTGAGTCCAGGAGTTGGAGGCTGCAGTGAGTGAGCTGTGATTGCATCACTACACTCCAGTCTGAGTGACAGAGTAAGATCCTATCACTGAAAAACAAACCAAATATTAAAACAAACAAAAAATAGATTTAAATTATTGAGGCATATTTTGAAATTTCCAGATAATATAGTTTACAATTCTAACACTGATTAAAATTCTTATCTAATTATAAGATTGGATAAGATTGAAAAATGGTATCCAATGAACTAATATTGTTAAATAATTTAATATGAGTAACTTATTTCCTGAAGGAGTGTATGAAATATCTGTCACCATAATGTTGGTTACCCATGCAATACTATATAATATTATAACAAAAGCTGTAGGCTATATGAGGAAGCCTGTAATTCGATGTATCTTATATTAATTTTCTTATTTATTTCCACAGCATCTTTTTTCGATGTGGCTAAGAGTTGCTTTTTTTTTTTTTTGCCTTTTTAAAGATAGAATTCACAGCAAAAATGGGAAATTAACTTGCCTATTAATTCATGCAATATGACAATTGCAGAGCAATGTCTAGAATAAGACTATAGTATATCTTATTCTTCAGAAAATATTTTTGTATGTCATATTTAGTTAAAATATCATGTATCACATCATATGTTTATGTAAACCAAAAATAAAATTCTAAGCCCCGTTCCCAACAATTGAACAGACCCCCTTCTCTTGGCCAAAGGAATTTCAAAGAAAACTAATCAAATAGTTCAGGTCATAATGGGAAGATGGCATTAGACACAACTCATTATACTCTCTTCCCTCTGGAATTCAGGCACCAATGACCAAAATTAACATGAAAAAAGAGATCTTAAGACTAATGTAACAAACTCTTTGCAGCAATAAGATACCAAATTCTAACTTGACTATTTTTGTTGATTCCAGGTCGTTAGATAATAACTCCTTCAACCAATTACCACTCAGAAAATATTTGAATCCACCTATAATCCACCCACCTCAAGTTTTCCCTCCTTTCTAGACTGAACCAGTGTTTACCTCACATGTGTTGACTGATGTCTTATGTCTGCCTAAAACATATAAAACCAAGCTGTAACTCAACCACTTGGGGCCCATGTTCTCAGGACCTCTTGAGACTGTGCTTTGGCCTTGGTTACTCATTTTTGGCTCAGGTAAACCTCTTTAAATATTTTACAAAGTTTGTTTTTCATTTTCATCAATATTAAGGGTATTTTAGTTTAGGGAATATTGCTATTATTCAAGCAACTAGCAGTGGAAGCCAGAATAGTGTCATGAAATTGTAACTTACTAAATACTATAATGAAGACAATCTTCCAATTCAACATGTCTTCAGAAACTTTTTATTCTCATGTACTATATTGGATGCTACAGATCAGAGATTCTCAGTCTTGATACTATTGACATCATACAGAGATTAATTCTTTGTTTGGGGGGCATGTTCTGAGCACTTGAAAATGTTTAGCACCATCTTGTACTTCTACCCACTAGAGACCAGCAGCATCCCCTTCCAAGTTTAAACAATAAAAATTGTCTCCAGACATTGCCAACATCACATCCTTTTGAGAATTATCGCTGTTGAAGTAAGCAATAATTGTGGATAAGACAAGTTAGGTTTCTGACCACCATCTAATGGGAGACACAATTAAATGAAAAATAAATAAACTAGAACAATACTGATTGTTCTAAATCCTTTAAAGTTACTAAATGGGATAATGTCATATGTAATGGAAGAGACCATATTCAGGAAATAGTTCTTGAAAAGGTTGCTCTTGAGTTAAAATTTAAGGGCTAAAAAGATGCTATATATGTGAAGAGATTAATAAAGTGTTAGTGTCTTTCAGATTTAAAAACATGCCTAAATCTGCCCACAAAGACATACAAGACTTTACAAAGAAGGCTTTATATTTAAGATAGAGACATTATGAATTTGTATGTTAGCAAGTTGAAGAAAGGCTACCCAGTCCCTGCCCTAATGGAATGGAAATGGTAGTTGGATTATTACTGTTTTCTGAGGGCAGTTCTAAGTACCCCACTTCTCACAGGGTAACAACACATGGAGAGCCAGGTACACAGATTGCTCTGGGTTACATTACAAAGGAGGGACCCAAGCTTTAAAAAATGCAAACTTTGATAATGGCAATAAACATGTCTGCCCTACTTTTACCCTAAAGGGAGGCCTAATTTTTATCATGCTGGAGCATAGATAAGCCTGCCCTTTGCTCTAGAGGATGACTATATTTATCTCCCAAGGCTGTTGACTACACACACATTCTTGAATAGATAGTGAGGGGAAAAAAAAGGTAGTGAAGTGACTCATGGGAATTGTCTTAGAGCATATGGAAAAGGTGCTATGGACTAAATTGTGTCCCTCTAAAATTCCTGTGTTGGAGCCCTAACCCAGAATATAACTATATTTGGAGATAGGGCTACTAAGATGACATTAGGTCAGAATAGTGGGACTCTAAACCATTATGACTGTCTTCTTATAAGAAGAGGGGGAAACACCAAGGAAATGTGCTCATACAATAAAGGCATGTGATAACACAATGATATTAAACTGTCTGAAAAACAATGAGAGAAGCCTAAGAGAAAATCAAACCTGCTACAACCTTCGTCTTGGAATTCAAGCCTCTAGACCTGTGGGAAAATAAATTTCTGTTGTTTCAGCCATTCAATCTGTGGTAGTTTGTTATGACAGCCTGTGCTGACTAATGCAAGTAGCAATCACAGGTGGAAGCTTAAAATCTAGATTACATATAATATAATGACAGAGTCTTCAGAGAGAAAAACTAAATAAAAACATGAGCAGTACATAGGAGCATTTAGATGTCAAAATTTTTAAAAAGTCTGAGATCTTGCCTACTTAGGCCAACAAGTTATCGAATTACAGTTTAGCAGATGCTGGTAGAATACTTGGGATTCTGACTGGGTCTGAAATGAAAGACAGTTTATTAGTCACAGCAAACAGCAGTATCCAGATTATCACCATTTTTATCCTGGTTCTCTGAGCCCTAGTTCCCATAGCACAATACAAATGAAGCCAGATGACACATGAACATGAAGTAATTTACATGGCAGGAAAAGAAATCTGAGCTAAGCTGACTTGAATCTTTTTTTTTTTTTTTTTTAAAGAAGGAAGTGGTTTATTTGGCCGGGAGCATCGGGCAAGACTCCTGTCTTAAGAGCGGAGCTCCCCAAGTGAGCAATTCCCGTCCCTTTTAAGGGCTCACAACTCTAAGGGGGTCCGCGTGAGAGGGTCGTGATCAATTGAGCAAGCAGGGGGTATGTGACAGGGGCTGCATGTACCGGTGGTCAGAGCGAGACAGAACAGAAGGGATCAGTAAGCATGCTGCTGCCTTGCTCCAGCAGAAGACTATCTTCTAAGGATGTCAGCTCACCTTACCTTTACATTAGAGGAAAAATCAGTATCTCTATCTTCCTTCTCTGCTGTATGAACATCCTTGAAAAGATAGTTTACAATTTAAGAGGTCAGTGCCTTCTTTGCAACATGTATAGAAACAGGAGCGAACAATAGGGAACTCTCTTCCAGCATTCAGAAGAAATCAGAAAAGGAACCATCACACTTTTTTCAAAAAATTTTACTTTAAGTTCTGGGATACACGTGCAGAACTTGCAGGTTTGTTACATAGGTATACGTGTGCCATGCTGGTTTGCTGTACTTATCAACCTGTCATCTAGGCTTTAAGCCCCTCCTGCCTTAGGTATTGCTCTAATGCTCTCCCTTCCCTTTCTCCCCACCCGCCGACAGGTCCTGGTGTGTGAGGTTCCTCTCACTGTGTCCATGTGTTCTCATTGTTCCATTCCCACTTATGAGTGAGAACATGCAGTGTTTGGTTATCTGTTCCTGTGTTAGTTTGCTGAGAATGATGAAAGAATCACTTTTTTTTTTTTTTTGAGACAGAGTCTCACTCTGTTGCCCAAGCAATGGCATGATCTCAGTTCACTGCAACCTCTGCCTCCCGAGTTTAAGTGATTCTCCTGTCTCAGCCTCACGCCCTACTAATTTTTGTATTTTTAGTAGAGACAGGGTTTCACCATATTTGTCAGGCTGGTCTCAAACTCCTGACCTCAGGTGATTCACCCACCTTGACCTCCCAAAGTGCTGGGATTACAGGCATGAGGCACCGTGCATGGCCAGAACCATCATATTTTTATTTGAGAAACACCTTGCATCTTTTTTCCCTTGATAGATGCCATCTAAAATGTGGAATATGTGGTTGCCTGTAAAATAAAATTTGAGAAGAAACAGGATAATGGGCCCTACTGCAACAATATTTATTTCACTATTCATGGCTAATACCTAAAATACTATCATTGCATTTCAGTGATTGTGAAGAGTATTGTTTCAATGCCAAAGTCTTCTTTTTGGGAAACAAATAATCCTGGGAAAGGTAACACATCGTAACTAACAATTTGTGAAGTAAATTTACCTAAATGATTACTTTTCTTGAAATAGGGACACTGGATAGTTGTAGGAAATCCTTCAAGGTGGGAAGATATAAGAAGAAATTGTAGGTGTCAAAGAAATTTTAAAGAATTTATATTAAGACCATCTGTCTTGTGCTTATGTTGCAATAAGTTTCTATGTGTAGAATTATACCCTCTAACATGTCCTAATGCTCTCTATTAAACATGTATAGAACTGCTTTTATAATGCCTTCTAATTTTCCAAAAGTTCATTCTTAAGTGGATTTTACATTTAGAACAAAAATTACTGATAGTCATCTCCTTGGATAATTAAATTTACAGTATTGAAGTGACTCCACAAAATTCTGTATCAAGGCTTTAAAGCTAATAAACATAGGGACTTGCAAATCCACTCTGAATATATATACCTATATGTGTGTGTATATATTATATATAATACATACACATATACATACATATAATACATATAGTGCTAGTCTGTAAGGAGACTTTTCTGTTTGGTATATATCTGAATAACTGAAGGCAGTACATTAGTGTCAACTACGTGGTACAAAAAGTTAATTCTAAAACTATGTAGAAGCAGACCGCTGTAAATAGAAGTGAACAGAAAATGTCTTCTTTAAATAAAGAACTTCTTTGTAATGGATGCAGAGAATTTGGACATGTAAAGATGGTAAAGGTATAGCTAGCTGGAAATAAGACCATAGAAATGCTTAAAGACAAGAATGTTGTTATTGACTCAATTGTGCCCCCACCCACAACTCATTAGTATATTGAATCTTTAACCTCCAATGTGACTGTAATTAAAGAAGGTCATTAACATTAAATCTAGTTATAAAAGTGGGGCCCTAGTTCAACAGGACCAGTGTCCTTAAAAAAAGAAGAGACACAGGATCTCTCTCTCTCTCTGTCTCTCTCTCTCTCTCCCTTTCTCTCATTCTCTGCACATAGAATAAAGGGTATGTGAAAACACCTGTGAGAAGGCAGCCACCTGCAAACCAGAAGGTGAGGCATCACCAGAAATCAACCCTGCAGTCATCTTGATCTTGCACTTCCATCTTCCAGAACTGTGAGAAAATAAATTTCGATCGTTTAAGCTATCCAGTCCTATGATTTTTTTTTTTAAATGAGCAGACAAATGTATAAGGCATGTTTCAAGACAGTGGACATGCATTTTAAGTAAGATAGAAATTGGGTACAAGTGGCCTTTTGTAACATGACAGAAAATTAATATGTTTTATAAATAAACAAATGTGCAAACTTTGTGTATTTGCACTTAGGAAACAGAGGCAGAATTTTAAAAAATTACTAAAATTTATAGTGTGATGGGCGCCTGCCTTAAGACAAGAATACAGACAGTAAAGATGAAGGGAAGGATGGAAAGAAAATGAGAGAAGGCCAGGCGCGGTGGCTCATGCCTGTAATCTCAGCACTTTGGAAGGCCGAGACAGGTGGATCACGAGGACAGGCGTTCAAGACCAGCCTGGCCAATATGGTGAAAACCCATCTCTACTAAAAATACAAAAATTAGCTGGACATGGTGCACATGACTGTAGTCCCAGCTGCTCTGGAGACTGAGGCAGAAAAATCGCTTCTGGGGGGCAGAGGTTTTAGTGAGCTGAGATCGTGCCACTGCACTCCAACCTGGGTGACAGAGCGAAACTCTGTCTCAAAAAAATATATAAAAAAGAGAGTGAAAACAGGAACTGATTTTTTGTTTTAATGCAAGCAAGGAAAAAATCAAATGTAAATCTATGTTTTAAGTCCTAAGAGAACAGTGGATAGTGACACTGAGTTATAGTGGAAAGAAAATATTTGAGTTGGAAAGAAAGATTTGAGATGGCGACTGGATCTGTAAGGGAGAAAGACCGGGCGATTGTTACTGGTGTAAACCTGGAAATAGAGGGAGATAAGAGAAAGAGAATGATTTAGTAATCATCTGCATAGAGATGCTCATTGAAGCAATCAGATTTGATTTCCATCTTGAAGGAAGACATTCTTGTTGAGTTAGAGAACACAAAGGTCCCTCATTACAGAGCAAGGGGCTAAAATTCATTTAGCTGGATTAAATTATATATTTTAGTAGTTTCTGTTATGGTTATCCCTACCCATCTAGTATAAAATCCTGTTCTTCAGCTAATCTTAAGCAAATCTAAGTGTAGCATAGGTCCATCAATTGATGGTATCCAGAATTTTTCAGTCGTTTAGGACAGAATACTAGATGTTGATGTATCTATTAAATGTCACTGTTTACTTTAATATTTCCCTTGTTTATATGACTGGATTTATGAATTAGTCTGTGGTTCAATTGCAAGCCACCAGATCTCAAGATCTGCTCTGAAATCAGGGATTTAAGACATTTAAGATAATAGATTGTTAAAATGGCAGGGCCAGGCGCAGTGGCTCATGCCTGTAATCCTAGCACTTTGAGAGGCCTAAGTGGTCGGATAACTTGAGGCCAGGAGTTTGAGACCAGCCTGGGCAACAATGTGAAACCCCATCTCTACTAAAAAGAAAAAAAAATTCAAAAATTAGCCAGACATGTTGGTGGGTGCCTATAATCCTAGCTACTCTGGAGGCTGAGGCAGGAGAATCACTTGAACCCAGGAGGCAGAGGTTGCAGTGAGCTGAGATCACACCACTGCGTGCTAGCCTAGGTGACAGAGCGAGACTCCATCTCAAAAAAAAAAAAAAGGAAAACTCAAATAAATCGAAGTAAAATTGCAGTAGTATTTAAAGTCAGTAAATTAATGACTTTTATTTGTAATGAATATAACTGTTTAATTCAGAAACATAATATACAAGACAATTATTTTTAAGTTTAATGAAATAACACATATCTAAACAGTAAAATGATTGGCATAAAATAGTAGCAGTCATTGTAGGAGTAATTGCCAATGTTAATAGAGTGGTTGCTATTTTAGATGCTTTAAGAGTATAATTTTGTTAGTCCTCCAATCATTCATAATATATGATATTATTAATCTCATTTTACAGATGAGAACTTTAAGGGAATTTAGGTAACTTGAACAAAATCCAGATTTTTTTCCAGCGTAGACTGGATCCAAGGGACATACACTAAACCACGAGACATATACAATGAAGCAGCATTTACACATATTGATTTAAATATTTCTGCAGCCTATACTTTTAAAGGGCCCCACAATTTACCTTTCTTATCTTAACAAGAACTAGGGTTATGTTACCTTTATGTGAAGCATACCAGTAGAATCAGCAGTTAAAAGATATTTCATGCACATAGTATGAATTCCATGAATTTAATATTTTTGATCCTTAGAATGTTCTAGATTAGAAAAATCTTCCAGGCATTGTGACACATACAAATATGAGCCATTCATCCTTAAGGTTTTCTTTGAGATTATAGAAACATGGGAGTTGGTGTAAAACATTGGGACTTCTGAAATTGATTGCTATAATTCTCCCATGAAAATGAACCAAAGGAAATCTTAAAATGTTAACTATGCACTAGCCTTAATTTTTAAAAAATTTACAAGGTTTTCCATAAAAACAAGTAGTTGAGCTAATAAAAGTTATGTAGCTATTAATAATTAGCCAGTCAATGGAACATAAGAACTTGGCTTTTATGAAACATCATATCAACTGATAACTTGAGGCCAAAACTTACAACAGAATCTCCTAAAAGAAAGAACAGTGGACTGCAAAGATGAGACATTAATAATATTTAGTTAAGTCTCATTTATGCCAGAGAAAAAATATGTTGACTTGGATTATTTTTTACCTAGGCCAAAAGTGGTAGAATGCGGGATTATACAACTTAGTGCCATTTCTAGCCCATATTTTTGTAAATAATCAATTTAATCATATTTATTATATTTATCATTATCATCTCCTTATATTTATAAGGAGAAATATTGTGTTTCCCCTTTGTCTCCAAAATTAACTATCAAAATTTATTTCTATCAATTTTTTCATTTTAAGCTTTCACAAGTGTTGTTACCCATACAATTTTTCCGCCCCAGCTCTCTTTCTCTTCATTTCCAGTATCTAAACACACCTTTCTTAAAAAAAAAATCATTTTTCATGCAAGACAATCGATCTACAAATAATTGCACTTGAACCTGAAATTGTCATAGCAAAACAACCCCTAAATAATCATGATGCTATCTCTACTAAGAATTCTTAAACAAACTACCAATGGAAAAATATATGCACAGTTGACCCTTTATATCTGTGAGTCCCACATCAGTCGATTCAACTAACTGTGAAATTAAAATGCTGGAATATAAATTTCTATAAAATTCTGAAAAGCAAACTTTGAATTTGCCATGCATCAAATACTATGTTGAATCCACAATATTGGAATGATGTATAGGCACAGAATTCAGTATTATAAGTAATTTAGAGATGATTTAAAGTATGCAGGAAGTGTGGAGGTTATATCTAAATTCTGTGCCATTTTATGAGGGACTTGACCATTTGCAGAATTTTGTATCTGTCGGTGGGGGGGGGGGATCTGAAATCAATATACCACGAATACTGAGGAACAACTGTACATACATACATGTATTAAATTACTGCACTTAATTAGTGCAGAAATCACATCACAATTTCATCTTACAAATGAGGAAGTTAAATGACTTTCTCAAAGCATAAACACACTAGTTACACAGCTGGCATACAAAGCTAGGCTTTCAGACTAAGAGTTTCTTATGCTTCTCACTGTTTCTAAGTATTTTCAATATACACATAATATATAAATTCAATATAAACATATTTGTCATCATTTAATATTTATAATATTAAGAAATCTCCTTTTAGTGTTTATGAAGTAGTAGAGAGCACACAAACAGTCCTCTATTTTAAGTAATAGTGCATTTCTTCTGATCAAGAGCTAATATAAATCACCATGGGATTAAGTGTTAACTATGTATAAGCCAAACATTGTGCATATTCTCTCCACCTATAAAGAATATCCACATGTACCCTAGAACTTAAAGTATAATAAAAATAAATAAATAAAACTCATTTATTACGATGGTCAAAAAAAAAAAGAATATTAAACACATAGCTATACTCTAAAAAAGTATACAGAAATATATATTCTTCTCTTGAAAGAAGACTGTATATTTTACCCAAAGAGAAGAACAAATTTTGAGAAACATGAATGCACATTTTCAGACAACTGGAAGATGTGCTCCTATCACTTAAAGTCAGGGAAACTGCATTAGATAAAATTCTGTATTGCAAACTCAAATGCAAGGCAAATTAGTTCAGTCAAAAGGGAAAATGTATTGGTAGAACTAGGGAATTTCACATAACTGCTATACTATTCAGTTGACTGTCATGGCTAACTGGAACTTCGAAAACCTTGCTCTCTCCATCTCTCATCTCTTCTTTCTCATAATTCTCTCAGATCACCTTCCTGTGCCTAATTGGAAATGTGACAACCTGCAGAGTTTATATCTTAAGGCTTTACAATAGCGACAGACACTCTGCTTAGTTGAGCTTGAAAATTGTCTACCCAATATTCTGATTTCCCAAGAGATCACGACCTTTAAATAAGGCAGACATTAAGAAAGAGCCAGGGTCACAAAGCACACAAATGACTACTGAGGTTCCAGGTCTGTGTATCAGAAAAATTACATTCATGATAGAACAGGAAGTACAGGCATGCATAACAATTCTAATTCTATTTTTAAAGAAGGAATGAAACGATGGTGATAAAGGGAGGTTTTTATAAATATAATAAAGAGAAGTGGACATGAAGACTAAGTGTGATGTTCAATTATATATAGATGCATTCCAGCCATCTTGGTTTGGAGGTTGGTTAGGAAGTGAATATTTATGAGGAAACTAGCACAAGAAATGCATTTTCTCCTGGAGTAGTGAAATCAACTGATCACTCCTTACAATTTCCTCAACCACATTGTTCAGATCCCTAATACATACTACGGAATTCAGTCAGATCAACAACACTCTCAACAGTACAAGTTATTATAATTGCAATTGAATCGGAGCTTTGTGATTAATCACCCTAAAATTTAGAAGAGAATTCAGTATGAATCATAATAGTGTCTCTGTTTGAAACACAAGCACTAGAAGGCAATGTACTGAGAAGAAGCTACAAATGTTTAGCAAAGATGGAGTTAAGTATCTTGGCCCTGCATAAAACAAAGTTAGCTAACAGGAATAACTCAAGCCCTCAAATGAATGTCAATATGTTGAACTAGAAGAGTCATTAGCTTTCCCACATGCATCAGAGTTATGCCAAAACCTAAGAGTATGTCTGTCTCCTTATTCTTCCATCTCCTTTGCTTTCTCTCACACTCCTACTTGCTTGCCAACATTTTCAAGTAATGCTTCTAACTGTCTCACTTCCTCATAAACCAAAAATGTAATAAGATACTGAAGAATATGGTTCTTTCTTTAGTAAGTTATTGGGTAGAGCAGGGTTTGATATTCTCATTCAGCTGTTTATAGCCAGGATTATGAAAGTCACTTTTGGCACTAAATTGAAGGCATGATGAATGGGGCAATGGGCAAGCAAAACAGAAAAGCACTTTCTCCCATATGAAGTCTTTAGTATTTTAGTCATAAACAGCCTAGCTCAAGTTTACCACATATTACGGAAATGAAGATTGAATTAGTGAAAATGTTTGGTTTCAATATTTCATTTTTTCACTATTGTTATCTTTTATTTATTTGAGGACTGATGATGGGAAATTGGCTTTATACAAGCTATTAGAGAAGACAGAGTTCCCGCCCTAATAGTTTCTTATTAAAAGTGCACAAATTCAGGAAACAAGACATGGCTTACTTATTAAGTGATTAGATATTTTTTCCCCAGAGGTGTGACATTTTACGGCTAATTTTTCCCTACTTAAGAGAGGGGATGATTGATGCCATCACAAAAGACTTCCAAGGATAAGTGAGTAATCCCTGGCAGAAACCCAACATTGTAAAGGAAGGAAACTTAAAATTCTTGTTATAATATAAGGTTGGAGAAAGCATTACAATATTGGATGTGCCTAATTGGCAAGTATTCATTTTATGTTACTAGACAACAACATCAACAAAAAGTCTTCTGAACAAGAATACGAAGTGACTTTGGACAAAATTTCCATAGTAAAAAAAGGAAAAGAAAAATTTTTAAAGTAACTTTTTGTCACATAAACAACACATAGAAGCTACGAATGTTGGTCTAATAACCTTTCCATGAATTATCTTTTTTTTAAAGACTAAGAGAAACTACTGTATTACCAATAATTTTTCATTATGTCAGTTATAGAGGAAAAAAGAGACAAAGCTTTTCCTTGGCCTTTCCCCACTGAAGCTGACTAAAAACTTAAGATGATGTTGTTTTCATTTCTGTGGAAAATTGAATGAACACTGAAACTGTGCTTGTGGACTTGTCTCTAATTAGTAGTGATTGATTGTGTGCAGATTTGATAAATCATTTTTTGCTGTAGAGACAAACATTGATGCTTCCAAACCAATGCACAGATGGGAAATAAAAATGGGAGGGAAGACTTCCAAAGATTCCCTACAGCATTTGAATTATGTTTTAAAATATTTTTATCATTCTGCCTTAAAAGTAGGATCTATTTTGCTTCTTATAGATTACACATGAGGTTACCCGTCTTTTCAGTCACCAAGTCTAAGAAAACCCCAGAAAATCCTTGTGCAAAAATGTTCCAAATACACTTCAATCTAGTGCATTTTTATTTGGCAAACTTTTGCAACTTGTCAGAATTACTAAGTATGACAGTCTCCAAAGTACTCACTGCCAGTTGGACAACAGAAAATATCCACTGCAATAAAAGAATTTACAGTGTTTAAAAACTTATTTTCAGGAGCAGAAAAACTAATCAGCTCAACAGGAAGATGTAATACACTTCATGGTTAGAAGAAACTGTGCTCCACTTTTTCTCATCATTATTTTAAATAGCTCTAGTTTAAAGATATTCCACACATTCAAGGAAAATCAGCAAGCAGTTATGGTAAACCACATGTCTGTATTTCTACTGGAGATGAAAGCAATCCAAACTGAAAGACTGGAAAAGCTGATGACTAAAATAAGTTTACATACATATTTCCTTGATAAAATAGAGCTTTTGCAGTTATAAGTTACTCTTGTGTGAGGCCTCACTGTTAAAATATCATAATTGTGTTTTGTTCTTATTCCCTCCAGGGTAAATTTAAGATAGCCCATTTGCAGGTGTACAATTAAAAACTCTGTTTTTTATTTCCTCTAATTTTTAAATTTATAGGGATTTACAAGATGAATTTGAGCATCCAGAATAAATAAAAGTGCTCTTTTAAGTAAGTTCAATAGTTACATCCAACAGAAAGAAGGATCTGCCAGGAAAAGAAGCCCTTAATCAGTTTCCCAGCCAAAGGAAAACATCACCAATAAAAACTATTCCCAGACCAGCAAAAACAAAGGTCTTCATTCTCAAAGTGAAGGAAGCCAAAGACAACCAGAATGTTTATTGAAATCCAGGGGACAGCTTTGATTGCAGAATGCTCAATTTTTTAAGTGGAACTAAAATTTACTTTGTACATAGTTACAATTTACTGAAATTAGGAAGAGATGTATATGCTTACTATCTTTTCATAAAATTTCTTTTGCTTTTTGTACCTCATTATATACTTAGTCTTAACAGAATATGACAGACTAGATAGCTTATAGAGAAAAGAAATTTATTTCTCACAGTTCTAGTGTCTGGGAAGTCTAATATCAAAATTTAGACTTCTGTTGCATCAACTCTTGGTGGAAGGTGGAAGGGCGAGACAGAGAGAAAGGGGACTGAACTCAAATTTTTATAAGGAACCCATTCTATGACAACTAACCCACTCTTGCAATAATAATATTAACATATTAATAAGCACAGAGCCCTTATGGCCTAATCATCTCTTAAAGGCCCCATCTCTCAACATTGTTGCCTTGGAGATTAAGTTTCCAACACATAAACTTTGCGGACACATTCAAACCATAGTATTCTGCCCTTGAACCCCAACTTTTATTAAAATGCAAAATACATTTATTATATTCCAATAGCCGCGAAGTCTTAACTTATTCCAACTCCAACTCATAAGTCAAAGTTCAAGATCTCTTGTAAATCAGATATGAGTGAGATTTAAGGCACAGTATACACTGAGACAAACTCCTTTTAGCTGTGAGCCTCTAAAGTTAAACGAGTTATCTGCTTCAAATATACAATGATGGGGCAGGGATGGGATAGGCATTTCCATCGCAAAAAAAAAAAAAAAAAAAAAAAGAGAAATAGGCAAGAAGAAGGGAGTAACTGTTCCCAAGTAAGTCTAAGACCCAACAGAAAAAAAAAAATAACACTGAATCTTAAGATTCCAGAAAACTCTTTCACTCCATGTGCCACCGCATGGACACATTGCAGCAAGGGTTGGGTGCCCAAGGACTTACAGAGCCAAGTCCCCATGGCTTTGCTGGGCTCAGTCCACACTTCAGCTCTTTCATGTTGGCGTCTCATGATTGCAGCTCTCCCAGCCTGGTGTTGCACACTGGTAGCTCTATAGTTCTGGGGTCTCAGTGCCAGTCCCATTCCCATGGCTCCTCTAGGCATTGTCTGGGCAGAAACTCCCTGTGGAACCTCCACCCCAGTGGCATGTTTCTACCTGGGCCCCTAGGCTGTCTATGACTACCCTTGAAATCTAGGTAAAGGCCACCATGACCCTGCAGCTCTTGTGTTTGGCATGCCTGCAGAATTAGCACCATGTGAATGCTGCCATGGTAGATGGCTTGTACCTTCCAGAGCAGCAGGACCATCTGTACCTGGGCCCACTTGAGCCAAGGCTGGGATGGTCAAGGAGCACTGTACTGGAATGTAGGGAGCTAACACTTGAGGCAGCACAGGGCAAGTCACCTCTCTGGAAACCTTGCCTGCCAATATCCAGCTTGACTCAAATGTCTCTGAAATGTCTTGAGGGTCAGTCCCACATTGTCTTGATAAATGGCATCTGGCTCCTTCTTTTTTACTAATCTCTTTAGCAAATGTTTGCTTGACTGAATTCTTGGTTTGCTCTCCTAAATATGCCTTTTTTTACTCTACATGGTCAGATTGGACATTTCTCAAATTTTTTATGTTCTGTTTTTCTTTCAGTTATGACTTCTGTCTTTAAACCATTTTTCTCTTTTCATATCTTATGATTTGCAATAAAAAGTAGTTGTGTTGGTCCTTCAATATTTTGCTTAGCAATTTCTTCTGTCAGATATCCTGTCTTATCACTTTTAAATTTTGCCTTCTATAAAGTCTTTGGCCATAAACACAATTCAGTCAAGGTTTTTGCTACTTTATAACAAATACGGGTTTTACTAAAATTTCTAGTATCTTGTTCCTTAGTTTCTTCTGAGACCACATCAGAATGGCCTCTGCTGTCCGTATTTCTACCATTTTGATCACATCCACTGAAGTAAAGAAGTTTCAGACTTTTTCTAGATTTCTTGACTTCTTCTGAGCCCTCATCAGAATCACCCTTAATGCTCCACCCAAGGCAATCTAGGTTTTTCAGCCTATTCTTCCAAATTCTCCCAACCTCTATCCAAAGCTGCTTCTACATTTTCAGGCATTGGTTACAGCCGTAGCTCCAATTCGCAGTATCAATTTTATGACTTGGTTTGTTTTATGTTGCTATAGCAGAATACTATGGACTAGGTAATTTATAAATATAAAAGTTATTTGACTCAAGATTCTGTAGGGTAGGAAGTCCAAGATCAAGAAGCCTCATCTGCTGAAGACCTTCTTGCTGGGTCATAGCATGGTGAAAGGCATCACATGGAAAGAGAAAGAAAGCAAGAGAAAGCAGAATTCACTCTTGTAACCAACATACTCTTGTAATAATGACATTAATTTATTCTTTTATTTTGAGACAGGATCCTGCTCTGTCACCCAGGCTGAAGTGAAGTGGCACAATTGTAGCTTACTGCAGCCTCAACATCCAGTGAAATCTCAGAGATTTTAAATCACAGGAACTTGAGAATAGAGATAAATGGCATATTTCACACTCATTAATCTACTGAGTTTGGGAATGATTTTATAGTTTTAATCCCAATGTATGCCATTCTTTCTCTCCAAAGGAACAAGGTATAAATTGTGTATCTCAATTTAGCATAAAGAAATTAAAATTTTCACATCACAATGTCAAGAGGCAACAAACATTCAAAATAGGACAGAGAACTCCAGGGTTAAAATAGTAAATAGTCATTATTAATTGGTTACAGTTAATAGACCAGAGTCTATTATTTGTATTTTGTTGCATAGAATGGTTGACTAAATGCATGCTTTATATTCTCACTTCATTGTGTTGCAGAGCGGCTTTAGGCTTAAAAGTGTTCAATCATGTCTTTCAATTGTACTTGGCTAGCCAAAATAGGAAAAAAGATAATCAATGACTCTGCATGCGGTTTGGTGTAAGGCAAAGCCAGAGTGTCTTTGTACACACATTAAAGCAGTCAGCACATTGTCATCTAATGGTTACAGCACTTGTTAATCACAAAAAGTATAACCAAGATTAAAAACTATAAATCCATTTTGCTATATATTTTCCATTCTAAAACCTCAAGGTAGATATACATAAAGTGGACAAACTGCATTAGAGCTTCTAGATTAAATTTTTCTGACTACCTGAAATAGCACATCAACGAACTGCAGTGGCTCTTTTTGCATAAAATGATGAGCCTCAGCCTCTGGCATCCTTTTCTCCTTAGTTCCCCTCTTGCTTGTCCTCTCAAGTTTGAAACCTATCTGCTTAAAGCAAAAATGATTTAAGTCAAGTACAAAGGCATACCACATAAAAAAAAAAAAGTCTTCATTAAAAAATCCCAAGACTTTGGCAGAGGATGCAAAAATCTTTAACTTCTCTTACATGACTGAATACAAGCTTTCAACCAATTCTCCTTCCCACAGCCTGGCATTGTGATATAATAATATCCTTAGCTTTGACTTAGTATTTTTATTTTCTTTCTCATTTTTACAAATTGAGTTAGGGCTTGTGGTGGAGAGTTCCAAGTTTCCTATTGTAATTGTGGTATGTCACCAGTAACATTCTTACATTTATTTTAAAAATTGAGACTTGTCAACAGCTGATGAACAACCTAACAAGGTAGTTTTCCTATTAATTTTTACATCATTACTAGAACCCAGAAGATTATTTATCTGGATGTATTTAACCATTGGGAAAAAGTCCTGATTTAAGACTCAAGAGACCTGGCTATGTTTAGGTCTTTGTTTCAAGCAATATAAAATTTACCCTAGCAAAATATTTGGAGCTGTATTAAATGATGTGTTTGTAACTCATATTTCTTTGGATTTTACCTCTACTTACTATTGCTGGACTCAACTCCTTGCAAAATTTCCATTTTGAAGATTGTTCTAATGAATTCTCACATGACTTCACAGAAACGTCTGAGTAGGTGTAATTTATTTTTTCCCCCACTTCAGGGTTTCCTATTGTTCTGTCACTAATATACCCTCATCACCCCACTGGGAAATATACTGCCTTGAGATCACTTTTACCATACTTCTACAGGGAGCCTCTGTCTTCTGCCTTTACCCGTCACCTATCATGATTTTTTTTTTTTTTAAACCAGGAAGCATCCTTATCCAGTTATCTTTGCTTTCCAGATGGTATCACCATCTCTTGTTGGGGACCACTGCTAATCTTACTGTGATCCTGAGGCACCCTTATTATAGGGTGTTGTGTGGCAAAGTGATCAGCTAATTCTCCCTATTTGTTTTGAAGATTCTCTTTCAAAGTGGTTCTAAGACAGTGTATCCTGTTCTGTGAGAAATATAGAAGTATCAATGAAACAATAATTTTAACTTCATGCATAAAATTATGATTCCTTTTCTTCCTTTATTCACTATTCTCTTAAGAGTAAGACATGAACTCTTGAGATACTGTACCAACAAAGAAATATGAGTATAATTCACCTAGGTCAGAATCATCCATACATTATAACAATTAATGCTTTCTTGCCAGATTAAGCTTCTCTCTCTAACCATGAAAAAGTCGTAGCCTCTCGAGCCAATAGACTTCTGATGAGATCTTTTACCTGAATCAAAACATTAGATTTGGTAGGTATAAGGTATGATATATAAGCAAGGGATTGTATATTATGATCCCTAGGGGTTTTATGTAAATATGGCTCCCTGTGGTCCTCTGCTCTTACACTCTCTTCTGCATTTATTAATGCCTTTGTATTACTCATTTTAAACTTAGTCTTACTTTCAAAATAAAAATAAGAGTTTTTGAATTTCTCTATTTTCATATTTTAATGTAAATTTAGTTAAGATCTTTCCATGTTTTGAAGGTCTCAGAAGGGCCTATACAGCAAAATTATATTCTGCAGTTACTGTACATATGTGTGTTGCAGGAACTGTACTTTTCATATATTAGGGCAATATTAATTACCATTTTTGTATAATAAACTGACCTAAAATAAGTCATCTCTAAAAATACACCACCTACTATAAAATAATACGTATTGACAGATAAAAAACTTCCCCCAGTTAGTATGTTTCTCTTTTATTTCAGAAATATATTTTTAATTTTACATTAATGAAATGCAAAGTTAATCACTATTTCATGAAAACCAAAATATGTACATTTGTTCAATTGATACAAATTTAATAGATGAAAATATAAGCTTATTCTTTGCTATTATGATGAAATTCTTAATCAGGCACATGCAATAAAATCAATTCTTCAAACTTTCGTTCTGCTTGCTTTTAATAACATAACATCAAAAAAGAAGAGATCCTTATGGAAGAGTATAACATTATTGAATATGCTATGACAGGCATGTAATTGATTATTCAATGTTTGTTCCGCAATTTTTGTTGATATAAATATTGCCTTTTACATTTTCTGATAGTGTATTTGATTTTTATTAATATGTATGCATGCACTAACATAGTATAAATATGGTTATGGACTTGCAAAAATAAATGAGATGCAGCCAACTCATGGATGTGTAGGGGGAGGGCAGGAATCAGGAATGAGACTTATTTAGTGCAATGAGACAAAGTTTCCACAGCAATATCCTAAAAGTTTCTGATTTACAAAAAATAAAGCTGTAGATATTCTCAACATAAACACACACACACACACACACACACACACACACACATTAAATATGTATTTTAAAAACAGCCACAAATTTTCTATCCATGAAGCAAGAAACTCAGTTAAAGTTTTAAAAAAATCTAAATAAAGTTTGCCAACTTTTGTGGGACAACCAGAAATACAGGTGCTATGACAATGACCAGGCAGACAAAAAATAATGCAATTGAATAAAATAGTAAAAGTGACTAGGGATTTTCTACTTGCACAGTAACCATGCTATTCCTATATGCTTTGTAAAAATCGGCTGCAAGCAAATATTATTATTATCTTTATTTATTAACTATGTGCCAGTTGTCATCTGAAGTACTTCACATATGCAAAAAATAATAATCATCCACCCAACTCTATTGGGAAGCTGTTGTTTTGCTCACCACTCTAAAGATGGTGAAGTGCAGGTGGAGAAACTAAGGTTAAAAAAAATAGAGTAAGTTCCTAAATCATCCAATGGTTAAGTAGTAGGATCTGGATTTAAACTCAAGCCACCCTATTTCAGACTAAAACCTTTTAACCATTATGATATATCACCCTAGTGTATGCTGGCGAGGACAGAGCATCACTGTAAGAGCAGATAACATTGGAAAATGCAAGGGAATAATTTAGTAACAGTTGGTTTCTCTGGCCTCAAAGTAAAAGATCTACAGACCTGAGAACATGTAAGAGACTTTATTCCAGCCCCAGATAAGGGAGAAATGGCGCCTAGGAAACAGGGCTTATACCTACATGGATATAAATATTAGGTCGCAAGAGAGGAGCCTCATTAGTAGAACTGATGCATATGGAAGGAAGTCAATCTCAGAACAAAAGAGGAGTCTAATTAAAATAAATGGTACAGCAAATTAATAAATTAATATCAGCAGTCCCCCAAAGTCCATAAATTCCTTCTTTCTGGCATTAGCCTTGGACTCATCAGTTATTCCAATATTTGAGATGGAGGTGTACAAAGCTGTGCATTTTTGAAAATAAATATTTTTCTAGTTAAAATTATTATATAATTGTATGAAGACCGTTGACTAGAGTCTTTCTCATTACTCAATAACTGTTCAAAGGAGAGAATCTGTTCATTTAAAAAATATCTTAAGGGGAACGTTTAAAAGGTTGGCTAATAAATCATAAAGCATAAAGCAAGGAATGTTTCTCTTTTGGCAACTTTGAGAAACAAATGTTAATTACTGTTATCTATACATATTCACTTCCTAAAGAACAAGTCTTATGGTATGAATCTGCTGAATGTTGAAGATGAATATTTTCTCAATAACCATTGTGAAAAAAAGGGATATGTGTGTAGCCATTGTTATTCTAGAATGGTAGGCTCATAGTCAGAATATTGCTGTTCCTAAGTCATACCGGCATGTCAATACAGTGCAAGACTTTAAAAGGGCCAGAGTTACCCACTAATGCATGATAAATCTATCATTGTGAAAAAATTGTATCTAGGAAGATGAACATATTTTAATAAGTATTTAAGGGAAAGAAAAAAACTGATGTTTTGATGTTGATAAATCTAGAAATGCATTACAATTATTTGCAACTTGAAACCTAGACTTAATAAAATTACTATTTTGATGGGGGAAAATAAGTATGTCTATTGAAAACAATAAGTGAAAAAAGACTAGTGATGTGCAGAAAAGTTTATAATTTTTTTATTTCCACAATGCAATGAAATTAGAGATGTCTATATTAAAGCTGCAAAGACAGAGATATACTTTTTAAATACAAAATATGCCCAGTGTGGTGACTCACGCCTGTAATCCCATCCCTTTGGGAGGCTGAGACAGGCGGATCACCTGAAGTCAGGAGTTTGAGATCAGCCTGGCCAACATGACGAAACCCCGTCTCTACTGAAAGTACAAAAATTAGCTCGGGGTGGTGGCAGGCACCTGTAATCCCAGCTACTCAGGAGGCCGAGGCAGGAGAAGCTTGAACCTGGGAGGCGGAGGTTGAAGTGAGATGAGATCGCACCACTGCATTCTAGCCTGGGAGACAAGAGCGAGACTGTTTCAAAAAAAAAAAAAAAGAAAGAAAGAAAACCAAGAAACAGAAAAATACAAAGCCGTAAGTTGTTTTCCAATAGTTAAATAAATTCGAATGATAGGCTACAATCAATTACATTTAAATTCAAATAATGCAAGGTAATCATAATCTTAATCTGAAATAAAGAACTTTCAAATATCTGCATATTAACATATAGTTTGTTTTTATGTTGCTCTACTTGGAGATGAAAATTATCTGGTATATTAATGCATTTTAGTCATTATATAAAGAAATATATATTGAGATGTGTTAAAGATAACTGTTCTAGACCCTAAGGACATAGTAACAGACAAAGCAAAATCTCATCTGTAAGGAGATTATGGTTTAAAGATCATATCTATACATGTAACACTAATTTAGAGAAATGTTATTGACAAATATTTTGATAAGACAGTGTTTCATAGTCAAAGAACTTTAGGAAAATAGCTTTTACTCCCTTTCTTGAATTATATTTTCTGATACGTGAACAAGCATATTCTTTAGGAGCTAGTTAAAGGGCAAAAACGGCCAGGCAGGGTGGCTACTGCCTGTAATCACAGCACTTTGGGAGGTCAAGGCAGGTGGATCTCTTGAGCTCAGGGGTTGAAGACCAGCAGGCGCAACATGACGACATGGCAAGACCCCGTCTCTACAAAAAATACAAAAATTAGCAGGTGTGGTAGTACACACCTGTAGTCCCTGCTATTCAGGAGGCTAAGGTGGGAGGATTGCTTGAGCCAGGGAGGCAGAGGTTGCAGTGAGCCAAGATCGTGCCACTATACATCAGCCTGGGTAAGAGAAGGAGACCGTGCCTCATAAAAAAGGACAAAAATATGAATAATAATAATTACCCTTAAAAATCTTCTAAATCTTCCACAAAACACATAGCTAAAAGTAAAAATCATTATGGAAGATAGTATGTAGTCTGAATTCAGCATTAGACCATGTTCTTATCTTGTCGATATATTTGGCTTGGATTTAGAAGTCAAATTGTCTTTGAAAACACCTGTCTTTAAACATTATAACATGGCCAGATACTTCCTTCTGGAAAAGTGTATGGCGACTTATACCAGTTGAGCAAAAAGCAAATTTTATCTCCGACATCAACTTTACTCTGGAGCAAATGAAGTACATCAGTAGGTAGAATCACTTGCAATATTTATGTATTTTTTTATATCTGCCTATGTACTTGTTTTATTTTTCTCATTCACCTACTTGAATTCATTGAATCATGCAAGTTGCATGTTTGATGACATTTCCCTTTAAAGACAGGTGTTTCTGCTAGTTTAATTTTATAGTTTTTATACTGAACAAAGAGTATATGTGTGTGTGTGTGTGCAGTATAGCTCCTAGAAATACTGTCCCCCAAAGCACAGTTACTCTAATGAGCAAAACCAGTCTTTACAAATAATATTTGGTGAGGGGTGATAGAAAACAAAAATGCTAGCGATATTAAGGTTTTATATTTATTCATAATTATAAATATTTTTAATCTTCACATTATTTTAAAGTCTCTTTGAAAGTGTCTTAGAATTAAAATATGCAAATGTTGAGTCTAACAATTTCTACGAAATTTCTAAACTTCCTTTTTATAAACTACTCCCTTCCAATTAACATTAATCTAGTAAACTTAAAAATTGAGAGACATTGAAATCTAACAATTAGTCTATAAATAAAATAACAAGCACTTGAGGTAAATTCAGAAACATGTACTGTTATTCAGGTATTCATTGATTATGCTTCAAGGAAGAGTGCTTTAAGGGAGAGGGAGAAGTAATAAGACTAATTATTTATAAATATTTAGTCTTATATGAGCACGATACTCTTCTAACATTGACCATGAGTTTACCCACCTTAATACTATCTCATCATGACCTTTATTAATGTTCATTAAAAGAAAAATATATATACTATGCATATTTAATGAGAAGTATAAATAATTTTTATATTCAATAGCTCCACCAAGATTTATCATAACAACATAATTTCACTTATAAATATATATTGAGTGTTTTTTCACATTCTTACAAATATTGCCATTGATCAAAAGTTAAGAGAAATGACAATTTGATTTGTCATTTTACTATCCAGTCTCTTAAATAATGTAATTTAAATCTAGATAGTGTTTAACTGTATAAACACATTTGATTATATGTAACAATGGAATAGGAAGATGAGAAGACCAAAAAAGCAGATTTTTTTTTAGGGGTGGAATAAAGAGACTGTCAAGGGAAGAGCAATTACCAAGATACACTTAATTATTCCTTTGAAGGCTCATAAATTCAGCAGAGGTATTATGAACAACTGACACCTCAGTACAAGTTAATTTATCAGGCTAACTTACCTCATTTTTATGAAGGCCATAAGGGAATTGACAGTGTACGTTAATTTTTTTTCTTAAAAGCAGACCTGGAACATCTATTTGTGTAGGTTAATTCTGAGGGGTAGAAAGAGTGTAACGAATGGGATTAAGAAGAAAAGGGATGGATAGAAGTGAAAGAGTTGAGAATATTATCTATTTATCAGTTACCTGGTACAGAATTATGGGATAAAATGAAGGAGAAAATATAGAAAATAAACAGTGAGATTCTGAGTTGTTATTAATAATATTTATTATATACTTAAAGTTTGCTAAGAGAGTAGATCCTAAGTGTTCTCACCACCCACCCACACACACACAAGAGGTAACTATGTGAAATGATGGGTCTGTTAATTAACTTGATTTTAGTGATCATTTCATAATGTGTTTACGTACATATTATCAACTCATCACATTAAACACTTTAAATGTATACAATTATTTTTCAATTATACCTTCATAAAGCTAGGGAAAGAATAAAATTAAAAATGTTATTTGCAATTTTGGTCAGATTTCACTCTGAAATAGGCAGTATATATTCTAAATATTACCCAGCAATTATTAATGACTACAGAAAGTAAATAGTAAAATTTTCATTGAAGTGAATATTGAAAGACACATTTTATGCACTTTGAGTCATGATTCTTTACCACTTTATGTTTGTCGAACTAAATACAACAAACTCACTCATATGAATTTTTAATGATGACAGACGTTTTCTCAAAACAACTGTATTCCATGATTTTCAGATAAAAACATGGTACTGGCCAGGCACAGTGGCTCAAGCCTGTAATCCCAGCACTTTGGGAGGCAGAGGCAGGCAGATCACTTGAGGTCAAGAGAACGAGACCAGCCATACCAACATTGGTGAAACCCCATCTCTACTAAAAATACAAAAATTAGCCGAGCATGATGGTGGGTGCCTATAAGCCTAGCTACTCGGGAGGCTGAGGCAGGATAGTTGCTTGAACCTGGGAGGCAGAAGTTGCAGTGAGTCAAGATCACGCCACTGCACTGCAGCCTGGGCGATAGAGGGAGACTCAGTCTCAAAAACAAAAACAAAAAACAAGAAACAAAAATCAAACAAACAAAAAAAAACATGGTACTACTTGCCCTGTCCTGATGGAATATTTATACATTTTCCTTCCTGTTATGCTGATTATTTAGTCTATGGCTTTTCAAAGAAAGCTACCTTATCATTGTTCTGATATAATTATATGCAGTGATTGTACCTATTTTATGTGATTAAAAATGTAAAATACGTCTAAAATATCGATAAACTTTTAAATTATCTAAAAGAAAAACAACAACAAAACCTCTGCCATTTCTAAAGCTCTACAGTCTGGCTAAGGTAAGAAATGGGTAATTAATTGACAAAAATGAAATAGTAAGTTATGAGCACAGAAGTGTAGGTGGACTTTAAGAAGTATTCTTTTTTTTTTTTTTTTTTTTTTTTTTTTTTTTTGAGACGGAGTCTCGCTCTGTAGCCCAGGCTGGAGTGCAGTGGCCGGATCTCAGCTCACTGCAAGCTCCGCCTCCCGGGTTCACGCCATTCTCCGGCCTCAGCCTCCCGAGTAGCTGGGACTACAGGCGCTGCCACCTCGCCCGGCTATTTTTTTGTATTTCTTAGTAGAGATGGGGTTTCACCGTGTTAGCCAGGATGGTCTCGATCTCCTGACCTCGTGATCCGCCCATCTCGGCCTCCCAAAGTGCTGGGATTACAGGCTTGAGCCACCGCGCCCGGCCGTATTCTTTTTTTTTATTTGTAATGCTTGTTTGAACAGGGCATAGAATATAATGGCCACTGCTTGACAAGTAAGAAAATATAACACCTTACAAAAAGATTTTAAAAATTGCAAAATAATTAGGAAAACAAATAGATTTCCAATTAAATGCCTATAGTAATCACATTGAAAATATGCAAAATGACTCATTTGAAAATTAAATATTATTTTATAATAAATGCAATATAATATATATATATGAATCAAATATAAGGAAATTTCCATCCTCTTATGAGCAATAAAAAAGCAAAATGGGGGAAAATATGTGATAGTCAACTAAGCTATAGTCCCCAGTTATTCAATCAAATACTAATCTACGTGTCATTGTGAGGTATTTTGTAGATGTGATTAAAGTCCACAATTAGTTAACTTTAAGTAAGGAAAATGAACAGGTGAGCCTAAGTCAATCGGTTTAATGCCCTTTATTGCATACTGAGGCTTTTCTGATTAAGAAGGAATTCCACATATGGATGGCAGTTTCAGCTCATACATGAGTTCCGACTTGCCCCCCACCATGACCTGTCCCACAGATTTGGGGCTTGTCTTGCCAGTATCCACTATCACATAAGCCAATTCCTTGCAGTTAATGTTTTAATATTTATCTGATACTGATCTTCTCTAGTTCAGCCCTGACTAATAGAGATAATATGTTTCATAAAAATTAGAATTTTAAAAGATTTTAAATTATTAAATTAAGACTATTTTAATATTTTTAAATTATTAAATTTAGATTATTTTAATAATTTTAAAGTATTAAATTAAGATTATTTTAATAATTTTAAACTATTAAATTAAGATTATTTTAATAATTTTAAACTATTAAATTAAGATTATTTATTATCTCAATTCAATCTATAATTTACCAAAATTGCAATTAGAATTATAATTGGGTTTTTAAAAACAAATAGCAATTTGTGGTTTCATATTGGTTATATAGGAAACTGGAAACTCCATCGTTACTGCCATTAAAATTAGAAAAAACCTGGAACAAATCATTTTCTTGAAACCACCTGAGAACTATGGTGATAGGAGAAATAACTAACACAAATTCATGATAGAGGTAAGTGGAAAAAATTGTAGAGACAGGATTGCAACATTTGCTAATTTGGGGCAGACTTGCGCTCACTGCTAAATTGGTAAGAATATTTAAGTAGAAATATTCACAAATGGTTAATGCTCAAGTATGGGTTAGCATGAGAGTATAAAAGCACTTGGTGGGGGGGGAACATCTCCGGCGGAGGGGGAAGAGGGCAGGGATTTATTCTTTCTAATAGGCCTTTCAACCAAGAACTCTGTCAAGTACTCTCAGGAAAAATTGAGGCAAATCCTAAGAAAGTGCCTGTCTGGAGTACGAAATCTCAAGCCACTGCAGAAATCCACCAAGCAGCATCTCCTCTATGGAACAGAAACCTTAATCTGTAGGAGGAAAAGGCAACACACTGAAAGCACAAACCTGAGGACATTGCTGGAGACTTGCTGCAGCTTAGTGAAGAGAACAAGAGACAAAAAGCTTGACATCTAAGAAAGAGGCAAGAAAATTTTTAGGCCCGACATAATTATGGAAGAAAGAACAGGAACATCTGTGAAAGCCACACCGCTAAGAATCAAGCTCACAATCCCTGCCTAGGAGGTTTAATTAGAACTTCTGCCTCTACTACCTATCCAACAAATGTTGACTAAAAATAATACTGAAACACAGTGGGAATGCAGAGACAGATTCACTCCGGCAAGCAGCACAAGGGAAAGACACAAAGCAAAATGTAAAACACAAAACTAAGCAGAGATCCAACTTCAAATCCAGTACAATTTCTGACTAGATGAACAGAAAGTTCTGCGTTGATGGTCTAACTAAAAGAAAGTTATGCTCATCTTCAAGCATAAACCCCCCCATAAAATCTCAGTATCTACTGTCCTATAAAATATGTTAGGCTTTCATTAAGGTATTACAAAAAAAAATAAATAAAACATCAAAGACAAAACACTTGTATAAACTAAACTCGTATATGACATAGGTGTTTCAACATCAGACAGGTAATTTGAAACAACTGTGATTAATATCTTAAAGGTTCCCATGGGAAAGTAGATAACATGCAAGATCAGAAGTATGATATCAGCAAATAAGGCAACCATATAAATGAATAAAAATAAATGAATCAAATAGAAACGCTAGATCTAAAAGTACTGAGATAAAGAATTCCTTTGATGGAATTGTTAATGGGCTGTACATGACTGGAAAAGAAACAGTGAATATAAAGATAAGCCAGTCAAAATTACCTTAACTAAAATGCAAAAGGAAAAGAAAACTAAAGGGAAAAGAATGAAAATGCAAAATCTATGGTACAATAGAAAATGGTATAACTACACAAACTTAAAAACTAGGAGAAAAAAGAAAAATGAAGAAAAACAATAGTTAAGAATTCCCAAAATTAGTGACAGAAATGAAAGAACAGACCCCCAAAGTTAAGCAGGAAATATGTCAAACACACACACGAGCATGCACACACACACACACAAGTTTAGTACATTCAAACTGCTAAAAAGAAAAGATTGAGGGGGAGAGAGAGAGACTGAAAAACAGCAGAGAAGAAAAGGCACATTGCAGAGATATAAGGATAAGAACTACAGTAGATTTCTCAGTAGACTTTATGCAAACAAGAATATGATGGAAAGACATTTTGGATTGCTAAAAGAAAGAATTCTATGTCCGGTAAACAAAACCTTAAATATGAAAAGGAAACAAAGACTTTTTCAGAAAACAAAAATAGAGAAAATTTATGACCATTAGATATATTGTATAATGAATGTTAATAGGGGTTCCTTGGGCAGAAGGAATATGAGATAAACCTAAATTGGAGATATATATATATATATATATATATATATATATAAAGATATGAAGTGTGTTGAAAATAAAGGTAAAATATCTATTTAAAAATATTTAATTGCTTCAAAAGATAAATGATGCTAAACCAAACTTTTAAAAATGTATTGTGTGTTTATAACACATGTACAAGTGAAGTATATGCCATCAATGGCACAGAGATGAAAGGGAGGAATTGGAAATATATAATTTTTAAATTACATATGTACATGTAATACCATTTGAAGGTAATCTCAGCTTACATTACAATGTACATTATAAATCCAATGTAACAACTCATATTTTTAAAAACAGGAATAATACCCTAGTCAATACAGGAGATCAAAATGGCATTAAAAAGCAATTAAACTGAGAGAAGACAGGAAAACAACAAAAACAAAAACAGAGCAAATGGTGCAATAGAAAAGAGTTAACAGGATTTTAACCTTTTGTCTGTTGACATCATTAATTATCTTAAATACTAATCTTCAAAACACAAGTTAAAATTTGATAAAACTGCAACTACATGTAGCCTACAAGTAACTCACTTTAAACATAATGATTCAGATAGATTAAAAGTAAAATTATCAACAGAGATAACGTTTAAAAATTAACCAAAGAAAGCTGGAGAAATTTTATTAATTCCAGGCAAAGTAGACTTCAAAGCTCAGAATTTTATTAAGAATAAAGAGTGAAATTATATCACTATAAAGGAGTCAAGTCTCCAAGTATAAATAATACTAATTTTGTATGTACCCAACACCTGAGATTCCAAATATATGACAAAAAATAGATTTAAAAGGACAAATGGAAAAATTCACAATTATAACCAGAGACTTCAACATGCTTATATTGGTAATTGATATAAAATGAGGTCAGAAAATCAGTAAAGTTATAAGAAACCTAACACGATCATTATCCAAGTTGATTTCATCTGCTTTTATAGAATATTCCACCCAATAGGAGGGAAGAGTATCTACTCTTCTCAAGTGCCACTGTAGTCAAGGCAGTGTAGTGAAAGGTGAAAGGATTGACAGAGATCAGTAAAACAGAATAGTGCGCCTCCAAACTGACTCACACAAACACAACTGACTGATTTTTGACAAAGGTGTGAAAGCAATTCAATGTAGAAAAAGTTGTCTTTACTATAAACTGTTCTTGCAAAATTGGATATCCATTGAAAGGCTAGTACTTTGACATATACCTCTCACTTTATATAAAACATTTTTATTAAGAATCATAAACCTGAATATAAAATATAACTCTGTAACTTTTGAAATAAAACATGGGCAAACAATCTCTGTTCTGTGAATTTGAATTTGGCAATAAGTTTTTTTGATAGGACATCAAAAATATGAACCAAATCAGACACAACATAATAAGTTACAAAAATTATAAAAATGTAAAAGTTTTGCTCTTCAGAAGGTACTGTTAAGAAAATGAAAAGACAATGTATAGGCTGGGAAAAATACTTGAAATTCACATATTCTATAAATGAAATGTATCCTGAATATGAAAATAACACATAAAACTCAAGAAAATTAATAATGCATTTTACGAATATAATATTAAAGATCTGAAAGACACTTTACCAAAAAGTACATTGAGATGGTAAATAAGCATATGAAAGTGTGGTCAACATTAGATAAATGTCATTAGATAAATCCTAACTAAGACTCCAAAGTGATAACTCTACACACCTTTTAACATCTTTAAAATTCTAAAAAACATGGCAGTCTATCAGGTTGATGAGAAGGAAGGGCAACAGGAATTATTCCTTGATGGAAGAAATGCAAAATGGTAAAATCACTTTGGTAACAGTATGGCAGTTTATTATAAAATTAAAATTAAACATACAGTTGCCATATTACCCAGTCATCTTGTTTCTTGTATTTATTCAAATGAATTAAACTTTTATGCTCACACAGAAGCCTGTATGAAAATGGTCATAGCTGCTATTTATTATAGCCAATAACTGGGAACAGCCAAGGTAATGTTAAACAGGGGAATGCATAAACAACTTTGTACATCCATATGATGCTACGCTACTCAGCGATAAAAAGAATATTTATTCATCCTACTTGAATGAATCATGAATGCATTTTACTAAAAGAAAGATACTAGATTTTTAGCAAATACCTCATACAAAAAAAATAAAAGCCAGGCTCCCCTTTGATAACATTGAAGCATAATTTTACTCTGGAGCACCTTGGTGGGATTAGTGTCAGGTTAGAACTTTGCCTGAAATAAATTTCCTGTTCAACTTCTTCCTTCTCTTTTATCTATCTCCTGCATTCAATTATAGATTCTTCCAGAGAGCACTTCTTTAATAAATCACATGCACACAAATCCTTATTTCAGTATCTACTTCTGGAACTCAAACTATGCCAGGAAAAAAAAAGAACTGAAATTGAAGCACTCTCTAAAATCTCCTTAGTATTTTACGCAATGAAATTTATTTAAGTTTGTAGAGCATTGTCATTTTGATCTCATAACTGTAGTGTAACAATTAAGAAAGATGCTTTATGCAATGCACTTAAAATATTTCTTGAACAAACACTATAACAAATATTATTAGTAAATGTGAACAAAAATGATTTTTAAAACATTTTAAAACAGTGAAACTTGCTCCTGAATTTAAAAGTCGTAACCATGTAATTGAAGACTATTCAAACTTGTAAATGGGAAATAAATTATAAGGAAGATTTTGTAATTTTCAGTATAAATTTCTAGATTCCAAAGTAGAAGATACCCTATCTGACTCATGTGTAGTATAATATACTTATGTTCAAGAATGGAAAAATAACTGAAGTTTACTTAAGAACCAGCAGAGAAAAGTAGTCACAGTGCTTATTTTAGTTGAGTTTATTTGTCTTAAATTTGCTTTAAATAATCAAATTTGTATGCATATAGTGATTTGCGAAATATTTATATTGTTTTAATGTAAAATATAATGCAATATAACATAAAAGATGTTGGATAATGTGATTAAAATAATCCAGTGGTAAGGTATGGTAGCCTAACCATCTGGCTACCATAATCGAACAAGTAATAGCTATCATTTGTTGCCACAGACTAAGTTATACTTAATGAACTTTATGAGATAATTATGGGTTTCTCAATGTGTCATCATGGATAAAAATACCAGTTCATGTGTTCAGACAGAGATCCTGATTTAGTTGATCCTGTGTGGAACTGTGGTGCTAACATGCGCATTAAATGCACAGCTGAGTTATATGCATTTTACTGATAAAAACAGAATTGCCTTGCCAGGTTAAGGCTATTAACATAGTAAGTAAAATAATCCCTTAAAGTTATCAGTATGAGTTGAGAAAACTTTGTTTGGAAGTTTAAAGAAATGAAATCATTTAATTGGAAGACATGAAATCATGACATTTGTTTTCAACCTACAAATTCAAAACACAAAGTTATTGCACATTTGGAGTGACTAATATGTTCTTACTTTTTCTGTTATGTAGACTAGTTACCTGGACTGCTATTGGTTTAAATTATACTACCTAAGAGCCTTGAAGCGCAATTACCACTTTTAGAAAAACATAATTTAGCAAGTATTACATTAAAATTAATACATTTTACAATACAATAAATTTATTATATGTGATTTAATAATTTCTATAATTAAAGAATTTATGTATTTTTATACAGACTTTTTTCCTGTAATTATTATGTTCCAAGTGCTAATTTGTGACTTCTGTGTGGTTTGTTCAAATTAACATAAAATTTGTGTTGGGCGATTAATGCTGTTTTTTCTGTTACCCTGGCAACCAAAAATAAAATTTTAATATTGCAAACTCACTTTCTAATAATGAAAACAATGTCCTAAAGCCTTTGTGGCTCCAAACATAGCAGCTGCAATTTTTGTGAGGTTTGTGCATCAGTGCAGAAGGCTTGGTAGAAAATTCAAAGCCAAGGCTAGCAAAAAAAAACATGCATGAGAGTTCTAGGCAGGTTCTTTAAGAAGTACTTTGTTTCTCAGATCAAGAAAAAGAAAAAGTGTCCAGCAGAAATGGACAGTTTCTGAGGTTCAGAATAAAAGAAAATTAGCTAAAGAAACTATGCAAGGGCAAAAAAGAAAAAAAAAAGAAAGGATAAATGGACCATTATTAGCAGACAACATAAATTTCTTTGCTGCTTAATTTTGCTTAGCTCCTCACTTTCTCCATCAAGAAATCTTTCTACATTGCTTTGTTAAAATAAAACATTTGTTTGATGAAGGTATTTTGACTCTCTGAGGGATTCATTATAACTTTATCTCACCTGCAGAGGGATTGTGAGGAGAGAAAGTTAAGACTTAATTTTTAGAATGGTCTCCATAGTCTAATGTGAAATACAGGTTTTAGAAGTTTTTATTTATTTTTTTGTTGTTGTTCATTTCTGTCTTTATTAACTGTCATTTTAAATTCATTGATTTTGCTGGAATCTATGGAAGACTGGTCCACATTGTTGGTGATAACATAAATTGTTTTCAATATAAGTATTTTTAAGTTTTATTTTATTTTTAATTGGCACATAATAATTGTACAGATTTATGGGGTGCAGTGTAACATTTTGCTACATGTGTACATTGTATAATGATCAAGTCAACGCATTTAGCTTATCATCACTTCAATCGTTTATCATTTGTTTGTAGTGAAGACATAGAAAATACTCTCTTTTAGTTATTTTGAAATATACAGTAACAATATTGTTAACCATAATCACCCTACTGTGTAAGAGACAACAGAACTTTTTCCCCCTATGTTCTGTAATTTTGTTCCCCTTGATCAATATCTTTCCATCCCTTTCTCCCCGCTTCCCTCCCAGCCTCTGGCAACCACTATTATCTTTTATACTTCCATGAAATCAGCTTTTAAATTCCACAAATGAGTGAGATTATGTGATACTTGTCTTTCTGTGTATAGTTTGTTTCACTTCACATAAGTCCTTCAGGTTCATCCATGCTGGACTAAATAACAATAAATTTCTTTCCCTTTCTTCCTCCCTCCCTCCCTCCCTCCCTCTCTCTCTTTCTCTCTCTCTCTCTCTCTCTCTCTTTCTCTCTTTCTCTCTTTCTCTCTTTCTCTCTTTCTCTCTTTCTCTCTTTCTTTCTTTCCTTTTGGACAAAGAGTATTCCAAACAAAGCCAAACAATCCATGACCCAGAGTTTGTTCTATTATATTCCCATTGAGGTGTGATTATCTCAAAGTCTAGGTATAGTCCTTGTTCCAGATTAGAAAGTGAAATTGGAAGGTATAGATAACAATGAAAATATAGTTAAAAAGAAGCTCCTAATATGGACTCCATTCATGAGGTGATATGATACTTAGTCTCATGTAATATCTTGAATGGGCACCAGTACCCAGTTATTTAATTAAACAATCATCTAGTTGTTGTCATGAAAGTATTTTGCAGATGTGTTTCGTTAACACGTACAATCAGTTGGCTGTAATTAAAAGAGATTGCCCTCCATAATGTGGATAGGACTCCCCTAATCAGTTAAAGGCCTCAGGAGGAAAAACTGAGGTTTCCCAGAGAAGAGATTTGACCTCAGCAGCATCAAACACTGCCTGAGTTTCCAGCCTGCTGGTGAGCCCTACAAATTTCAGATCTGCCTGCCTCCACAATCATGTAAGCCAATTCTTTAAAATCTTTCTCTCCCCCATCTGTATGTACGTGTGTGTGTGTTTGTGTGTGTGTGTATACAGCTGGCCTTGAACAACGTAGGTTTAAACTGTGAACATCTATTTATACGTGTTTTTTTTCAATAAATATATTGAAAAAAATTAGGAGATTTGTCACAAGTTGAGAAAACTTGTAGACTGACTGCATAGCCTAGAAATAAAAAAAAGTTAGATATGTCACAAATACCTAAAATATATGCAGATAATAGTCTACATCATTTACTGCCATAAGATATACAAAGATCTATTATAAAAAGTTAACATTTATCAAAACTTATGCACACACACACAGACTGTACATGGTGCCATTTGCAGTTGAGAGAAATGAAAACCAACATAATGATGCAATATTACAGAAGAACTGCATAAAGTTAACTATAGTACATACTGTACCACTGTAATAAATTTGTAGTTACCTCCTGTTGCTATTGGTATGAGCTGAAATGTTGCAAGTATCTGCTTAAAGCACTATGTCCCGATCTGAGTAGTTTATCTCTCCAGTAAGTTGCATACTGCAATGAAAAGTGATCTCTTGAAGTTCTGGCAAAATTTTCATTATGTTCGATGCAACACCATAAACCTTGAAAAATATCCTGGGACCTGTATGAAGCACCACTAGTGATGTTGGAAGTGCTCCCAAGAAGCAGAATAAAGTCATGAGCATACAAGAAAAAGCTAAATTGCTTGATTTGTATTGCAGGTTGAGGTCTACATCTGTGGTTGTCTGCCATTTCAAGATAAATTAACTCAGCATAAGAGCTATTGTAAAAAATAAATAAATAAAGTAAAGGGAATTCATGAAGCTATATCTTCAGCTACACCAACAGGCTCAGAAACCTTACACTTTTTGTGAAATACCTTTTCTATCTTGTATTGAAAATGCATCTGTTATGTGAATGCAGGATTGCTATAAGAAAAGCGTATAAAGTCCAATATGATTCCAGAAAAAGCAAATTCATTATATAGCAACTTAAAACAAAAGACAGGTGAAAGATCTAAAGCTGGAGAATAATGCCAGCAAAGGATGGTTTGAGAATTTTAGAAAGATATTTGGCTTCAAAAATCTCAAGATAATAGGAGAAATAGTGTTTGCTGACCAAGCGGCTGTAGAAAAGTTTCCAGGTGGTATTTTAAAGATCATTGAGAAGAAAGAATATCTGCCTGAATAGGTTTTTAATGCAGATAAAAGTTCTGTATTCTGGGGCGAAAAAAGGCATAAAGAACATGTATCAGTGAGGGAAAAATGTGAACACTAAAGTTTAAGGCAGCAAGGGATAGGCTAACAACTATTTGGTATAAAGGCAATTAGCTTTGTGATCAGCAGTCTCTGCATTTATACAGCTGCTAACCCCCAAGCCTTGAGAAGACAAAACAAACATTACCTGTCGGTCTTTGGGTTGTACAAAAAGAATGCCTGAAAAACAGGAACACTTTTTTTCCTGGATTGGTTCCATCAGCACTTCGTCTCTGAAGTCAGAAAGTACCTTGCCTGTAAGGGACTGTCTTTTTAAGGTTTTTTGATATGAGTCAATGCCTTTGACCACTCTTAACTCCATGAATTTAAAACCAAAGGTATCAAATTAGTCTACTTGTCCCCAAACAAAATATCTCTAAGTCAGTCTCTAGATCAGGCGTCATAATTACTTGTAAGGCTCATTGCATATAGTACTCTATGGAAAGGATTGCCAACACTATAGAAATGAACACAGGTATACAGAATATTATGAAGGCCTAGAAGGATTAAACCATTGTTATAGAAAAAGCTGTGGCAGCTATCAAGCCCTAGACAAATTTCTGCTGAAGAAAACTGTATCCAGGTATGTATCTGACTTCAGAGGATTTAGGACAGAGTCCATCAAGGAAATAATAAAAGAGGTTGTGGATATGGCCAGAAAGGTGGGGTAAGGGGTTTCTAGACACGGATTTGGAGAAATTTAAGAGCTAATACACACATCGAAGGAATAAACTGAAGGCAACTATATGGAGATGAGTGCTTCTGAACCAGTGCCAGACAATTTGGTAAAAGACTTAGAAGAAGCAGTACCAGAAAACAAATTGGCATTAGAGAATCTGAAAGAGGGTCTCTGTTATTTAAGACTCATCTTGGCTTCTTTTGTGACATGGCCCCTTCTGTGATACATAGAGGAGCTGAAACTAAAGTAAATGACAGAAGAAGGCTTGGTACTGTATAGCAACATTTTTAGATAAGTGTATGCTACATAATACATATAGCATACAAAATATGTGTTAATCAATTGTTTATGTTACAGGTAAGGCTTCCAGTCAATAGTAGGTTATTATTAAATTTTGGGGGAGGCAAAAGTTATATGAGACTTTTTGACTGTGTAAGAGGTTGGCATTCCTTACCTCTATGCTTGTCAAAGATTATATATAGTCTATAATTCTAGCACTTTGGGAGGCTGAGGTGGGTGGATCGCCTAAGATCAGGAGTTGGAGACCAGCCTGGGCAACATGGAGAAACCCCGTCTCTACCAAAACACAAAAAATTAGCCAGGAGTGGTAGCATGCACCTGTATTCCCAGATACTTAGGAGGCTGAGGTAGGAGAATCACTTGAACCCAGGAGGCAGAGGTTGTGGTGAGCCGAGATTGCACCACTAAACTCCAGCCTGGGCGATGGAGTGAGATTCCATCTCAAAAAAAAAAAAAAAAAAAAAAAAAAAAGATATTATACATACACACACACACATATATACACACACACATATTCTATTGGTCACACACACACACACACACATATATATATATTCTATTGGTTTTGTTTCTCTAGACAACCCTGACTAATAAAGGTGACTATTTAAAATATCAAATTATTATATATCTTGACCACAAAAAAATAGACATATGAAAATACCACTAATAAATCCTCTTTCTCTATTTTCTTAATCACAACAAAATAAATAATTTCAGTAGAAAACCTTTTGCACTAGTCTTGCATGTGTATGCTGGATGTGCACATACATACACCCAAGTTACTTTTTCCATTTAGACTCTACCTAATGTTATTGGTATTTGTTAACTCTCTAAACATATTTCAATGTTGCTTAATATTATGGTCAGTATAAGGAATAAAGTGAGAATGGATCAACAGTTGACATTTCTTAGAAGGGCTTAACAGCAGATAGTATCTAAGGGATAATAGGGATAATGAGACACCTATGGCTAAGATGTCAGACTTTTTTTATTTTTATTTGTATGAACCTTTGACAGAAATGAATGGTAGACAGTACAAGTTTTCCATGAGGGAATGCCCAGAACATTCAAAAGAACAGAGAAGTCGGAGAAGCATGGAAATATTTCTCATTACTGAAAGTCATAATGGCGAGGTGACAGAATAAAGAATAGAATAGAATAACATTGACTTTTAAATTTTCATTTAAAATTGCTATTAACTTTTATTTTTACTTTTAGATAATCTCAGGTTTGAACCATTATTTTTGAAATGAACAATGATGATGTTAAAAAATCATGCAAGGTAAATAATCCATTGAGAGTGCAAGATAGACTAACATATTTTAACATAACAGTTCCTTCATGTATTTGAGATTCCAATATGACATAGTATCAAATTTTAAAAATTCACAATGATTTGAAAAAGCTATTAAAATACTTCTCTGCCAATATATGGTGGCTCATGCCTGTAATGTCAACACTTTGAGAGACCAAGGTGGGAGAATCCTTTAAAGTCAGGAGTTCAAGACCAGTCTGGGCAACAAAGTGAGACCTGTTTCTACAAAAAATCTAAAAATTGAAAATTTAGCCAGGCATTGTGACACATGCCTGTAGTTCCAACTGCTCAGGAGGCTGAAGCAGGATGATTGCTTGAGTCCAGGAGTTTGAGGCTGCCGTCAACTATGATTGTTCCACTGTACTGCTACGTGAGCAACAGAGCAATATCTTGTCTCACACAAAACAACCAAAAAATTCTCATTTTTTTCATCTACATGAAAGTAATCAATCTCTAATCAACAATTGAAATTTTAACTACATATTTCTTCATATAATTCAACTAACACAACCTATCATGATATATTGGTGGAAACAGACATAAGTATCCAGTTGCCTTCTGATAAGCCATAAGAAAACTTTTGAAAAATGCAAAACAGTTCCAGAGTTCTCAGTGTTTATTTTTGTTTTCGAAAATAGAGTTGTATTATAACTTTATTTTTGTTAACCTATTTTAGATTTATTGTGTCACTTTTAAATGAGTTTAAAAATATACTGAACATTTTTATTTTAATTTCTAATGTGGTTAATATCAGTAGATAGTAAAAAATATCTTTCAAGCATGAAATATTAATGTTGTTAAAACTTTATTCCTCTGTACATGTATTTTTAAAATGCTATGTGATGAAATGACAAGTATATGCAAAGCATATCTGCTGAGTACTGTAGTACAATAGTTGGTAAGCTGGTAAGTAATCATTCTAGACTGTAATGAGATGCTGAGACTAACGAGATGCTGAGACTAGTACAATAGTTGGTAAGCTGGTAAGTAATCATTCTAGACTGTAATGAGATGCTGAGACTAACAAGTTTGAAAACATCCCATTATGGATTATTCATTCAAAGGAAATAAATCTGTGCCAGTTTTCATATTAATTTCAATCATATTATAAGGATCCCTTGTTATCTAAATGTCTGCTACCTTGATAAATTAGAATAAATTTCCAAATAAATCCCTTGGTATCTGCATTTTTTCTATTCCCTACCTAAAACTTAAATATTAAATATTTTTATATGACAAGTTAGTCTGTATTATCCAGAATCACTTTTAAAATCCATGCTAGCTACAATTTTAAAAATATATAGATTTGGTGATTAAAGGACACTTGCATCTTAAAACATTGCATTATCTATCATCTTTTCACTGCTTTAAGATTCATGGTCAGTTATAGTTTTGTCTCTTGAAACACTCAAGTTTTTCGTAAATAGTTTTTATGATCCAGTTCTATGGAGAATCTTGTTTAGAATTAGTATCTATATTTATACAAAATGAATACCTCCTTTTGACATTGTTGAAATCTGTAACTGATATCTGATGGCAGCCAAATCAGTGAGCCCATCTGCTATTATTTTTGGACAAAGAGTTCTCAATTGGTCTGATGCCCTTAAATGGAAGAAGTTGTTAGCTCTAGAGTTGACAATTGCGATTTATTACTATGGGAATACAAGTTAAGGAAGTCAGAGTCAGAAGCGTGAAACAGATACACATAAAGCAAAAAAAGTAGGAATGAGTAATGGAAAGAAAAGACTTCTATTTATCTTTTGTTTCTGGTCTTATTCCTAACATTAGATCTTAAGATATTGCCCGTGTCACTATTCATTTTGATCAGCCTACTTCCATTTGAAAGCAAATTATTGTAGGTAATTAACTTAAAAAATGATCAATTATAATCTCTGATATGGTTGTGTCTTCAAGATACATACATACTAATTGTGCCTTGGTCATATTATATGTGCCTATGCTATAAAAATTATTATTTGATGGGACCACAAGTTTCTCTCTCTTCTAGTTTTCTTGTTTTCTTCCTCCATCCTTGACAATTGCATTTTACAAGTTTCCCTTTGTTCATGTTTCCCAAGTTTTCACCTTGGCTTTCATTAGCAAATATAATTTTCCCTGTTGATTTCAGCTGCACCTATGACTTTAAATTTTATCTGTTTACTTGTAACTTTCAAATCTACATTTCCAACTCTTATCTTTCTTTTGAGAATAAGATTCATTTAATCAGTTACTTGCTAACCCTATCCAATTGCTGCCAAACCACAAACTTAAAATCAAAATTGAATTTTCCATTTCCTCCCCCAGATGATCTCTCCTTTCTACTCATCTACATTTCCAGTGAATTGTTTCTCCATCTGCCTATTTACTCAAGGAAAACAATTAACATCCTCCTTAAAATCAACGAATCATTCTCTGTAAAGCTTTACCCACATCATACTTTTATTCATTAATACTGTTAATTGTGTCTCATAAATATATCTTAAATAACCTTCTCTCCAACTCTGCAGATTTTTCAATGTTCATCTGGAAAATTAAAAAGAGACTAAATAAGCTACCTAACTCTAATCCCCTGCACATTAATCCATCCTTTACGTTGTTGGCAAACTAATTCCCAAAATGCAGATCTGAACATGCCATCTTTCTGAGTATCCTTCTCCCATTGCCTATCATCATCACTATAGACAGGTATTTCAATCTGATATTGTAGTCTTTCTCTACTGAAATGATCATGAAAAAAGTCAAAAGCAACAGTTTGGTAGAGATAAGTACAAGTAAACCATGCACAGAAGAGATTTTTTATTATACATATAATATGTACATTATATATTTAATCTACATTAACTATATATTACCTATAATGTATATATTTATGTACATGCATTGAAAGTTATATAATGTTTTACCTGTGGAAAAATATCTGGTTACAGGTGATACTAGCTTGAAGTAGTGGTCTGTCTGCTTTGGAAAAAAAACTCTGTGTTGACTCTAAGACCAGGGTATTAGTCCATTTTTATACTGCTGTGAAGAAATACTTGATATAGGGTAATTTTTAAAGAAAAAGAGGTTTAATGGACTCACATTTCCACGTGGCTGGGGAGGCCTCACAACCACGGTGGAAAGCAAAGAAGGAGCAAAGGCACCTCTTACATGGTGGCAGAAAAGAGAGCTTGTGCAGGGGAACTTCCTTATGTAAAACCATCAGATCTCGTGAGACGTATGTACTATCAGGAGAACAGCATGGGAAAACCTGCCCCACTATTCAATTACCCTTCCCCCACAGGGTATCTCCCATGACATGGGATTATGGGAGCTATAATTCAAGATGAAATTTGGATGGGGACATAGCCTAACCATATCGACTAGTAAATACTAATGTGATCTCCTTTTGCTGTCTTCCAAATCACAAACTTTATAACTAATTTGTATTTCAGAAACTGCTCGATACATGCTAATATTTCAATTAAAGTCCCAGGAGTAAGTAAAAAACAAAAAACAAAAACAGCACCAATGGCATTCTTTAAGACTTATAAATAAACCTGAACACATTTCCATACAAAATATATATGTACCCACTAGGCTATGATCTACAATTTGTGAAAGAAGGGACTGTCAAATTACCCTGTACCCAACACATGCCATGGCATGTGTCATAACTCAGCTTAATAGATCTTTTGAAATAAATAAATGAATAAATTCATTGATGCAATACATCCTTGAAAGACTTTAGATACTTATAAACCATATTCTATGGTGACTATACTACTGATACTCTATTTTTCCCATATAAAAAGTAAATTGAAACAACATGTGTATAAAACCAAATCATCTATAGTTAGGTTTTTGGTTGTTTTGTTTTGTTGGAGAGCATCTGATGAACTGAGATGTTATAATATTACTTTTCTGGTACTATGAAAACAAATATTTAGGGATGCAGAAGACTGCAGGAAACAATGGTAATCTTCCTGGATACAGATATAAACCTTGGAGAACATGAGAAATAAAAAGCAATGGAGGAAATGAGGCCTAAAAACAGTGGTGGCTGGGCACGGTGGCTCACGCCTGTAATCCTAACACTTTGGGAGGCAGAGACGGGTGGATCATGAGATCAGGAGTTCAAGATCAGCCTGGCCAAAATGGCGAAACCCCGTCTCTACTAAAAATACAAAAATTAGCCAGGAATGGTGGTGGGCGCCTGTAATCCCAGCTATTCAGGAGGCTGAGGCAGGGAATTGCTTGAATCCAGGAGGTGAAGGTTGCAGTGAGCCGAGATCGAGCCACTGCACCCAGCCTGAGCGACAGAATGAGACTCCATCTCAAAAACAAAAACAAACAAAACAAAACAAAAGGCCGGGCTCGGTGGCTCAGGCCTGTAATCCCAGCACTCTGTGAGGCCGAGGCGGGCAGATCAAGAAGTCAGGAGATTGAGACCATCCTGACTAACACAGTGAAACCCCGTCTCTACTAAAAAATACAAAAAATTAGCCGGGCGTAGTGGCGGGCGCCTGTAGTCCTGGCTACTCCGGAGGCTGAGGCAGGAGAATGGTGTGAACCCGGGAGGCGGAGCTTGCAGTGAACCGAGATCCTGCTACTACTGCACTCCAGCCTGGGCGGCAGAGCGAGACTCTGTCTCAAAACAAAAGCAAAAACAAAAACAAAAAACAAACAAACAAAAAACCATATTTGGAGATTGCAGAATTTGGTTTATTTGTGTGATAGTTGTTTAGATTTAATTATAAACTTTTCTTTCTTGTCTTCTTAAATATTTATAGGCAGTCCTTAATTCTTTTTTTTTAATTAATTAATTAATTAATTTATTTATTTATTTATTATTATTATACTTTAAGTTCTAGGTTACATGTGCATAACGTGCAGGTTTGTTACATATGTATACTTGTGCCATGTTGCTGTGCTGCACCCATCAACTCATCAGCATCCATCAACTCGTCATTTACATCAGGTACAACTCCCAATGCAATCCCTCCCCCCTCCCCCCTCCCCATGATAGGCCCCGGTGTGTGATGTCCCCCTTCCCGAGTCCAAGTGATCTCATTGTTCAGTTCCCACCTATGAGTGAGAACATGCAGTGTTTGGTTTTCTGTTCTTGTGATAGTTTGCTAAGAATGATGGTTTCCAGCTACATCCATGTCCCTACAAAGGACACAAACTCATCCTTTTTTATGGCTGCATAGTATTCCATGGTGTATATGTGCCACATTTTCTTCATCCAGTCTGTCACTGATGGACATTTGGGTTGATTCCAAGTCTTTGCTATTGTGAATAGTGCCACAGTGAACATACGTGTGCATGTGTCTTTATAGCAGCATGATTTACAATCCTTTGGGTATATACCCAGTAATGGGATGGCTGGGTTGAGGAATTGCCATACTGTTTTCCATAATGGTTGAACTAGTTTACAATCCCACCAACAGTGTAAAAGTGTTCCTATTTCTCCATGTCCTCTCCAGCACCTGTTGTTTCCTGACTTTTTAATGATCGCCATTCTAACTGGTGTGAGATGGTATCTCATTGTGGTTTTGATTTGCATTTCTCTGATGGCCAGTGATGATGAGCATTTTTTCATGTGTCTGTTGGCTGTATGAATGTCTTCTTTTGAGAAATGTCTGTTCATATCCTTTGCCCACTTTTTGATGGGGTTGTTTGTTTTTTTCTTGCAAATTTGTTTGAGTTCTTTGTAGGTTCTGGATATTAGCCCTTTGTCAGATGAGTAGATTGCAAAAATTTTCCCCCATTCTGTAGGTTGCCTGTTCACTCTGATGGTAGTTTCTTTTGCTGTGCAGAAACTCTTTGCACAAGACAGGGATGCCCTCTCTCACCACTCCTATTCAACATAGTGTTGGAAGTTCTGGCTAGGGCAATCAGGCAAGAGAAAGAAATCAAGGGTATTCAGTTAGGAAAAGAAGAAGTAAAATTGTCCCTCTTTGCAGATGACATGATTGTATATTTAGAAAACCCCATCATCTCAGCCCAAAATCTCCTTAAGCTGATAAGCAACTTCAGCAAAGTCTCAGGATACAAAATTAATGTGCAAAAATCACAAGCATTCTTATACACCAGTAACACACAAACAGAGAGCCAAATCATGAATGAACTTCCATTCACAATTGCTTCAAAGAGAATGAAATACCTAGGAATCCAACTTACAAGGGATGTAAAGGACCTCTTCAAGGAGAACTACAAACCACTGCTCAGTGAAATAAAAGAGGACACAAACAAATGGAAGAACATGCCATGCTCATGGATAGGAAGAATCAATATCATGAAAATGGCCATACTGCCCAAGGTTATTTATAGATTCAATGCCATCCCCATCAAGCTACCAATGAGTTCTTCACAGAATTGGAAAAAACTGCTTTAAAGTTCATACGGAACCAAAAAAGAGCCCGCATCTCCAAGTCAATCCTAAGTCAAAAGAACAAAGCTGGAGGCATCACGCTACCTGACTTCAAACCATACTACAAGGCTACAATAACCAAAACAGCATGGTACTGGTACCAAAACAGAGATGTAGACCAATGGAACAGAACCAAGTCCTCAGAAATAATACCATACATCTACAGCTATCTGATCTTTGACAAACCTGAGAGAAACAAGAAATGGGGAAAGGATTCCCTATTTACTAAATGGTGCTGGGAAAATTGGCTAGCCATAAGTAGAAAGCTGAAACTGGATCCTTTCCTTACTCCTTATACGAAAATTAATTCAAGATGGATTAGAGACTTAAATGTTAGACCTAATACCATAAAAACCCTAGGGGAAAACCTAGGTAGTACCATTCAAGACATAGGCATGGGCAAAGACTTCATGTCTAAAACATCAAAAGCAACGGCAGCAAAAGCCAAAATTGACAAATGGGATCTAATTAAATTATAAACTTTTAAAAGTCACAAACTTCTACCCAAGAAATTCTGAGTAATCAGGCCTGTGTTACAACCCCAGAATAGATATTTTAAAAAAATAATAGATAATCTACAGTGCAACCAAGTTTGGGGAATATTCCTTCTAAGGCCGTTTTTCACCTAAAAATAGATTTATAAATTTATCTCATGTTACAAATATTTGCATCCTTTTTTTTTTCAATTTTCATAAAATATTATATTACCTCTAAATGCCAGTATGGAACTAACTGTGATCAGTTTTATATGGAAATCTTTATTATATTTTATATTAGTAATTGAAATAATCATTTTCTACATTTTTGTCCACTCTTCTCTTTTTGGCATTTTCCTATAGATAACTAGCGCTTGTTCTGAGGGACTCTGATTACTCAGTTCTAAGTTTGACTTAGTCTGTTCAGGCTGCTGTTACAAAATAACTGAGACTGGGAAATTTATAAAGAACAAAAATTTGTTACTCACTGTTATGGAGGCTGGAAAGTCCAACATCAAGGCACATGTGAGTTTGGTGTTTGGTGAGGGCTCAGTCTCAGCTTCTAAGATGACTCCTTGTTGCTGCATCTTCTACAGATGAGAAATGCTGTGTCCTCACATGGTTAAAGGGATAAGAAAGAGCAGAAAAAAGAGCAAACTCTCTATCAAGCCCGTTTATCAGGGCACCTAATTTCATTCATGAAGGCAGAACTCTCATCACTCAATACCTTCTAAAGGATATGCCTCTTAATACTGTTGCCTTGGAAATGAAGTTTCAACATGAATTTTGGAGCGGACAAACCTATTGAAATCATAGAAAATTTGCATGACCACTCTGGCTTTTGCTAAGAAAGTTCTGTGTGTCTAGCTTTAGCAATTCTTGTAATATAATTTTATAAGCAACTTAGAACTCATGAAATTACTGTTCTGCTTACTTAGTTTACTTACTTTTTAAAGGAAAAACAGCCTAACAAAATATTTTAGGCATGAATAGAAGATTCCAAATTATTTCAATGATGAAAATCTTATATTTTTCTTATTAATATTATCTGTATCTCAGTTGTCCAGGTGAAATATCCAGAGATTTTATTCAGGGTAAACCATGAAAATCATAAATCTAGAAAACTTTTTAAACTTTAACCATCGTCATTTTGGAGAAATGATAATGGAAATTATTCTAAGTCATTTTAAAAAATAATTTGCAACCTTCTCACCTCAATGACACTGTCTACTCACCTTTAAATTGATTGCTTCCCCTGAAGCAGATAAAATATTTCGAAACACTATGAATCTGCTTGATATTCACATTTAAATTTTAAACTAATTTTAATTAGTGAAACTGACCAGGATCAGTCTGATAACTTGCCTTGTTATTCATTTTGACTTTGTTAGGGAAACTTTGTATCAGCATTTAGATCAATGCAGTAGTTCAATTAAGTAGAACAACTGTCTAGAGCTTCATGATTTAGCACTATTTCAAACCTACTATTGGAGGTATTCCCCTCATATCTCATGCAAAGCAGTTATTTCTTGTTTTCACATATCTTTTAATTGTGAGGATATTAAAAGATTTTCTTTGAGCATTACTGTCTATATTAGTTTGTTTTCACACTGCTATAAAGAAATACCTGAGACTAGGTAATTTATAAAGAAAAAAGGTTTAATTGACTCACAGTTCTGCACGGCTGGGGAGGCCTCAGGAAACTTACAATAATGTCAGAAGGGGAAAAGGCACATCTTACATAGTGACAGGTAAGAGAGAAAGGTGTGAAAGGGGAAGATCCCCTTATAAAAGTATCAGATCTCATGAGAAGTCATTATCATGAGAACAGCATGGGGGAACCACCTCCATGATCCAATAACCTCACAACAGGTCTCTCCCTAGACCAGTGGGTATTACAAATCAAGATGAGGTTTGGGTGGAGACACAGGCAAATACAATCGCTTCCCCTGTTGCTTAGTAAGAATAATGGATGGAGGTGGCTGGGCGCAGTGGCTCACACCTATAATCCCAGCACATTGGGAGTCCAAAGTGGGTGGATCATGAGGTCAGGAGATCGAGACCATCCTGGCTAACACAGTGAAACCCCGTCTCTAGTAAAAATACAAAAAATTAGCTGGGTGTCCTGGAGGGCACTGTAGTCCCAGCTATTTGGGAGGCTGAGGCAAGAGAATGGAGTGAACCTGGGAGGTGGAGCTTGCAGTTAGCCAAGATCATGCCACTGCTCTCCAGCCTGGGTGACAGAGTGAGACTTCTCAACAACAACAAAAAAAAGAATGATGGATAGAGGTGATGCTACACAAAATTTCTCTTTATATTCATTAGTTCTGAACCCCATCTCCAGTGCAGAAATCCTAGACTTCTTGAACTTATTTATTTCACATTTCTGCTGGAAAATTCTTTTACTCATCTGGCATGAGGCCTAGACTAAAAAGCAGGTCATCTCTCTCCTGACTTTTTATACCCCACACTTCATTCTTGGTGATCAAAAGAGATAAAGTCTACTCAAATAAATAGTGTCTTCCTAAAGCCTGGGTGCATCTTCCAACGTTCCACTATGTTGTCTTAATCATGATATACATATTTAAAATATTTTCTACCTGGAAAAATATAACTTTATTGACTTGTGGGACAGTTCTACTAACCCAACACTGATCCTTAGTTCTTCAGAAAATGACAAGTATAAGCATCACTAAAATGAAATCTTAAGCTTTCCAATTCATGTAATTTATACAAGTTTTATACTTCCTTTTCTGTAGTTGTGTGGAAAGAAAATATGCCAAATCCTAACTTCTAACCTGGGGATTAGGCAGTTTGGCTAACAGCCATTTCACACACTCTCTCTCTCCTCTTCTAATAAATCCTATGTCTTAAAACAGCCCTTAATAAAATAACACACTGAAATGAAAGTAATTTTAACATGTGTATTACCATGACTGCAGAGCAGAACAATTCTGAAATCTGCACAGAGACACTTGAGTTGTCCAGATGAGATCAGTGTGTATTCACTAATTTGTATATTTAAGTTATGGAACCAAGGAGAAATATAAAAAAACTTAATTTGTCCCCAAAAATATTTCATCCTAATACTTCTACCATTTGTAAAGTCATTTTCATTGGTTTTCTAAAATGCTGTATTCGATAAACATTCTTCCTGTAGTATCAGTCTTTTCTCAACTTCCTATAGGACTCCTTTATATAAATTATTCCTGGCTCCTAATTACATGATTCTAACCTGTGAACAACTTGTCTTTCCCAATGATGACAAATATTTATTTGGTATTATCTGCATTTAAATTCCACTGTAGTTTCATCTCCTCTGATGTTCTGCATGGTGGATTATAATTTTATGCTGCCTTGGCATCTATTCTGAATACAAGCTGGACTTTCTTACAGCAGAAGCAGGGCTTATTTACCCTTGATGAGGCGCCTAGTTCTTCACCTCTTCCTAGTTTGTCAGTGCAGTTGATTCAGATGTCTACCTTGCATAACCGCCTCCTGGTGACCACCTCCCTATGGGCTACCTAGATACAACCTACTTGACTAGTCCTACTGATGTCCACACTCTGCATGGACTGGCAGATATGTCACAATGGGATGGATATTTGTCTTGAACAATGTTCTGTAATCAGAGATTTTAGTAACTAATAAAAACTTCTCCACTTAAAGTAAATTTTTATATTTTGCTAGAAAATTCACCATGATTTTAAGGCTATTTTATCCCAAACTAGCAATTTATAACACTTCTAAAGTTGTAACTGAATAATTCACTGCATTTTTTAATTTCTGAAATCCAAAACACTTTATATCTGACATGAGTGTAGAAATATACAATTGTCCTAGGATTATTGCCATAAAAAAAGCTATTTCATTGTTTACAGTTTATTACCCTCCCCTCCTTATCTCTCCACCTTCATACTAATCTAAAAGATATTATTCATCATTATTTGTTTGAAGAAAATTTTTTTCTCTGGTAAACTCAAGCTCATCAAATCCCCAAAGAAACAAGTAGAAAAGACAAAACCTTTCATAAAGGATGAATTGTGCGTTGTTTTTATAAATTCAAAGTTGGAGAAAGTAACAGTTATTGTCATCGAACAGTTACATACTAGGGAAGAAATTATTTACTGAAAATCACATACCATTTCAGCCTCTGGAGTCATTATTCTGCATCTTGAAATATAGTCAAGGAATCAAAACACAGTGTGACCTTTACCGGAATGCTCATATTTTAAGACGGTCACTCCATTTCTGATTCCTTTCCTACAGGTCGGCCTTTCCTTAGAGCCTAGTGATTGCAGCAGTTCCTTGGTTTGACATCATTTTTTTCCAAGTGGTAGCTAATTATCTTAAAAACTTTACATTTCAAGTACTGGCCATCTGGATTCACATTTATAAACTATAATACTTTTTCTTTTTTTCCTGAATACAATAAAAATTTTCAAATTGTTGAAAGCAATCTTTACACTTATTTTGACTAAATCCTAAATTTATTAGATGCTGAAAAATTCCTGGGGGATACCATGCATGTTACCTTTAAACCACTCTTTAAAGTACAGTGATTAAGCAGCACCACCAAAATCCAGGCACGTTGCCAAACTACTATCATTTTTTAAACAATCAAATAAGCTTAATTGTGTTGCATTAGATTCAGTGATTGTAAGAAGAATGTGTGTAACAGAACAGAGGCCTCAGAAATAACACCACACATCTACAACCATCTGATCTTCGACAAACCTAACAAAAACAAGAAATGGGGAAAGGATTCCCTCTTTAATAAATGGTGCTGACTAGCCATATGTAGAAAGCTGAAACTGGATCCCTTCTTTACACCTTATACAAAAATCAATTCAAAAATCAATTCAAGATGGATTAAAGACTTAAATGTTAGCCTAAAACCATAAAAATTCTAGAAGAAAACCTAGGCAATACCATTCAGGGCATAGGCATGGGCAAGGACTTCATGACTAAAACACCAAAAGCAATGGCAACAAATGCCAAAATAGACAAATGGGATTTAATTAAACTAAAGAGCTTCTGCACGGCAAAAAACTACCATCATAGTGAACAGGCAACCTACAGAATGGGAGAACATTTTTGCAATCTACCCATCTGACAAAGGGCTAATATCCAGAATCTACAAAGAACTTAAACAAATTTACAAGAAAATTAAAAAAACCATCAAAAAGTGGGCAAAGTATGTGAACAGATACTTCTCAAAAGAAGACATTTATGCAGCCAACAGGCACATGAAAAAATGCTCATCATCACTAATCATCAGAGAAATGCAAATCAAAACCACGATGAGATACCATCTCATACCAGTTAGAATGGCAATCATTAAAAAGTCAAGAAACAACAGATACTAGAGGGGATGTGGAGAAATATGAACACTTTAACACTGTTGGTGGGACTGTAAACTAATTCAACCATTGTGGAAGACAGTGTGGCGATTCCTCAAGAATCTAGAACTAGAAATACCATTTGACCCAGCCATCCCATTATTAGGCATATACTCAAAGGATTATAAATCATGCTACTATAAAGACACATGCACATGTATGTTTATTGCGGCACTATTCACAATAGCAAAGACTTGGAACCAACCCAAAATGTCCATCAGTGATAGACTGGATTAAGAAAATGTGGCACATATACACCATGGAATACTATGCAGCCATAAAAAAGAATGAGTTCATATCCTTTGTAGGGACATGGATGCAGCTGGAAAACATCATTCTGAGCAAACTATCACAAGGACAGAAAACCAAACACCGCATGTTCTCACTCATAGGTGGGAATTGAACAATGAGAACACTTGGACACAGGGCGGGGAACATCACACCCCAGGGCCTGTCAGGTGTGGGGGCAGGGGAAGGGATAGCATTAGGAGAAATATGTATTGTAAATGATGAGTTGATGGATGCAGCAAACCAACATGACACATGTATACCTGTGTAACAAACCTGCACGTTGTGCGCAGGTACCCTGGAACTTAAAGTATAATAAAAAAAAGTTTAAAAAAATTTTTTTAAAAAGAAACACTAAACAATTTGTACAAATATTCAACATCCATTGGAATTAAATAATTATCTCCAAAAAGAAAATCTCAGAAAAATTTTTAAGAAGTAACACTTAGGCCCTTGCTTTACACACAAATAGATTCCATTATCTTATTTAGGTTATATTGAAATATCGTGAGTATGGAAATGGAGAAAAACCTGTTTTCTTGCCTTTTCACACTTATGTGGTCACCCAGACCCACCTAGCTCCATTCCTTTTCTATTTTATTCTTAGGGTAAAAAATCCATTCCACAGCCTGCATAATTTCTAGAATGCTGTGGTGAAGCAGTTACTTGCAAAATTACTGATGCAGGGCATGGTGGCTCATGGCTACAATCCTAGGACTTTGGGAGGCTGTGGGATGGGGATCACTTGAGCCCAGGAGTTCAAGATCAGCACAGGTAGCATAGCAAGACCCCATCTCTACATTTTTTTTTTTTTTTTTTTTTTAATTAGCAAGGTGTGGTGGTGCACACCTGTAGCCCCAGGTACTTTGGAGGGTGACTTAGGAAGACTGCTTGAGCCTGGGAGGTCCAGGCTTTAGTGAGCTGTGGTCACACTCATGCACTCCAGCCTGGGCAACAGAGTGAGACCCTTTCTCAAAATAAATAGACAAATAAATAAATTAATGATTTCCAAGGACAATGAATCAAAAGACTACCTTTCCTTATTACAACGTAGAAAAGTATTAGAGCTCTGTATCCATGGAACTAATGTTAATTAAAATGACCTAACTAACTAATGTTAGTTAAAAGAATATAAAGACAAGAAAATATTTTTCAAGCAAAGCATGCTTTACTACTTTAATCTGGATTACATCTCTTTTGTAAAATAACTAAGATTGTAACATATCTATCTCATTTTTTATTGACACTTTAGCAAAGGAAAATGTAGAACTTTCTAAATTATTTGAGTTAGGATGACCAAATTATGTAGTGCTTATTTTTTTCCATATTTCTTTTATTTTCTCTCATCCTAGAATTTTTCCCTTTCCTGTCTCAACATGACTTGGTATAGAGAGAAAATTTTATGGGACTGAAAGGAACTTGAAAAATTTTCTTCACATATTTTTCAATTACTTCAGGCTAAAGTTGCTTTTTAAAGGTAAACTTTTTTTTCTCTCTTCTCAGACTTAAAAAAAAAGCAAGATCAAAAATTTATTCCTATTCTAGACTGTATTTGAGTGTTATATTATCAGTGGTAATGTAAAAATGGAATCTGTAAATTGTAGTTTTTCTTACCTGCTTTCTATTTACAGTGCACAACAATTGTTAGAACTTCACAGTGAGTGTGTAAATTGTAATGGTTTTACTATTTCACAAGCCTCTGTATTGTAAGAGTTGGATTTTAAATATTCATTGCTTAAAATGCCAAAATGTGTTGCTGGAGGGAGGTTATGTAATCTCTTTTGCTGGAGATCTTTAGAAATAGAAGAGACACCTCTCTTCCTGTTTTAGTTTTATGTAGCTATGTCTAGAAGCAAGGAAAGATTGTGAGTGTCTGGAGACACTTTTAAGCTCTATAGTTTACGAAATGGATATACAGAATTTCAGAGTAGTGTTTAGACATAGCATCTAGTGGATCTTCACATAGTTAAAAATTTATAAAATTTACCTTATACAGTACACTTAGTACACTTAAGGAATATACTTCAATGAGTTGTAAACATCTTAGTTTCAATGTATTTATTTAATTTAATTATCAGATAATACTTATTGAATGCCATAATCACATGTCGTAGGCTAAAAAAATCCCCACAAAAGAGAGATCAAGCTGTCAGTAGGGTTGACTCCCTCTGAGGGCTGGGAGTGAGAATCTTTTCCATAAGGATTTCTCAGCTTCTGGTTGTTTGTAGAACATTTCTGGCTTTTTTTTTTTTTTTTTTTGGTCAAAGTTTGTATCATCCCAATCTGCCTTCATTTTCACATGCTGTTGTTTCTATGTGTGTGTGTCAAAATTTCCCCTTTTGATAAGGACACACACAGTCATATTACAGAGTGTGGCCCACCTTAGTAACTTCATCTTAACTTGATCATATGGGAAGGTTCTATTTCTAAATAAGGTCATATTCTCGGGTCCTGGGTTATCAGGGAGTAGGACTTCAGCATCATTTGAGGTACGTAATTCAATCCATAGCAGAGAGTATGTTAGAAAGAAGTAGTCCACATTTCTCTGTTTTTAGGTAATACATATAAAGTAGTTCTAATCTGAAAACAGAGTAGCTGCCACCACATTTACAATCCAAATGCATGAGAGAAGTTTCTTGAGGAGACTTGCTTTGTTCACCCACTTTTGCAACACTCATCACCATCTTTCTCACTATAGTCATCAAAAGACTAGGCCTGTAACTAATCAACATATTAAGAGGAGAAGGGGAATAGATAGTAAAACATTACTCTGTGAAGTATGTAACCTCCTTGACTAGCAATTCCATGTGAGAAGCATGGAGATAATTCCCAGTGAAGGGGTGGAAGGAATTGACTTCACCTTTTAGTAGGTAAAACAAATACATGAGAGGTGAGAGGATGGTAAATACAATGTGTATACACTGTCATGTCAAAAACCTTGCCTGTGAAAAGATAGATAATATTGAGGAAGCTGTTATGGAAGGCCAAGGATTGTAATTTGGTTGGTAAGTTAGTCAGTCAGTCAGCTAGTTAGTTAGTATATCTGTTTTAAATAGAAGAGAACTGAGTTGAAAGTAAAAACCTAATATAATGATAGAAGGGAAAAAATATATTGAAAAGTAGGAGACTGAAATATGACCGAATAACCAGATGGAATGGGATTTACAGAGGTGGAACCATTGGTGGTGGACAAAAGGTGAAAATCTCTTGCTTTATATTGCTGTTAGGGCTTTAAGGATTGTGAAAGACAGAAAATAAGCAGATTTTTAAATAATTATATATATACATTTATTTTCTTGGTTTTTTTTTTTTAATGCTTTTTGAATGAGATATTAGTTCCCCTGTGTCTTTGTAATGTAGCAGGGTAATGTGTAGGGATCTGATCATAGATGGTAAATGAAGGGCTAAAGAAATAAGATTGTTAAAATTCTAGACTTAGTGTGATGATGACTTTCAGTTCTAGAAATTTTACAAATTAAATAATATTAATACAAAAAAGGAGTACTATGCATATTTATTTAGAAGTTAATTAGTTGTCAATGGTTGTTACTTAGTCTGTCACTAGAGCTTCATAACTTGGAAATGTTTGAGGAAATATGTGAAGATTTTATATTTTAAAATAGTTTGTCAAAATTGTTTCAAAAAATGAAGATTATCTTTTCAGAACAAGATTAAAAATTACAAATAAATATATGAAAAATAAGATCATCTGTGGCCAAAAAAATTGATTTGCACATTAGCCACTCTTCTTGAAACAGGTACTACTTTTTATTTGACCTACAAATCCTAGGCATAATATTTTTGGTTAAAAGTGACATTTGGACGTATACATTTTCAGGAACACTCTTTTGCAGTATTTGAAGTTAGCTATACTCTGAATGCCATGAACACAATAAAAACATTAATTTAAGAAAAATGAATGTATAGTTTGCTACATATTTGACATCAACATATTTGTTTATATATTCTCATGTTTGTTTATTTATATACATATTTAATCTATGTTTCTGTGTATGGTCTGTTGTGGTAGTCAGCTTCTAAGATGTCTCCCTAGGCCGGGTGCGGTGGCTCACGCCTGTAATCCCAGCACTTTGGGAGGCCGAGAGGGGCAGATCACGAGGTCAGGAGATCGAGACCATCCTGGCTAACACGGTGAAACCCCGTCTCTACTAAAAATACAAAAAAATTAGCCAGGCGTAGTGGCGGGCGCCTGTAGTCCCAGCTACTCGGGAGGCTGAGGCAGGAGAATGGCGTGAACCCGGGAGGCGCAGCTTGCAGTGAGCCGAGATTGCGCCACTGCACTCCAGCCTGGGCGACTGAGCAAGACTCCGTCTCAAAAAAAAAAGAAAAGAAAAGAAAAGAAAAGAAAGTCTCCCGATAACCCATGTCTTTTAGTGTTCTAGTATTATACACAATCTATACTTAATACGGGCTGGACCCAGTGACTTACTTCTAATAAACAGATTACGGTAAAAGTAATGATCTGTCACTTCAAAGATTAGGCAACAAAAAAACTTTGACTTCTTTCTTGCTCACCTTCTCTTGCTCTCTCTGGCTTGCTTGAGTGGAAGGCAACTTCCGTATTGTGCCCTAACCTATTGAGAAGACCCTGTGGCAAGGAACTGAGGAAGGCATTTGACCAACACCCAATGTAAAACTAAGTTCAACAATCCCCAGGAAATGAATCCTGCCAAACCACATGAGTGAGTTTGGAAGCGGATATTTCTTTCCCTGCTTCCAAGCTTCTCAAGCTTGTTGAGACTTCAGATGAAACTGTAGCCTTGACCACTGTCTTGACTGCAGTTTTGTAAGGGACTCTGAACTAGATGTGGCCAGATTCCTGAGCAACAGAAACTGTGAGTGAATAGATGGTTTTAAACCACTACATTTGGGGATAATTTGTTCTGCAGCGAAAGCTCACAAACGCATTTATGTGTTTATCTACATTAGCACATAAAACAATATAAATGCCATTTGTTTAGGTATTTATTACTGATCCTCCAGTTTACAAATGTAGAAGTAAACATCTTAGATAAGTGTCATGAAAAGAATTCCAGTTATTTATTTTATTAATTATTGCATGAAGAAATTTAAATTCTAAAATTAAAAAATGTACGTTTTTCAAGTGTGATCTGTGAAAAATGCTGTCACCACAGCCTGCAGATACTTTGTGATAACTTTTTCTCTCTGCTGGTTCAGCAATAACATAAATGTTTTTAAAACTTTTCTGACATTGTAGGCTGAGTAGGCTGCAATGCAGGCTATTTAACATGTCTTTATTTTTTTCTTATTTTTTCTTCAGTTGCTTCCTCCTGCTTCCCATTATGAGATGACATTCTCACTTTTTTTCCTCATATTGTACTTCTGATATAGCAGCATGGTGCTTTCCTTTTCAATTATATTGTGTGTGCTTATTTGTGTCTATGCTGACTTTGTAAAATTAACTCCTGGAGTTCATAGTTGTGTGTTTCAAAGATAGACTTCTCAGAACAAAATTAAAAAGAAAATGCTGACATTCATTTCCCAATTCACATAGCTATTCAATGTTTTAAGTAAACTCATTGCATAGATTGCCTGTAAAGTAATAATATCTTGCTTTAATTTTACTTTTTATTAATAATACTAATGGTAAAAATAATAGTTAATACCTTAGAAGAAAGCTTTCACACATATCACCTTATTTTTTCCTACTTAAAAAACATATTAGCTGGTAGTATTCTGATTTTTCACATGAAGAAAATTATGTTCAGAGATGTCAATCAACTTGGATAAGGTCACAAAGCCAATGGAAAAAAAATATGTTGGAAATGCAACTGATACAGTTTTAATCCAAAATTCTGCTTTTTATTGTGATTAAGAATATTGAGTCTAAATGCTATTATCTAGAACTAAGTTATTGGCAATACAAAATTACATGACTCTGCTTTCTTATTCTGCACTAAATTTCTCATTAATAGGCTATTGTATTAGACTAATTTCTAATGACTCTAAAAACATCAATGTACCATGACTCTCTTCACCTTTCTCTACTTCACACTTAATAGCAAGCCTTATAACACTGTGTAGAAATAACAATCTTAAAAATACCTATTTTTAAAAAATAGGCTCTGTTGGAAGATGAAATAATACATTCCAAACCAAAGTTACTGAAGTTTAAATATACAAATGGTCCCCAAGTTACTATTTAATGGTTTGATGTCTTGATTTTTCAACTTATAATGGTGTAAAAATGATGAGCAATCAGTCGAAACTCTACTTTGAGTTTTGAATTTTGATCTTTTCCTGTGCTAGCGAAACACAGAATAAGTGATGCAGGGCCGCAGCAGCGAGCCACACTACAAGTCAGCCACATGATCACCAGCATAAGCATCTGGTACTTTATAGTATATGGTGTGCCAGATGATTTTGCCCAATAGTAGGTTCATGGAAATGTTCTGAGCACATGTAACATAGGATAGGCTGAGCTATGATGTTCAGTGTGTTAGATGTATTAAATGTATTTTTTTACTCAGCAATATTTTCAACTTAATATGAGTTTATTAGGATGTAACCCAATTGCAATTTGAGAAGCATCTGTGATGTGTTACATAGGCTTATATTTCCTATTCTGGTAAGAAATTCTTTCAGTCATTTATTTTTCATAAAAGGGTACCCTATAAGTTATAGAACAAACCATCTATATGTAATATAAGATTGAATTTTATGAGAAAATTATTACAGAAATTATAGAGTAAAGTCATATACTGAAAACAAAATAGAAGCATTAAAGGAGATGAGATTGATTTGTTAGTTATCTTTTCTGTATCTTATAGGCCCTCTTCTCTACATAGAAGTAGAGAGCATAGAAGCTCTCTTCCAGATAATTCATTCTTTTTAAGTTACAAAATATGACTTTACAAAATCATTGTTTTATAATTTTTTATTATTTTTATATTTTATAGAGATGGGACACTTGCTGTATTGCCTAGACTGGTCTTGAACTTCTGCCCTCAAACAATTCCTCCACCTCAACTTTCCAAAGTGTTGGGATTACAGGTATGATCCATTATACCAAGCCTAGATTTTTCTTTAATGTCAATTTAAGTGGTCTTCATTCAATCATTTAAATATCTCCATTATTACTTGAATCACAGTAATGATTTTTAATTTTCTTTCTTTAATATGTGAAGCTTTATTGTCATTTTTGGCTTTCAACCATGTCAGTTTGTTTTCCTGTGGCTTCAGTGAATGTGGATTTTTCATTGGCAAAGATTCCATGAATTTCTTTTATAGAAATTTTAGACCAGGAATAAAATTGAATCCTTCAGAAAGAATTTTCGTTTTGCTTTGGTGACATGCCTAACTTTACTATCATGCAGGACAAGCTGTAACAAAATTTTTAGTTTAGATTTTTAAAAACCATATAAGTGTTCTAAATTGTGTCTGTATATCTGTTTGAGAAGCCTACCAATGGTTAGGAGAGAGATTCTTCTGTTGTATTCAGCAAGAGGAAAAGGGGAGTGGAATAGGGTGCATGTAGGGATGGTGATGGATATATGGGTTTACTTCTAGCTCATTGTTATTCTTTCAGAACAATACCACTGGGCCCAGCCTTATATAGATCCACCTATTAGACTCCCCTCCAAGAGTCTGTCCCTCGTTTGTCTTTGGTTTCCCAAGCTCCACAAAGCCATCATCAGTGATAGTTGCGTACACTGAGTTTGATAAATTTCCTCAGAGCAAAAGCTGAATTCTTTGCTTCATTTCTCATTTTCTCAATTTCACAATTTCCTCCCACCTCTTATTTAGATTTTGGCCTAAAAATGTCTTACTCCCCTATAAGCTCAAGGAATAACATTTTACAAATTAAGGTTTTATATTTTTTCCTAAAACAGGAGTGTAAGTACAGGCTCTAGATTTACTATATGTTCAAAAGAGAGTTCACTATCAAATCTGTGGAATTGGTATTTATGTTTGGTTAGTCTGGTTTCTTATAACTGGAAGTGCAAGTTATTCCTTTAAGCAGTATTATGTTACAAAGTAAATTCACTCTTATTAACATTGAAAATTTATAGTAACAAAAACATTTCTTGGGTATGTAATAGCCATATTTATGAAATTTATTCTGAATAAACACATGAGGTATTCTGAATCAGAGGTGAATTAGTTATTAGTAACGTAATTTAGCTATCTTTACAGATAGATATTTGAATAGCAATAACTATGTCTGCTGCTCTTTGTCCCACTCATTACCACTTGAGCAACATGATGAAAGCTAGATGAATAAATCTTATATGGGTGTCTAGATACTTCAAAGTTGAAAAAAAAAGGAAAATGTATTTTTTCTTCTGTATAGCAGAAAAAGTTAGTTACATCTGCTCCTCTCTTCAATAAAGAGGGAAAACCTTTTCTTTCTGAAAAGGAGATGAAAGTGTCCTGGATTTTCCTACTAACTTATTGGAGAGCAAATATATCCTGTCAAAGGCCAGATAAACCCAAATGTCTCTGATTTCTAAAGCCTAGAGATGTCTCCAAGGTCCCAGGCCTTATATTCCTTTCAAATGTAAATGCATAACTTTATATTACGTAAATCCCTTTGGAGTTCACTAAACTTCAACTGTACAACTATCTGTACAGTTGTAAATTAACTTTTCAACGTATGCTCTTAGCCCTACTCCTAGTTTTCAGCAAAATGTATTGATAAAGCCCCAACTCTGCAAAACACTAAAAAAAATTTCTCCATGCCACATATTTTATCCGCCTATTATGTTTCTAAGATTCAGAGAAGATAGTGTAAATGTATTAAGCTTATTTTAATTCAGCTATAAATTTAAAATAATGGACAACATGACATTTTCTCGATCACATAAAGTCATTTGATTTGCCAAGTTTTAACTACTTAGAAGTTATTTTTATAAAGGTTCTATATAAGCATCACTAATTATGAATAGATATTAATCTCATAAAATTTAGAAAATGGACAAGTGGGATCGAACTAACCTTAAGAGTTTCTGCACAGCAAAAGACACTATCAACAGAGTTAATGGACAACCTACAGAATGGGAGAAAACCTTTGCAAACTATGCATCTGTCAAGGGTCTAATATCCAACATCTATATGGAACTTAAATCTACAAGAGAAAAACAAACAACATGATTAAAAAGTGGGCAAAGGGCATGAACAGACACTTTTCTAAAGAAGACGTATCATGTGGCCAACAAGCATATGAAAAAAAGTTCAATATCACTGATCATTTGAGAAATGCAAATTAAAACCACAATGAGATACCATTTCATACCAGTCAGAATGGCTATTATTAAAAAGTCAAAAAAATAGCAGATGCGGGAGATGTTATGGAGAAAGGGGAACACTTCTATACTGTTGATGGGAGTGTAAATTAGTTCAACCATTGTGGAAAGCCATATGGCAATTTCTCGAAAAGCTAAAAGCAGAACTACCATTTGATCCAGCAGTCCCATTTCCATGCAGCCATGAAAAAGAACAAGATTGTGCCTTTTGAGGGAACATGAATGTAGCTAGAGACTATCATACTTAGCAAACTAATGCAGGAACAGAAAGCCAAATAGTGCATGTTCTTACATATAAGTGGGAGGTAAATGATGAGAATGCATGTACAGAAAGAGGGAAACAGACACAGGCCTACTTGAGAGAGGAGGGAGAGGAGCAGAAAAGATAACTATTGGGTACTGGGCTTAATAGCTGGTTGATGAAATAATTTATACAACAAACCTCCATGATAGGAGGTTACCTAACTAACAAACCTTCATATGTATCCCTGGACCTAAATAAAAGATTTAAAAAAATAGAAAATTCCTCTATTTTGAAACAAATATCAAGAAAACTTCAATGAAATTTAAAAACTTCAATGAAATTTAAACCTTGAAGTTTAAAATGAGTCATCTACACTCAATCCTAGTCTTATCTTAAAAATAATTAATAGGACTGCCATGAATAATATATACATTATATCCTTTGGTAGAACACCATCTCTGAGTACATATTCAAGAAAGGAGCTCTTTTGTTTAAACTCAAGAAGTTATATAATTGTAAAACGAAAATTAATTCTTATATTTTCATTATATCCCAAGCAAAAGGTTTAAAATGTTGACAAGTGACAGAGAGTTATCTGATAGAATAGCAGTAGTATAATCTCTATTCTGAGTCCATCTATATATGACTATAGTATAAACTTAAAAAAAAACATTTAAAAATGTCCATTGATTAAAGCAGCATAAAATGTTAGAAGGAAATAAAACTTTAGCGTCTGAAAACTTGGATTTGATTCTCAGCTCTGCCACTTTGTGCATCTGAGCTAGGTTTTCTCTTTATAAAATATGCACTTTTATGAATGCTGTATAGTCCATTTGGGATGCTTTAACAAGATACCTTAGACTGAGAAATGTATAAGTATATTGCTCACAGTTCTAGAGGTTCAGAAGTCCTAGGTCAAGACACCAGCAGATTTGGTGTCTACTGAGGGCTTTCTCTCTGCCTCATAGACAGCAACTTCCTGCTGCATCTCCAAGCTCCACTGGGCCTTTTAAATAAGGGAACTGATCCTATTCACAGGGGCTAATCACCTCCTAAGGGCCCAACCTCTTAATAATGTTGCACTGGAGATTATAGATTTCAGTATAGGAATTCTGAGGGGGCAGAAACATTCAGACTATAGAAGATATTTCCTGTATATTCATTAGCACAATACATGGTTTATAGTGAATTTACCATCTATGTCAGATTGTGATGGCTATAGATTCATTGCTTGAAAGAGTGCTTGAAATATTTGAGAACAGAGATATATTCCGTAAGCTCTTTTTTGTTTGTTTTTGGATTAATTGTACTACATAATTTTTTTTTTTCCTAAGACCTAATCAGAATTGAGCCCTTTCTGAGGAAGCAGAAATGTATCTTTGTACAATCAAAAAATCATTCTAATTATAATTGAACATGTTTTTGATATTAAAAATCCCATATATAAAAATATATGTGTGTGTGTATATATATATACATATATATGTAGTTGGTAGGATGAAAATATGCAAAACTAACTTATTTTTAATTATTTTACTTTTGGTTTCTTAAGGGTCATTCTTCCCTGCATAATGTTAACTCTGCCCAAATTTGTAGATATTATTTGTGAAATGGGTAGAAAAAGCAGTGATGCATAACTAGATTAAGGACAGGTTTGATCCAGCAGATATTAATTCAATAACTCTGGGCCGTTTGCTTAGGATATGTAGATTTGCACACTACTGCTGGGCAAATAAAACTTGAATTCAGATATTGCAAGATATATTTTGATTCTGTTTCATTTTTAAGCTGTTTAATTTGTGAATCATGTCACTTAGGATATTCCACTACAATCTTAAAATAGTAAATTTTGTTACTCCCCAGTGTTCATTATCACACTGTATTAAGATACACATATATTTTAAAGAGTGGTAATTATAGTACAGATAACAGGTTTTTATAACATTATTTTAATATATTATTCTTTATTAATGTTATTCTCTACCATTGTTTCATATAGTAAGTAGATCATGTGCCTATGTCCATAGTGCCACCTAGTCTTAATAAATGACATCTTAATATCTTAATACCTTTAAAGCATTTAATTATTTTATCCCTTGTTTCATAATGATCCTTTTTAAATGTCATTCACATTATTCTCTCTTAAGAATATACTTTTTTCTATCTAAGTAATTGTTACATAAAATAGGTTTTCCCCATATTGATAGTCAGAGACTATTTTTATTGATTCTACCTGACTTATTTTGTTTCCATTCAGCAGAAAATAGAATTGTTAAATATAACATTAAGATTTTTCAGGTGTCCACTCTGCATTTTAAATGACACAACGCAGCTTCTAGGTCTTTTGGCAGATGCCATGCTATGGATAACCAGTTCTAAATTTTCATATCTGCTCTCAGTTATTTCCAGTGGATCTGAAATCTCCTTGAAGGAATTGCATGTGAACAGTACTTGGTGTTTCCTAAGTGTTTCCCATTTAGTACATTTAGGAGTGCTAGGATGGTATGCATTCTAACAAGGAAAAGATGGTAAAGCTTGACATTTGAAAGCATCTTTTAATATTTTTCTAAAACTGGAGATAAATGAAAATATTGATTTAAATAGACCAACAGGCACCCTTAGAGAATATAACCAGATGAAACTCCTTGATGTCAATATGAAATATGTTTATTATGACTTAACAATATATGAAATATTCAAGTGCTTCAGAATTGTGATACCCTAGTGTGACTTTTTTTAATACTAAAATGTAAGTAGAGAATGGATTGGTATAATAAACAATCATTATTTTTCTGAATGCATCCCCTATTTTTCTGGGAGTGTATTTTTCATCTTTCACTTTGTCAGTATCCTCTAGCCAAAGATAACTGTAAATACATTCATAATTTAACAAGATTGTTCTATTACTTTTTGCAAAGAGGGACGCCAAACCATGGTGAGCTATGGGTATCCCAGTAAAAAAAAAAATGAGAGAAAGGATTTATTATAAATTTGGTCTTGTGGTAGGTGATGTGGGGGTAAGTCCAATAAAATGGGGCTTTGCTGCTGATTGGATGCTGTCAGGAGGCAGGGGTGTATTTTAATTGGGCACCTTAATAAATATTATTGAGAATGGAAGAGCAGAGTAAGGCTAAAGCTGAAACTGATAAGGAAGTAACAGGATGTAGGCCAGGATAGAGAAATGTTTAGTGTTTTTGTGGTTTAACTGCGCTTAGGTAAGTTTATGGAGCGGGTTTTTCTTTTCACTTCTTCATGATCTCAGGGTGACCTTTTCTGACATTGGTGTCTTTTGATATTATGTTCAATAGGAGAAAACCAAGACCTACTTGTGTCTGGTCCAGCTCATAACAGTGCAGAGGTTAAGATATGTTGGAACAGCTTCTCTACCATCAGAGGCTGAACTGCTTTTTTTTCTTTTCCAACTTCTTTCCATGTGAAGATAGTGTCACTACATGTAGTCCTCCAGGGGCTGAGGGGAACCTATGTACTGGCACAAAGACCATCCCTTGCATAAAAAGTGCCAAGAGTTAAACCCAGGGCACTGGAACTAAGAACATGTCACTCCGAGTCCCTTCAAGTGCTATTGGCATGAGTTAAAAGGATATTCGATACTGGAAGTAATATGCACCTTTCACATAACAGTCAGTGATAGTCAGAGGGAAGTCTTGCATACTTGAAGTAACTTCTTCCTACCCTAATAGAGGCAAAGAGTGTCACTAATCACTGGGACTAAGAGCTATCTCCAGACCATACTTAATACCTCCATAAGGGGGGTCACAAGAGAGCCCCAGAACCCACTCCACTCTTACCCCAAGACTCATGTGTGACCACCCTTGTTATCCTTCTCCACCAAGTCAGTTTTCTTTCTGTCCTTAAACTTTACTCATATTAGTTATCACCAGGTAACTCACTACCAGGTCACCTCTCATTTCTTTGCATCCTAATTCCAATAAAGCTCTGTGTATTCCTACTCTCCATTTGTCTAACTTTTCAGTAACTCTTGAAGCCATTCCACAGTGTTGTCCGTAATGCAGACATTATTAGCAAGATCCTTTATGCCTGTAACCTCTTTTATGAATGCTCCCTTTATGTGTCCACTCTATGGAAACCTGTCTCTTCTTTGAAGGCACATTATCTGTGATGCCCTATTCAGTATTGGCTGGTTTTAGTGTCGCACTCTTCTGAAAACCTGACATCATGGTTGATTCTAAATCATTTGTATTCCTTTTTCCCTACAAAAGTCCAGCATTGAAGCTCATGTGATCAAATATCTTACTAACAACTCACTTTTTTTGTAATTTACTGGCTTTCAGGCCTTTACTTTTTACTTCCAAAGTAGTTTAGCATCGTGCTGTTTGTCATTTTCTCCAACACTATTGTTGTCTTAAATATTGGTTGTTTCAATATAGGCAGAGATTATGCTGCTATAATCCTAGCCTGTCAGTTCCTTAGCTTCTCTTTTGCAACTCTCAGCCATTAACTGCCAGTGCCATACCCTCCTTGATCTTGTCATTACTAATAACAGCCACTCTTCAACTTTTCTTTCTCATTTTCTAAAAAGAACGCCTCATTTTCTAGCTCACGCCTTCTAGTTGTTAGCACAACTCCAATAATCCATACACCCTTCAGGATCTTACAAAACCTTGCTTTCATTTTTCAGTGTTTCTTACCCCTTTGATGCCTTTTTGCTGTCCTTATCCAAATCAAAAGGAAATCAGTATAATACCTTCATCGAATACACCCTTAACTCTTTGTTAATTTTGTGCTTACATGAAAAAAAAGTAGGATCCCTGTTAACTGTCTAATCATTGCCTTTGCCTATTTCAGGATACCCTATATTTATACCTTTAAAGCATATTTAAAATCCAACTACCTTTCAGCATCTCCACTGCCATCACCCTGGTCAAAGCCACCATCTTTTCCCACCTAGATTATGGCAATAGACTTGCCACTTGTCCCTCTATTCCCACCCTTGCTTCTCTATCATGTGGAGTCAACATAGTGACAATGGTCATCTCCTTAAAAATTAATTCTAATAACACATAACTTATCTACTTCTTAGAAAAGTAATATCTTCTCAATTCACTCAAAGGAATACAACATTTATTAAAATTATGTAGAACCAAGGTGAATATCTGTCCTGGTTTACCCTGGAAAATTTCAGGTTGCCTATTTTCTTTGAATAATTATAATGAGTGCCCACTTTTATTCTTGAAAGTATTCTAGTTAATACAATTAATGAGGCTGTTACTCTACTATTAAAGCCCTATAAAAATCATCTTTCCTTCCCTTATTATGCCTCTAATTTCACCTTCTTCTTTGCCTCCACTTGCTCACTTATCTTTAGTTTCCCTCTTGATAATTGCTCATGCCATCTTTGTTTCCTTGAACAATGTGGCATGTTCCTACCTGGAGGTTTTGTAGTGATGCTTCCCTCAGCCTGAACATCTCTTCCCATAGATAATCAAATAACTACCTTTCTAACTTCTGTCATACCTGCTTTATATTAAATTTCCCTTTCTCAGAGCAGTACGTCTAACCACTCTATTGAAAATTGCAATGTGTCTTTCTGATATAGACTTCCAAGTTTCTCTTACCCCATTCTATTTTTCCCGTGTTATTGATCATTTCCTAATTGTCTTTCAAATGTACTTTAAAATAACATATCTCTCTGTTTGTCTATTATTGGTGTATAGGAAAACTTGTGATTTTTGCACATAGGTTTTGTATCCTGAGACTTTGCTGAAGTTGCTTATCAGCTTAAGGAGATTTTGGACTGAGATGATGAAGTTTTCTAAATATACAATCATGTCATCTACAAAGAGAGACAATTTGACTTCCTCTCTTCCTATTTGAAAACACTTTATTTCTTTCTCTTGCCTGATTGCCCTGGCCAGAACTTCCAATACTATGTTGAATTGGAGTGGTGAGAGAGGGCCTCGTTGTCTTGTGCCAGTTTTCAAAGGGAATGCTTCCAAGTTTGGCCTATTCAGCAAGATATTGGCTGTGGGTTTGTCATCAATAACTGTTATTAAGGTCTTTTCTGCATCTATTGAGATAATAATGTAGTTTTTGTCATTGGTTCTGTTCATGTGATGGATTATGTTTATTGATTTGTGTATGTTGAACCAACCTTGCATTCCAGGCATGAAGCCGACTTGATCATGATGGATAAGCTTTTTGATATGCTACTGGATTGGGTTTGCCAGTATTTTATTCAGGATTTTCACATTGATATTCATCAGGGATATTGGCTTGAAATTGTCTTTTTTTTGTTGTATCTCTGCCAGGTTTTGGTATCAGGATGATACTGGCCTAAAAAATGTGTTGCAGAAGAGTCCCTCTTTTTCTATTTATTGGAATAGTTTCAGAAGGAATGGTACCAGCTCCTCTTAGTACCTCTGGTAGAATTTGACTGTGAATCTGTCTGGACCTGGGCTTTTATTGGTTGGTAGGCTATTAATTATTGCCTCAATTTCAGAACTTGTTGTTGGTCTATTCAGGGATTTGACTTCTTCCTGATTTAGTCTTGGGAGGGTGTATGTGTCCAGAAATTTATCCACTTTTTCTAGATTTTCTCCCATCCACAATTGCTACAAAGAGAATAAAATACCTAGGAATACAACTTACAAGGGATGTGAAGGAATTCTTCAAGGAGAACTACAAAATGCTGCTTAAGGAAACAAGAGAGGACACAAACAAATGGAAAAACATTCCATGCTCATGGATAGGAAGAATCAATATCATGAAAATGGCCATATGGCCCAAAGTAATTTATAGATTCAAGACGATCCCCATCAAGCTACCACTGACTTTCTTCACAGAAATAGGAAAAAAAAAAACTACTTTAAATTTCATATGGAGGCCGGGTGTGGTGACTTACGCCTGTAATCCCAGCACTTTGGGAGGCTGAGGCAGGTGGATCACAAGGTCAGGAGATTGAGACCATCCTGGCTAACACAGTGAAACCATGTCTCTACTAAAAATACAAAAAAACAATTAGCCAGGCATGGTGGAGTGCACCTGTAGTCCCAGGTACTTGGGAAGCTGAGGCAGGAGAATGGCATGAACCTGGGAGGTGGGGCTTGCAGTGAGCCGAGATTGTGCCACTGCACTTCAGCCTGGGCAACAGAGCGAGACTGTCTCAAAAAAAGAAAAAAAAATCATATGGAACCAAAAAAAAAAAAAGAGTCTGTATAGCCAAGAGAGTCCTAAGCAACAAGAATAAAGCTCTACATCACTCTACCTGACTTCAAACTATACTATAAGGCTACAGTAACCAAAACAGCATGGTACTGGTACCAAAACAGATAGATAGACCAATGGAACAGAACAGGCGCCTCAGAAATAATGCCACATATCTAAAACCATTTGATCTTTGACAAACCTGAGAAAAACAAGCAATGGGGAAAGGATTCCCTATTTAATAAATGATGTTGGGAAAACTGGCTAGCCGTATGCAGAAAACTGAAACTGGACCCCTTCCTCATACCTTATTCAAAAATTAACTCAAGATAAATTAAAGACCTAAATGTAAGACCTAAAATCATAAATACTCTAAACGAGAACCTAGGCAATACCATTCAAGACATAGGCATGGGCAAAGACTTCATAACAAAAACACCAAAAGCAATGGCAACAAAAACGAAAATTGACAAATGAGATCTAATTAAACTAAAGAGCTTCTGCACAGCAAAAGAAACTATCATCAGAGTAAACAGGTAACCTACAGAATGGGAGAAAATTTTTGCAATCTTTCCGTCTTACAAAGGTCTAATATCCAGAATCTACAAGGAACTTAAGCAAATTTACAAGAAAAAAAATCAAACAACCTCATTAAAAAGCGGGCAAAGGATATGACAGACACTTCTCAAAAGAAGACATTTATGCAGCCAACAGACATATGAAAAAAAGCTCATCATCACTGATCATTAGAGAAATGCAAATCAAAACCACAATGAGATACCATCTCAAGCCAGTTAGAATGGCAATCATTAAAAAGGGAGGAAACAACAGATACTGGAGAGAATGTGGAGAAATAAGAACACTTTTACACTGTTGGTGGGAGTGTTAATCCATTCAACCACTGGGGAAGACAGTGTAGGATTCCTCAAGGATCTAGAACCAGAAATACTTGACCCAGCAATCCCATTACTGGGTATATACCCAAAGGATTATAAATCATTCTACTATAAAGACACATGCACACGTATTTTCTTGCAGAACTATTCACAATAGCAAAGACTTGGAACCAACCCAAATGCCGAACAATGATAGACTGCGTAAAGAAAATGTGGCACATACACACCATGGCATATTATGCAGCAAAAAAAAGAAAAAAAAAAAAAAAGATGAGTTCATGTTCTTTGCAGGGACATGGATGAAGTTGGAAACCATCATTCTCAGCAAACTAACATAGGAACAGAAAACAAAACACCAGATGTTCTCCCTCATAAGTGGGAGGTGAACAATGAGAACACATGGACACAAGGAGGGGAACATCACACACCTGGGCCTGTTGGGGGTGGGGAGCTAGGGGAGGGATAGCATTAGGAGAAATACCTAATGTAGGTGACGGGTTGATGGGTGCAGCAAACCACCATGGCAAGTGTATACCTACATAGCAAAACTTTACGTTCTGCACGTGTAATCCAGAACTTAAAGTATAATAATAATAATCATCATCATCATCATCATCATCATCATCTCTCTGCCCCCATCAGAATGTATTCTACATGGAGTCATAGATTTTGGCTGTTTTATTATCTCATGTACGTAAGCTCATCCAAAGCACAGTGCAAGAAAACACAACAGAATTGTTACACAGTTGCTTAAAATATAAAATGAAATAAACAATAAAAAAATTTAACAAACCCCAAATCGTGATATTCCATATTGAAATGATCAACCCATCAAATACCCAGTCTAACACATAAAAATTAAAAACCGTTATATTTAGATACAAAGTACTTTAAGTACTATGGAGAAGAAACAATCTTAAAGGTTACAGAGACAGAAAGAGAAACTATTATAAACTTCATAAATAAGAATGATACTAAATTTTTTAAAGCCATATGTCAAGTAGAAGAAAACTGAGAAAATCCTTAAACATTTTAATGTAAATCTCCAACCTAATATTCCGTCTTCAGACAATTACTCCAAGTATTCATATTGGATAAGAATATTGCCTGATATACAAGGTTTCAAAAACATACCTTTTTTCTTCTTTTCTTTCTTCTTTGGGGGCTGGTACAGGATGTGCTTCACTAAAATAATAGTAATCCAAGATAGAAGAGCCAAGCAACAGAAGACTCACAAGAGGTAAGTGAAAGTATAACCCAAGATAGAGAATGAAGATCCAAAGTTAGCAAATTGAAAACAGTGGCAGAGCAACCAGCCCAGGCTTGGAGACCTGGGGTTATGATTGTCAATCAAGAATTGTTGAGCTAGTAGGCTGCTTGTGTGGAGACAGCAGGAGTTGGTCTTCCTGAAGAAAACAAGAAGTCCTGAGAGGTTGTGCTATATGAAAAGAGCTAGTTGAGTTTTACCCACCAGCGTGAGCAAGAAAGAGAAAGCTTGACAACCTTTCAAGATGATGACTTGAAAATAATCCACCTAGGAAAAACTGAAACCACAGGTCTCAGCCACATGTGGCAGTGGGATGGTAATTCACACAGCTGATGCTGTATGTGAATCTTCAAAATAATGAATTATAATCCAACTGTTCTAGAACCTACAGGCTTTTGTACTAGAAACCATGCAAATAATAAAAATGTTCTCTAAAATGTAGTAGACTGTGACAAAAGATGGTAACCAGAATACAATGTTGAATCAATGGAAGTTTATGAATATAAAATAGACTCCAACCTACATAAAAGCAAAGCAGTTTCATTATAAATAGAGAACAGCTAAGAAAGCAGGTGAGTTGGTATTCAAAGAAGAAGTGATGTTCTTCAAGCATGAGAAGAGAAAACCAAGAAAAAAGGAAATAAGGTAGCTCTTCCTTTGTGACACAATGAGAGAAAGGAAATATTAATGCATATAGTTAATAATATATTTGTGCTAGTTAAGTATACACTAAAAATTGTCAGTATCTCAGACACTGCTATAGCAGGTAATTGTTACAAGAGTAATGTGCTTGCAAATTTACTTCATAAAATCTCCTTGGAGTTATTTAAGAAACAGAAACAGATTGACCTCTGTCTTCTAAATTTAAAATCAATTGTAAAAAAAGAATCTACCACATGCAAGACGGATTTTTTCAATAAGCATTTATGAAGAACCCTAAACAGCCACTACAAAAATACTAAAGTATACAGACTAATGACACTATAAAGCAACCACATAAACAAGTCTGCAAAATAACCAGCTAACATCATGATGACAGGATCAAACCACATGTTTCAATACTAACCTTAAACTTAAATGGGCTAAATGCCCCAATTAAAAGACACAGAGTGGCCAGTTAAATAAAGATCCAAGCCCCATTTTTAAACTGTCTTTAAGAGACCCATGTCACATGCTCAAATACACACATAGGCTCAAAATAAAGGGATGGAGAAAAATCCACCAAGCAAACAGAAAACAGAAAAAAGAAGAGGTTACAATCCTAGTTTCTGACAAAACAGACTTTAACCCAACAAAGATAAAAAAAGACAAAGAAGGACAATACGTAATCGTAAAGGATGAAATTCAACAAGAACATCTAACTATTCTAACATGTATGCACCCAACACAGGAGCCATCAGATTCATAAAGCAAGTTCTTAAAGACTGTCAAAGAGACTTAGACTCCCACACAATAATAGTAGAAGACTTTAACACATCACTGCCAATATTAGATCATCAAGACAGAAAATTAACAAGAATATTCAGGACCTGAACTCAGTACTGTATCAAATATCTAGAGATAAATATCTATAGAACTCTCCACTCAAAAATAACAGAATATACATTCTTCCCATTGCCACATGTTACATTCTCTAAAATTGATTGCATAATGAGAAGTAACACACTTCTCAGCAAATGCACAAAAACTGAAATCATAACAAACATTTGCTTGGACTACAGCACAATCAAATTAGAAATCAAGACTAAGAAATTCACTCAAAAACATACAATTAAATGGAAATTGAATAACCTGCTCCTGAATGACTTTGGGGTAAATAATGAAATTAAAGAAGGAATCAGTAATTTATTTGAAATTAGTGAGAACAAAGATACAGCATAATACCAGAATCTCTGGGAGACAGCTAAAGCAGTGATAAGAGGAAAATTTATAACACTAAATGTCTATACCATAAAGTTAGGAAACTCTCAAGTTAACAATATAACATCACAATGAAAAGAACTAGAGAACCAAGAGAAAACAAATCTCAAAGCTAGCAAAACACAAGAAATAACCGAAATCAGAGCAGAACTGAAGGAGATGGAGACATGAAAAACCATTCAAATAAACACTGTCAGAAACAAGAAGGGGGATATTACCACTGACCCCACAGAAATACACACAACCATCAGAAAATGTGAACACATCTATGCACATAAACTAGAAAATCTAGAAAAAAATGGATAAATCCCTAGACACATACACCATCCCAGGACTGAACCAGAAAGAAATTAAATCCCTGAACAGACCAATAATGAGCTCTGAAACTGAGAAAGTAATAAATAGCCTATTTAAAAAAAAAACCCAGGACCAAATGAATTCATAGCTGAATTCTATCAGGTGTACAAAGAGGAGCTGGTGGTACCATTTGTAGTGAAATTATTCCAAATATTTAAGGAAGACACACTCATCCTTCACCCATACTATATGACCAGAATCATACTGATGGCAAAACCTGGCAGAGATACAATAAGAAAAGAAAACTTCAGTCCAATATCCTGGATGAACATCGATGCAAAACTCCTCAGCAAAATACTGGCAAACAGAATCAAGCAGCACATCAAAAAGCTTATCCACCATGATCAAGTTGGCTTGATCTCTGAGCTGCAATTTTAGTTCAACATATGCAAATCAATAAATATGATTCATTACATAAACAAACCCGAAGGCAGAAACCACATGATTATCTCAATAAATTCAGAAAAGGCTTTCAATAAAATTCAACATCCACTTATGTTAAAAACTCTCTTAATGAACAACATGTTAAAGGAGCATACCTCACGATAATAAGAACCATATATGAAAAACCCACAGTCAACATCATAAGGAATGGGCAAAACTGGTAGCATTCCCCATTGAAAACCAGCACAAGACAAGGATGCCCTCTCAGGACTCCTACTCAGCACAGTATTGGACATTCTGTCCAAGGCAATCGGGCAAGAGAAAGAAATGAAGGGTATACAAGTAGGAAGAAAGGAAATCAAACAATCCCTGTTTGCAGAAAGACAAGGTCATATAACTAGAAAACCACATAGTCTCAGACCAAAAGCATCTTAAGCTGATAAACAACTTCAGCCAATTTTCAGAATACAAAATCAGTGTGCAAAAATCACTAGCATTCTTATACATCAGCAACAGTCAAGCTGAGAGCCAAATCAGGAGCATACTTCCATCCACAATTGCCACAAAAGAAGAAAATACCTAAGAATACAGCTAACCAGAGAGGTGAAAGATCTCTACAAGGAGAACTACAAACCAATATTCAAAGAAATCAGAGATGACACAAACAAAGGGAAAAATATTCCATGCTTAGGGATAGGAAGAATCAATATTGTTAAAATGACCATACTGCCGAAAGCAATTTATGGATTCAGTGCTATTTCTATTAAACTACCATTGAGATTCTTCATAGAACTAGAAAAACATTAAAATTCCATTATTCTATGTGAAGTAACTCAGGAATAAAAAACCAAATATCATATGTTCTCACTTATAAACAGGAGCTAAGCTATCAGGACACAAAGATATAAGAATGTTACAACGGACTTTGGGGACTTGAGAGGAAAGGTGAAGCAGGTGAGGGATAAAAGACTGCACATTGAGTACAGTGTACCCTGCTTGGGTAACAGGTGCACCAGAATCTCAGAAATTACCACTGAAGAACTTTTCCGTGCAACCAAGCACCACACGTTCCCACAAAATTATCAAAATAAAATTTAAAATATGCTATCAAATAGCATCACACACTACAGAGAAATCTTTCATGAAAGAGTCAATCAATGCAGCAACACTTCCTCATTGCCTTATTTTAAGTAATTGCCACAGCTAAATCACAGTTCAACAACCAACCTTTTTATCAATCAGCAGCTAGCAACATCAAGGCAAGATTATACAACAGCAAAAAGATTATGACTTGCTGAAGTCTGAGATGATCATCAGCAGTTTTTTCTTGCAATAATGTAATTTTTATTTTTATTTTATTTTATATTTTAATTTGTTATTTCCACATGTTTGTGGGGAACACTTGATATTTGATTACATGAGTAAGTTCTTTAGTGGTGATTTGTGACATTTTGGTGCACTCATCACCCCAGCAGTATACACTCAACCCAGTTTATAGTCTTTTTCCCCTTCACTCGCCTCCTCCCCTTTATCCTGAGTCTCCAGAAATCAGTGTATCATTCTTATGCCTTTGCATCCTGGTAGCTTCGCTCCCACTTATGAGTGAGAACACACAATGTTTGGTTTTCCATTCCTGAGTTACGTCACTTAGAATAATAGTCTCCAATTCCATCCAGGTTGTTATGAATACCATTAATTTTTTCCTTTATAATGGCTGAGTAGTATTCCATTGTGTGCATATATATACCACTATTTCTGCATATATATACCACTATTTCTTTATTCCTTCATTGATTGATGGGCATTGGGGCAATAACATAAGTTTTAATTAAGATATGTACTGTTTTTGAGACATAGTGCTATTGAAAACCTAATAGATTGCTGTCTAATGTTAACATCTTTTATATGCACTGGGAAACAAAAAATAAAATAAAATTCCTATAGAACCAAAAATGAACCCCAGTAGGCAAGGCAATCCTACGTGAAAAGGACAAAGCTGGAGGCACTACACTACCTGAGTTCAAACTATACTGCAGGGCTACAGTAGTATAGTACTTATAGTAATATTTCTGTTTTGTTCCAGTACCAAACAGCATGGAACTGGTACAGAAAGGGAAACACAGACCAATAAAACACAATAGAGAACCTAGAAATAAGACGCACATCTACAAGTATCTGATCTTCAACAAACTTGAAAACAAACAAACAATGGGGAAAGAACTTCCTATTCAGTAAATAGAGTTGGGATAACTGGCTAGCCATGTGCAGAAGACTAAAACTGGACTCCTTCCTTACACTGTATATAAAAAAATTAAATCAAGATGAAATAAAAACTTAATTGTAAAACCCAAAACTATAAAAATCCTGAGAGACAACCTAGGCAACACCATTCAGGACATAAGCACAGGCAAAGATTTCATGATGAAGATACCAGAAAGCAATAGCAACAAAAGAAAAAATTGACAAGTGGGATATAATCAAACTAGAGAGTTTCTGCCAACAGAGCAAACAGACAAGCCATAGAATGAGAGAAAACATTTGCAAACGATGCATCTGACAAAAGTCTAATATCCAGCATCTATACGGAACTTAAACAAATTTACCAAAAAAAAAAAAAAACTGTTAAAAAGTGAGAAAAGAAAGTGAACAGACATTTCTCAAAGGAAGACATACATGTAGCCAGCAAGCATATGAAAAAAAAAAAAAAAAAAGAAAAGCTTAACATTACTCATCATTAGAGAAATGCAAATCAAAACCATAGTGAGATACCATGTCACAATAGTCAGAATGGCTACAATTAAAAAAAAAAAAAAAAGCAGATGCTGGAGAGGTTTTAAAGAAAAAAGAACACTTGTACACTGTTGGAAATGTGAATTAGTTCAACCATTGTGGAAGACAGCTTGGCTATTCCCAAAATGTGGCTATTTCCTCAAGTAACACATAAATACCATTTGAGTCAGCAATCCAATTACTGGGTATATAGTCAAAGGAATATAAATTATTCTATTACAAAAACACATCCAGGCATATGTTCATTGCAACACTATCCACAATAGCAAAGACAGGCATCAACTTAAATGCCCATCAATGATAGACAGAATAAAGAAAATGTGGTACATGTACACATGGAATGCTATACAGTCATAAAAAGGAGCGAGATTACGTCCTTTGCGAGGACATGGATGGAGGTGGAAGCTGGAGGCCATTATCCTTAGCAAACAAACACAAAAGCAGTAAACCAAGTCCAGGACCAGACGGATTCACAGCCGAATTCTACTGGAGGTACAAGGAGGAGCTGGTACCATTCCTTCTGAAACTATTCCTATCAATAGAAAAAGAGGGAATCCTCCCTAACTCATTTTATGAGGCCAACATCATCCTGATACCAAACAAAAAAAAGAGATTTTAGACAAATATCCCTGATGAACATTGATGCAAAAATCCTCAATAAAATACTGGCAAACCGAATCCAGCAGCACATCAAAAAGCTTGTCCACCATGATCAAGTGGGCTTCATCTCTGGGATGCAAGGCTGGTTCAACATACGCAAATCAATAAACATAATCCAGCATATAAACAGAACCAAAGACAAAAACCGCATGATTATCTCAATAGACGCAGAAAAGGCCTTTGACAAAATTCAACAGCCCTTCATGCTAAAAACTCTCAATAAATTCGGTATTGATGGAATGTATCTCAAAATAATAAGAGCTATTTATGACAAACCCACAGCAAATATCATACTGAATGGGCAAAAACTGGAAGCATTCCATTTCAAAACTGGCACAAGACAGGGATGCCGTCTCTCACCACTCCTATTCAACATAGTGTTGGAAGTTCTGGCTAGGGCAATCAGGCAAGAGAAAGAAATAAATGGTATTCAGTTAGGAAAAGAAGTTCAATTGTCCCTGTTTGCAGATGATATGTTTGTATATTTAGAAAACCCCATCATCTCAGCCCCAAATCTCCTTAATCTAATAAGCAACTTCAGCAAAGTCTCAGGATACAAAATCAATGTGCAAAAATCACAAGCATTCTTATACACCAGTAACAGACAAACAGAGAGCCAAATCAGGAATGAACTTCCATTCACAATTGCTTCAAAGAGAATAAAATACCTAGGAATCCAACTTACAATGGATGTAAAGGACCTCTTCAAGGAGAACTACAAACCACTGCTCAGTGAAATAAAAGAGGACACAAACAAATGGAAGAACGTACCATGCTCATGGATAGGAAGAATCAATATCGTGAAAATGGCCATACTACCCAAGGTAATTTATAGATTCAATGCCATCTCCATCAAGATACCAATGAGTTTCTTCACAGAATTGGAAAAAAACTGCTTTAAAGTTCATATGGAACCAAAAAAGAGCCCGCATTGCCAAGACAATCCTAAGTCAAAACAACAAAGCTGGAGGCATCACGCTACGTGACTTCAAACTGTACTACAAGGCTTCAGTAACCAAAACAGCATGGTACTGGTACCAAAACAGAGATATAGACCAATGGAACAGAACAGAGCCCTCAGAAATAATACCACACATCTACAGCCATCTGATCTTTGACAAACCTGACAAAAACAAGAAATGGGGAAAGGATTCCCTATTTAATAAATGGTGCTGGGAAAATTGGCTAGCCATAAGTAGAAAGCTGAAACTGGATCCTTTCCTTACTCCTTATACGAAAATTAATTCAAGAAGGATTAGAGACTTAAATGTTAGACCTAAAACCATAAAAACCCTAGAAGAAAACCTAGGTAATACTATTCAGGACATAGGCATGGGCAAGGACTTCATGTCTAAAACACCAAAAGCAATGGAAACAAAAGCCAAAATTGACAAATAGGATGTAATTAAACTAAAGAGCTTCTGTACAGCAAAAGAAACTACCATCAGAGTGAACAGGCAACCTACAGAATGGGAGAAAATGTTTGCAATCTACTCATCTGACAAAGGGCTAATATCCAGAACCTACAAAGAACTCAAACAAATTTACAAGAAAAAAACAACCCCATCAAAAAGTGGGCAAAGGATATGAACAGACATTTCTCAAAAGAAGACATGCATACAGCCAACAGGCACATGAAAAAATGCTCGTCATCACTGGCCATCAGAGAAATGCAAATCAAAACCACAATGAGATACCATCTCACACCAGTTAGAATGGCAATCATTAAAGAGTCAGGAAACAACAGGTGCTGGAGAGGATGTGGAGAAATAGGAACACTTTTACGCCATTGGTGAGATTGTAAACTAGTTCAACCATTGTGGAAAACAGTATGGCGATTCCTCAAGGATCTAGAACTAGATGTACCATATGACCCAGCCATCCCATTACTGGGTATATACCCAAAGGATTATAAATCATGCTGCTATAAAGACACATGCACACGTATGTTTATTGTGGCACTATTCACAGTAGCAAAGACTTGGAATCAATCCAAATATCCATCGGTGACAGAGTGGATTAAGAAAATGTGGCACATATACACCATGGAATACTATGCAACCACAAAAAAGGATGAGTTTGTGTCCTTTGTAGGGACATGGATGAAGCTGGAAGCCATCATTCTCAGCAAACTATCACAAGAACAGAAAACCAAACACCACATGTTCTCACTCATAGGTGGGAATTGAACAATGAGATCACTTGGACTCTGGAAGGGGAACATCACACACCAGGGTCTATTATGGGGAGGGGGTAAGGGGGAGGGGAGAGGGATGGCATTGCGAGTTATACCTGATGTAAATGACAAGTTGATGGGTGCTGATAAGTTAATGGGTGCAGCACACCCACATGGCACAAGTATACATATGTAACAAACCTGCACATTGTGCACATATACCCTAGAACTTAAAGTATAATACAAAAAATAAATAAATAAAAATAAATGTAAAAACCATTTAAATAAACAGAAAGCTAGAAAAAAAAAAAAGGAAAAAGAAACCAGTAAACCAAATACCACATGTTCTCACTTATAAGTGAGAGCTAAATTAGAACATTTGGACACATAGAGGGGAACAACACACTTTGGGGCCTATCAGAGGACGGAGGATTAGAGGAGGGAGAGAATCAGGAAAAATAACTAATGAGTACTAGACTTAATACCTGGGTGACAAAATAATCTGTACAGCAAACCCCCATGACACAACTTCATCTATGTAACAAACCTGCACATATACCCCAGAACTTAAAATAAATGTTAAAAAATAAAATAAAGTAAAAGTTTCAAAAAGAAACCAAATATATGACAAATAATAAAATATATTATTGTAATAGAGATAAAATAATTGATCATTTGATTTATATATTCTTTCTCATTGTAATACCATTTTTTCTCTTGAATAACGTGTCATTTTCTGAAGTGGAGGTATTCTGCAGAATTTCATGGCAAGGTGCATTTACTTCGAGAGTGAGATCATGACCCTTTTTGGGGGAGAAAAAATAAGAAACTATATTAATGGAGAATAGAAGTTCCAACTTTCTGTAATGATGTCATGTTAAATTACATAATCTGAAGTTAAAGAAACTACATTCAACTCCACTGACATTTACTTTTAAAATGAGATGAGAATCACTTTTATTTTCATTTTGTGTCATCTTATTGCAAAAATGAGCCATTATGCAAATAACTATTTGTTAAGAGGTTGTCTGATACAGTATATGATTATATTGTCACCAATATCCTTTTGACAATTATTCTTCCCACAAACACATTTTATAACAGAAGTCTAATTTATGCAACTTTGCAAAAAGGTAACAGCATATTATTAAAAGAAAACACACAGTCTACATCTTTCCTTTAAACAATCTTACAAAAGATACTTCACCTAAATTATGGTTCATTTTCTTAAAACAAAGAATTGTTTCAACAAATCATACTTCAGATAGAATGTCTATAAAAATTATACTTATATTTCAAAATACAATGTTTCCATTTCAAGCCCTTACTGGGCTTGGTCTCATTACTATAAATAACGAGATTTTTACAATTGTTTTTCTTACTACTGGAGTACTCCATTAAAAAGGAAACAAATAATCAAATGAATGTTTCAAGTACTATATTTTGAGGATAATTATTTATATTTATATTGAAGCTGCATTTTGAAGATATGCTTAGAATAAAAGCAGAACAGCACTTTCTGTTGAATCACTGAGGATTTGGAAGAATCTAATAAGTTTTCAAGGCAAAATTTTTAATGATCTGCAAAATATTCATTTGTACAATATTTATTAGCACTTTAGTATCATGTATGAGACACTGTAGTAGGTAATGGGATCATAGATATGTATAAAGCATGGTCACTTTCCTCCAAGCACACACAGTTTAGTAAGTAAAGATTACCATATATTTACAGACAGATAAAAGTAAGAAATGTCATAAGAAATGTGTAAACAACAATGGATGGGGATGAGGTTACTTTTTGAAGGTGAGACTATTTCACTGGCAGGATGCCAAAGGATGAATAGAATTTAGTAATTTGGTCAGTATATTAGTATCATAGGTCTACTGTAACAAATTATACAAATCTGATACTTAAAATAACAGAAATGTATTGTCTTGTGGCTCTGAAAACAACTTCAAAGTTAGGTTGGCTGGGCTGTACTGCCTCTGAAACCACTAAGGGAAATCATTCTTTTTTTTTTTTTTTTGAGATGGAGTCTTCCTCTGTCACCCAGACTGGAGTGCAGTGGCGCAATCTTGACCCACTGCAAGCTCTGCTTCCTGAGTTCACACCATTCTCCTGCCTTAGCATCCCGAGTAGCTGGGACTACAGGCACCTGCCACCTCGCCTGGCTAATGTTTTTGTATGAGAGAGTCATCCTTTGCCTCTTCTAAATTCTGACGGTTCCCGATGTTTCTTGGCTTGTGCTTCCAAAAATCTAATCTCTGCCTCTATCATCATATGATCTCTTCCTCTATCTGTCTTCTCTTCTGTCCTTTATAAGGACACTTGTTGTTGAATACGGAGTCCACCAAGGATGATCCAGCCTCAACATTCTCAACTAATTAGATCTGCAAAGTCCCCTTTTTCTAAATACGGTCAAATTCGTAGGCTCAATGAGGTGGAAAGCGAATATATATATTTTTGGTGGCCACCAGTCAACTGACAACAGTCAGAAATTGATATGTGGGAATAGGAAAAAGAAATAATTCAAGTTGGTTTACAAAAAAAGACAAAGTAACATGCTTTAAGTGCAATAATTGATCAATTTGGAAAAATAATATAATGTATGAATATTTGGAAGGTCAGCTAGAACAAGAATAGAAAAGACTTTGAATGTAAGACAAAAAATTTTGGAAATTCTCTGGTAGGTAATAGGGAAGTATAGAAATTTACATAGCAGAGATATCACATGACTGAATTTTTAAGAAAATTATTAGATGTGAGGAGGAAATATAAATGAGAAGAAAAATAATGGAAGACTAAATATTTTAGCCTGGTATTTTAGACATGTGACTTAATCACAAAAATAAATAATTTAAAAGAATGCACCAGAAAACAATACTATAGGATAAACAGATATAAGGTTAGAACAATATGCAGACAAATATAGAAATATAAGAACATGATACACATGGCTGTGGCTATCAAATTTGATAGTGCATTTATTAAATATATCCATTGGCCAGGAGCAGTGGCTCAGCCTGTAATCCCAGCACTTTGGGAGACCAAGGTGGGTTTATAAAAAGGTCAGAAAATCAAGTTAATACTGGCCAACATGGCGAAATCCTGTCTCCACCAAAAAATACAAAAATTAGCAGCCTTGGCAGTGTGCACCTGTAATCCCAGCTACTCGGGAGGCTGAGGCAGGAGAACTGCTTGAATCCGGGAGGCAGAGGCTGTAGAGAGCCCAGATCACACCACTGCACTCCAGCCTGGACGACAGAGCAAGATTCCATATCAAAAATAAATAAATAAATAAATAAATAAATAAATAAATAAATAAATAAATACAAAAATTAGCTGGGTGTGTTGTGGTGCATACTTGTAATTCTAGCTACTCTGGAGGCTGAGGCAGGAGAATTGCTTGAACCTGGGAGGCAGAGGTCGCAGTGAGCCAAGATCATGCCACTGCACTCTGGCCTGGGTGACAGAGCAAGACTCCAACATATATATGTATACACACACACACACACACACACACAGAGAGAGAGAGAGAGAGAGAGACACGCACATGTCCATTACAGAAAGCTTAGTTGAACAACATTGCTCAGTTTGAGGATGTAAGTTAGAAAACCTCATGTTATCATCATCATCACTTTTTCTTGGGACTTATCTGTGTTCTTCTGTAGTGGATCATAATACCTGCTATAACAGGTAAACACAAAACAGAAACAAAAAACAAGTCCTGACTCCATGATGGTTTCCAACTACTTATGTTTTGAAAAGAGTTTAATGCTCTTCCTTTGAAAATAGTTTAATACTTTCCTTCAAGGTTCTTATCAGCATAACCACCAGAACCAACAAAAGCATGTTCTCCATGGGGGAGTTGTCTGTACCTGGAGATGGATTTTGTTTGAAAATGAATGTATGACAAATCCATTCACACAATGCCCAGAACTAGTAGAAATAAGTTGGAATTAAAGGTACATCTTAAAATGTAATTGTTTTTTCAACAAGATTTTCAAGCTCCAATTTGGTAAAACAAAATAGCAGGATTTGTAGAATTATTTGAATGCACAAGATATGTATATGCTTTTATTAACTATGCCCAGTTAAATGCATTTTAGTTGCATATTGTATCTTTTTATAAATATTTGGAGTGAACAAGTATAAAAACATTAAAACGTGGATTCAGTAATGGTACTAGAAGTTTCATTTAGGGTATACTAGAATGAGGTCTCCATGAATGACAACCTCTTCCTAGTCATCCAAGTAATTTGCTTTTCCAAGTCTTTGACTAGTGTAGACAGAGTCCAATATGGAAAACGAAATCCCTATAGTCTTTCAAGATGGCCTTTTAAAATTGATGCTAATTTTACAAAATCTTATAACTAGAGAAGAAATTTTAAAACCATCAGTTAAAAACCATTTTGGTGAGCAGCCATTATATCTACAATGAAACAGATAGTATACACTAAATTTAAGAAGATCTGATATATGTATTATAAAAAGTCTCCTTTCTCCAGATATACTTAATTTTCTGCAGACATTTTAATCTTGTTCCAATAATGAAAATTAGGGTTTGACGTTACTTAACCAACTTACATTTAATTCCTTTCAAATAAAATATTTGGGGGCTAATAATGCAGAAAGTTTGTTCAAAATCCCATGTCCCTTAGCTGTCTGTCCTGGTTTATTTTTAGATGTTCCTAAAAGAATGTGATGTAAGAGGTGAGAAAGACATAAAAAGGAATTGTTCTTCCTCAAATGGGATGTAAGAAATTAATAACAGGTGCTCTGGCACATGAACAAATGGCCCCTGAAGGCCCAGTGTGAAGCAGCCTTTGAACAAAAGGATTCACTTGCCTGTTATTGAATTCCTCCTAGGGAGTTAACAAATTTTCACTCCATGCGTTTTCTCTTGTTCATGTTGCTGTTATTTTCTTACGTATTTTTAATTTATTTTCTTATGATAAAATGGAGAGGACTGAAGGTCCCCTTGCTCAGTAGTTGTTCTTGTGTTGAAGAGAAAAGCTTTCTGCAGTTGTAAATATCAAACACTCTCTTGCCATGATGCTGTTTATTAATAAATAAAATTTTGTACATTATCTCTCTAGCACAACATGGAGAGCCACTACTTATCTCATTCAGATTCTATGACCATACAAAGTATCTTTTTTTAAACTAAAACATGGAAGTGTATGTTAACATTCTCAAGGCTTTTTGTAAGCCATCAGCTTCATAACCCTATTTATATCTTGCAAGCATATTTACCAGAAGTTGTTTATAAACTTATGTGTTATTAAACTTTACGAGAAATTATAAAGTAGGAGAAATAACTGTTGAAATACATTATTATCATTCCTGTGAAATGTGTGGGGTACATACATTGAGGTTTTGTCAGTGGAGAAATTAATTATATTTATTTCAATGACTTAACTGCTGCTGCTAGTGATGGTGCCGGCATACTGGAGGAAAATAAACATAACATTTGGAAATTATTATTAAGGTGTTAATATTAGTAAATGTCAAAATGCACTTCATATGCTATTAATTGAAATGCCAATAATTACCATGAGTTCTAGATTTTCTTTACAAATAAACAGGAGCAACACCTGCTACAAAATTTTTTCTGAAAATCCAAGGTCATACCTCAAGCACAATGGCCAAATCCAAATAGATTCAATATCAAGATTTCGCCAATATCTTAAGTGTTGACAAACCACATTGATTTCTGTGACTAAGCTAGTCAGTTATTAGCACTTTGATTTTAGGAACTCTGACACATTCAAAAACATAATAATAGAGAAAGAGAGAGAGTTTGGTTTACTGATTCTGTATCATAGATGGCAATTTTTGTCTTATTTTAACCATTTCAGTGTTTGTTCATCTTATTATGTTTTCTCTATGTAAATAAAATTTATAAAAATAAAAATGACTTTCAGCAATTGAAGATAATTAATTTGAAGAATTGTTTTCACAATATTATTTTGATAAAATATGAACAATTCTTCATTTTAAATTACATGTCCATTTGGCATAGAGGCTTCAAGGTGGAAAGTTTTATTCTAATAGGAAATAATAAAGCTGTCAAGACTACTTTCTACAGTGAACTTTACAATTTACCTCTTCATTTGATATTTTTGTGTGTGTGTTTTCTATGTTAGAAAAATATATAAAATAATGTGAGTCTTCTTGAATAGTGCTATTCAAACCGGCCCCAAAGCAGATTCGTTCTACACATTTTTTTAAATTTATAACAATATTTGTACAAAACTTAAAATTAAATACTTAGAAATGATCATAGAAATTTGACAGAATAATTATGTCTGCTGAATCTACAAAAATAAACTTGTCTTTTATATGTCTTATTACTTTTTAGCAATTTATTTTGTTGTATTTTACGAAAGTATTAGTCCATGTTGGATTGATGAGTCTTTTATCATAAATATTTTAAGAAACAGTTTTCTGGGATATCCTCGACATTTGAGCCAATATAGATAAGATAAATCTCCATTTATTTCCCTCTGCTTGCTCTTTTATAAGGAAATACTTTAATATACAAGTTCTTAGAAAGGTAACATGAGGCACGTGTTCTTTACCTTCACGCAGGTTATAATCAAAGCAAGATCAAGAAGCCCAGGTCCAAATGACCATGAGCAGCTTCCAGATTCTGTGGTTCTCTCAGGCAACAACACAGACTGAATTTCCTTATTGCTGATAGCTGTCTGTAGAGGGGTGGTCAAAGAGACTCTGCCTGGAAAACTCTTACAGAAAAACATAATTGAATACCCTCTTAGTTTCAGAGTTTCCAGTCTCATTTCTCCTTAAATCCATTCACCAAAACACCACCAGTTTCCCCTACCACAAACACACACATAAGTACACACCCACCTATTCTCACCTTCTCTCCCACTTCCACCTTTGTGTTGAACCTGATTAAACTCTGATACTTTCAACTCCAAAATATGCTATACCCTTATTAACAACTGGATCTTTGTAGTTTGCAAACGTTTATTTCTCATTCATACACAGTTCATAGTGAGTAGATGGATGTTCTGCTCCATACCAACTAGAGTCCAAGATCTAGACTTGACAAACAACTTTTCTCTGGAACATTGTGTGTTCCATACAAGACAGGAAAAATGAAATTACACAGTGGCTTATATAATTTTTGCTTATCACTTTCTTCCACATTTCATTGCAAAAGCAAGTCACATAGCCAAGGTTATTGGCTTTAGGAGGGATCTCTGAAAATGGCCAGTAGGGGAGACAAGGGATATTTGTGAACAATACTGCAATCTATCATATATATCATTCTTCAAGGTTTAATACAATAACACTGCCTGCTTGGCTCTATCATATCCTATGACTCTGTAATGGAAACATCTGTGTCTGTTTTTTTTCCTACTAGTCAAACGGTGATTATAAATTAGTAGTGTGTATTCCAATAATTGGTATATATTTAGCATTCAAAATATTTGTGCATAGAAAAAGAGAGGAAGGAAGGAAGGAGGGAGGGAGGGAGGGAAAGGAAAGGAGGCAAAAAGGAAAGAAGGGAGGGAGGGAACAGGAAGAGATGTAATGTACTTTTAATGTAGCATTGAATCCACTTAAGGAAAAAGTCAACCTTGTGCAGTCAATAGTTTACTTACCATTATTCAAGGGTAAGACATATAATTATCTGAAAATATGTATTTTGCTTAAACAGAAGAGAATTGTGTTTTATTATGTAGTTTACAAGAGCCTCTATTCTCTTTAAGGACTAATAGAGTCTTTTTTTTTTCTTTCTCTTCCCCTCCTCCCCTTTTTTTGATGCATGGTATGACATACTATTTAAAAGTATTGACTTTGGAATCAAATGCCTCCGATTTTACAACAAATTATGTCTGTGAATGCCTTCATCAATTCTTTGAATCTTTCCAACTCCCCCAGATTATCAGCATTCTTCTGCCATATTGACCTCTCCATATAACTTGGACCTGGCTGGTATCAGTTTTATAATTAATTGATCCTTTATCACATTATCAAAAACAGCCTTTCCAGTATTTCTCCACTATATGTAGCCCTCTATCTCTCTTTAACATTAATATAGTTGGCAGATAATTCTGCAACCTAAGTACTGTAGTGATTCCATTGGGTTTCCTCAGTTTTATTTTTTTTTTAATCTTCTCTACACTGGAAACTGCCTATTGTGCCAAAGACACATTCTTTTGCTTTGAAAAGATAACTCCTTCGCTTGATCAATAGAATCAACAATTTTTTCTCTCAGCTTCCCAGTTCAACTAAGTATTCTATTTCCTACCTTTCATTTTCTAGTGTCTGTTCTCTGATCTACAGACAGACAGACAGACATACACATACACACACGCACACACACATTTCTCCACTTAAATAACAAGCAAACCATACATTCTCAAACTTCACATCTTTTACCACTAAACCTCTCTCTTACCTTCTATATTGTGAAAGCAAACTATGTGCACTTTCTCCATTTCTGAAATACCCACTTATGTACTCAGTTCTCTCACCAACTAGGTAAGTTTTTTTTCTAGTTGTCAAAGATAGTAAACAAATAATGAAATTTAATAATAATTAAATCACTTTATGGCAATCTCTGACCTTTTTCAACTCTAGAGTAGGACATTAATTTTCTTATCTTCCGTATGTAAAATTTCATACACCGTAAATAATTTAAAAATTATCTTTTAAAACCTTGGATAATCTTTAAAAAATTGTTAGTGTCTCATTTATGTTTCAGTAGAGCCTCTACATTAACAGCTTTTCTTGTCCAACAAGAATATATAATAGTAATACTATAACCTCAATACATGCCTATAGAGCAATTTATAATTTAAATATTTTTCATCATTTGATATTCTATAGTAATTTATTAAACATGAGTTTTTCCTATCTTTACTTTTCATGTATCAATAATGAGAAATATAAGCAAAAATGTCAATAAACAAATGAATAAAATGTTGGTATATTTAAGTATTTCCCATCTCAGATTTTATTATTTTATTAGAATTGGGTGATAACATAGTAATAACATAGAATTTGGTAATAACATAGTCCTTAATAGGTAGAATAATTTTAAGTCATTTGCTTTGCTTGTGATCTTCCAAATTTCTTGTTTTCTATCTTTACACTACTTACATAGAAAGCATGCTGCATGTGTACAAAGACAAAGGGAGAGACAGATTGACAGAGATTATGGATAGACGGAAAAATTGAATTTATGAATGAATGAATAAAAGGATATATATGTGTGTGTGTGTGTGCGTGTGTGTGTGTGTTTGTGTGTGTGTGTGTATACACACACTTGTTGATGCATATCCATATCCCAAAACATTGTGTTTACAACAGTACCTTGATTTTACTTTGGAGAAGCAAGCCAGACACTGTCTCTTTCAGACAGCTATTTGGATTTTGACCCTCTCAAGCACCAAAGGAAGGCCCGATTGTGTTAAGCTAATCATTGTAATTCTGTTATTGCTGTTGCTCTTGGTGTTTGTCAAGGTGATTGTTCCAAAGTAGGCAATGATCTAAAAGTAAGCTAGATTAACAGATGATATTCTCCTATTCCCCAGTGATAGGTTCTGGGAAGCCATGGAAATCCAGTTTGAGAGAATCTCAACATTTCTCTTAGATAATTTCAGGCTTAATGCAATGCTCTTCTCTTAGAAGTTAAAAAAAAAATGTAGACCAAGAAACTGCAGACAACCATTTAGCCACCAAGAGAACTGACAGGCTAAGGCAGAAACAACACAACAAGGAAGATACTGTTTAAGAATCAGAAACAAATGCATATGTGCCTTGAGGGCATTGTGAATCTCTGGATCAAGCAAAATACCCACTAGCTGTAGAATTGTCAGCTTGTGAGCCAATAAAGTCCTTTTATTATTCAATTGATTTTAATTTTAATCTTACATTACTTTTCTCTGAAGAAAGTCAAATTCTAAGTGATATAGATGAATGCATAGGTAGGTAGGTAGATAGATGATTTGTAGATACATAGAAAGGGAGATACACAGATTCATAGAAATAAGAATATAGCACAAACATGACACCAATAAAGAAAGAAGATGATTCATTTGTACTTATCATAAAAATCGGTAGCTTACTGAAATTAATATTTATCTGTGTGATATATAAAAATTGTATTCATTTTACTAGTTGCTAGAACACTTTAGTTTTCTAAATGATGGAAACAACCAAGCTTTAATATATGATCATCTTCATCATCAAATCAGTTTATGTGGATGACCATTGATGATCAATCTTCCAATGTAATATCCAAAGAAATACAATGACCATATGTTAGTTAATCTAATAATAACTAGATCACACAAATATGCATTCAAGTATCATACAAATGATTACATTTACCAGAAATTTTAATATATATAAGGTAAAATGATTTTTAATAAACTTTATAACCTCTAAAAAACAGCAAAAAGAATCTTCAGTTCTTAGAGTATGAGCTAAAAGAAGTCTCTTAGTTTGGTCTGAAGCTAGCAAACTTTCATTTGATTTCTTATAATCCCCAGCAGCCCATGGCTAAGTGAAGGTAAGGACCATAATGACTTATTCACACTGCATTATCATCACCTCGAGTAATTTGCCTAGAACATCCACCAGAGATTCGACACTTGGTGAAACGATGAAACTTTATGATTTTAATAAATTTAGTTATCTAAACTCTCCTGGAGAAAATGTTGTCTGTTAGCCAAATAATATCAAACAATTTTCTCTTCACATTGGTTGAATTAAGGCACACACTCAATCAATTCCTTATAGCACAGAAGAAATACTGTGACTGAGTCTTACCAAGGCCAACCCCTGGATATGACCTGGCTTCTAACACCTATTTGTTTGGTTTCCAAAACAAAGTTGTGTCTTACAGCAAACCTTAAGGGGAGGAAAGAACTGAGTTGGGCCTGATTCCTGAACTCCAAATCACAGCAAAGCAGAAATTTTGTTTGAGGGGCACAAGTGAAAGAAATCTTTCCTGACAATTCCTCTGAGCTTGTAGTTCTGAACCATGGTGCTATTTTATTTAAGACTTCTCACTAGGCAGTCTGTTTTGTTATGAAATGTGAGAGAAAAATAGAAGCTCAGAACCCCAGATTCACTATGCCAGAGGGAATTTAAGCCGGGGAGCTGAGTCACACAAAAAATGGCCTTCCTTTTGTTCCCAAACAGATAGCCATAACTTCACATGCCTACTTTATGTTACATAAAACGCAGAGTTACAGAACATGAAACAAATGCATAATTGACCTTTTCCTCTATACCCCTCTTTTCACATGTAAAATGTAGAGCCTCATAAGAGTGTAACCATTTGCCTCATTGCCTACCCACCCTCCTATTGTTTTTTCTTCCCCTCCTGCTTATATTTTTCCCTTTAAATATTGAAGTTCCCGAAACCATCTTTGGAAAAAGCACAGATCACAGATCCTACTGTGACCTGTGTTTATTTTTCCTGGGCCTGTCATAAACCTTGGTAAAATAGACCTCTGATTCAGGGGTGTCCAATCTGTTGGCTTCCCAGGGCCACACTGGAAGAAAAAGAATTGTCTTGAGCCACACATAAGATACACTACCACTAACACTAGCTGATGAGAAGAAAAAATCACAAAAAAACTCACAATATTTTAAGAAAGATTACGAATTTGTGTTGGGCCGCATTCATAGCCATCCTGGGACACATGCGACCCCTGGGCCGTGGGTTGGGCAAGCTCTAATCAATTGAGACCTGCTTCAGTCACTTTTTGGTTTACAAAAAATATGTTACAAAAAGTCATTAAAACTTTATTGTTGTTCATTGTAACTTTGTTAAAGTAAAATATTAATTCAAATTAAAAATACTTCAGATTGATATATAATTTTTAGAATATTTATTTGGAATATATCCAAGATCTGAGAAAGTTAATAGGGACATTTTATTAAAATGGTTACCAATTATGACTATGTAAAGAAAAGTATTGACAATTCCATTCCAGTAGATTTTTTTAAGAATTCAAAAATGTATAAATAAATAAAAGCTCTATACCAGTTTGTATAGCATTGCTCTGGAGCAGAGAATGATCTTGTATTAGGTAGGAGGACATTATTATTACCAGGACTGAAATGTTTGTTGGAGTTTAAGGAGATCAATTAAACATCGCTGATTTTCTTCACCAAAGTTTGGAACAACTTAAGATACACAAGCTAATAGTGAAGCATTTAATTCACATCTGCTGCTGATAGGCAGTGCTGTCCAATGGCAGACAATTCCTTTTTTCATATGTGAATGGCTCCTTTAAAGCTCGTACAGTTGAAGAAAAAAGTACACCTCCTTTACTGAACAGGAGTGATGTGAACACATGGAGAGGCACCACACTTTAGTTGAGTTGAGATTTCTCCACATGGAATAAAACATTGAGAAAAGGAGAAGAAGGAGGAAAAAAAAACCCTCCCCATATGCAAAGAACATAAAATATTTTGGGAAGAAAAATTAAACTACTTAAAACTGGAAAACTAATTTAAATGTGTGGAGAGTTTTTTTCCAGTTGCTATAAATTTGTTTTAGAATTGTTTTTTATTTAATGAAAAATTTGCTCATTGAAGTGTGTTGAACGAGACTCCGTCTCAACAACAACAAAAAGGTGGATACATGTCAAAAGGGCACAGGAGCCACGTGAAGGATTTATACTTGCTAAATCTGTGTCAGTTATCAAAATAAACTGGTAGCAACATTAAAAAAAAAAAAAAGAAAAGAAAAAAGAAAAACTTAAGCCAAATTAAATTTCAAAGAGTTTAACTGAGCAAAGAACTATTGCAAATTGGGCGAACTCCTGAGCTAGAGGCTCAGAGACTCCAGTGCAATGGCATTGTGGAAGATCATTTATGGACAGAAAAAGGAAAGTGATGTATAAAAAAATGAAAGTCAGGTACAGAAAGAGCTCAATTGCTTATAGCTTGGCATTTGTCTTATTTGAACACAGCTTCAACAATTGGCCACATTTGATTGGCCAAAACCCAGTGATTGGCACAAGAGTAGACTGCTGTCTGTTTACAATTCGATTTAGGGTATAGTTCAAGATGTATAGAGAAACACTTAGGCTGAACTAGGGGGAGTGTATTTAGTTCAACCATTGTGGGGGACAGTGTGGAGATTCCTCAAGGATCTAGAACCAGAAATACCATTTGACCCAGCGATCACATTTCTAGATATATACCCAAAAGGTTATAAATCATTATGCTATAAAGACACATGCACATGTATGTTTATTGCAGCACTATTTACAATAGCAAAGACTTGGAACCAGCCCAAATGCCCACCAATGATAAACTGTATAAAGAAAATGTGGCACATATACACCATAGAATACTAGGAAGACACAAAAAAGAATGAGTTCATGTACTTTGGACATGGATGAAGCTGGAAGCCATCATTCTCAGCAAATTAACACAGGAACAGAAAACCAAACACTGAATGTTCTTACTCATAAGTGAGAGTTAAACAATGAGAACACTTGGACACGGGGAGGGGAACATCACACTCCGGGGCCTGTTAGCGGGTGGGGGGCAAGGAGAAGGAGACCATTAGGACAAATACCTAACGCGTGCAGAGCTTAAAACCTAGATGATGGGTTGATAGGTGCAGCAAACTACCATGGCACATGAATACCTATGTAGCAACCTTGCATATGCACATGTATTCCAGAACTTAAAGCCGCATACAAAAAAATATATATATGGAAGGAGGTAGCTTTAGGCTAAACTTGATTTAACAAGTATAACTACCTTGACTTTAAAAAACAAGTGTTTACTCCTTGTCTATATAAAATTGCGTCACTTCTATAAACGATGCTTCAGGAGACTGATTCATTTTTAACACAGAAATGAGAAAACCTGAATGGCATAACAGTGGAATATACCATCAAATAGTTAAAATTTTTCCTTTTTTTCAAGAGACCAGGACGAGGATCAATGTACCAAGATAATATGAATGCAGATTCCAGGTACAGATAAATATAAATATACCATACTGTGGTCTCTGGGAGTCTGTGACACTAAATTCAATGTTCTAGAGTCAAAGCCATCCCATATGAGGGCCGTGGAAGCCCAAATATTAATACACCAACATGTGTCTGTCATTGGTTGAGTGCTCTCGGGGTAATAAATTCTCTGGCTCTAGTGCCCTGCCTTGAGCAAAATCATAGCTCTTTCCTCCAGAGAAATCCCTCAGACAGTTTGAAGTCAGGCACATGTGTGAACAGTGACAAAAGGGAAGGGAAATGTGTAGGGCACTGTGAGGTTACCTGTAAACATAAGAATGGGACCCCAAGCCAGGCGTGGTGATGCACATCTGTAGTTCCAGCTACTCAGTGGGTTGAGGCAGGAGGGTCACTTGAGCCCAAGAGTTTGAGGCTATAGTGAGCTATGATTGCACCACTGCATTCTAGCCTGGATGATCAAGTGAGACCCTGGCTCTAAGAAAAATAAAAGTGAAAGAATGAGACCCCAAGAAGTGCAAGAAAATAAATAAACATTTTACAGCAGAGATTGTGAAGTCTGACGAATATAAAAATTAGAAATATTTTATCCAAGGTTACATAAAATTTAGTCGGCTTGAATAAGTGAGAAAAAAATTATGCCCAAAATTGATTTTTGTTTTAGTCGTACTCCAAACCTTGCGAATCAGTTCTGAATGATGGCACACCAATTGTTTTGCATACCAGGATATTGAAGAAGTATCTTATTTTCCCATTTGCCTTCATAAAGTAGATGCCATAGATAGATAGAAGACAGACAGACAGACAGATAGATGATCGATAGATAGATAGATAGATAGATAGATATAGTAAACAGATGATATATATATATATATATATAAAATACACATCTTTTAAAACTGAAACACATCTTTGAAGACTTAAAAAGGAATAAATGAAAAGATTTCATTTTTAAATATATTGATTAGGTATTGAAATGATATATCTATACATATATATGTATAGATATATATATATCATCTGTTTACAATTCCATTTAGGCTATAATTCACAATGTGTATATATATATAGAGAGAGAGAGTATACAACACACACAAATTCAATGCTCCTCCCACCCTATTATTTCTCCTTCTCTTCTCCAGATGGTGGAGCCTATACAGTGTAGTGTCTTATAGTAACATATCTCATGAAAAGGAAGGCGAGGGTTTTTAGTTTCTCTTTTTTTTTAATCTGCATTGCTACAGGCTATGGAAGACTAACTCTGCTCAATATAACACTTAGCTCAGTGAAATTATCATTACACTCTGACAACAGAAGGTAACTCTGTGGCTAGCCTTGCTAAAAGAGTCTTAAAACACGTATATCCTTCAAATGGTATGCATTTAGAGTAACTGCAATGGCATTGCTTCAGGCAAGTTACTTACAGACTTAAGACCAGACTAATTGGTCTTAGAATGGGCTGAACAAATTAACTTTTGTTTTAAATTAAAGCAACTTTACTTTAATTTCTATTGATCATAAGGCATGAAACATGAAGTTAAAAAAAGCTGAAGGGTATATGGCAGAAAAAATTTTTTACTGTTTCAGATTTGCTAGTAATTAAGACAGCTGTGTGGATAATGAAACATGCAGAAGTCAATTTTGCCTGCCACTAGATATATTTAGGAGATTTTGGCCTGAATTTGTAAAAAGTCATAATTTCACAAAATGAAATTTGAATGCTTTTTTTTAATTTAAAGAAAGTATCAAAATTTCCTGATTATACAATATTTTTTCATTGCCCAGAAGTTGAATGATATAGTAAGTTTTAAGAAAATAAAGTTGCGTAATATCTACCAAACCCAACAATTCCTATCTTGATGGGATTTTATTCTGTACAAATATATTCAAAATTATATCTTTATTTTATACAAATGCATTCAAATCAAAAGGGAATCAATGATATATGTACTATTTTATAACTCTTTAAACTGCAAACATAGCCTGAGTACTTCTATATTTTAAAGAAGTCTCAAAGCATTTTTTTTTTTTTTTTTAACTGATCACTTTTTATTTGGTTTTGTTCATTATTCCTTGTTAAAATTTTTATTGACATATAAAATTTATGCAGAAAGTATAGAAATATTAAACAGCTTTATGAATTTTTACCAGCTAAATACATGTTTATAAGCAGGAAGAATTTAAGGTGAATAACATTGCTAGTATATGAGAAAACTCTGTTAATGCCTACTTTCAGTGACTAAACTCCATAGAACTTTAACCATGATACTAATTTTCTCTCTCTCTCTCTTTTTTTTTTTTTTTTTTAATTATACTTGAAGTTCTGGGATACATGTGCAGCATGTGCAGGTTTGTTACATAGGCATATACATATGCCATGGTGGTTTGCTACACCCATCAAACCGTCATCTACCTTAGGTATTTCTCCTAATGCTATCCCTCCCCAAGCCCTTCGCCCCGCAACAGGCCCTGGTGCGTGATGTTCCCCTCCCTGTGTCCATGTGTTCTCATTGTTCAGCTCCCACTTATGAGTGAAAACATGCAGTGTTTTGTTTTCCGTTCCTGTGTAGTTTGCTGAGAATTATGGCTTCCAGCTCCATCCATGTTCCTGCAAAGGGCACAAACTCATCTTTTTCTATGGCTGTATAGCATTCCATGGTGTATATGTGCCACATTTTCATTATCAGGTCTATCATTAATGGGCATTTGGGTTGGTTCCAAGTCTTCACTATTGTGAATAGTGCTGCAATAAACATATGTGTGCATGTGTCTTTATAGTAGAATGATTTATAATCCTTTGGATGTGCACCCAGTAGTGATTGCCGGATCAAATGGTATTTCTGGTTCAAGATCCTTGAGAAATCTCCGCACTGTCTTCCACAATGGTGGAACTAATTTACACTTCCACTAACAGTGTAAAAGTGTTCCTATTTCTCCACATCCTCTCCAGCATCTGCTGTTTCCTGACTTTTTAATGATTACCATTCTAACTGGCATGAGATGGTATCTCACTGTGGTTTTGATTTGCATTTCTCTAATGACCAGTAGTGATGAGCTTTTTTTGTTGTTGTTTTCATATGTTTGTTGGCCACATGAATGTCTTCTTTTNCGCTACGACTGTTCTTGTGGAATTTGAAAAGTAATATTTGGAAGCCCATGAATGGTTATGGTGAAAAGAAAATATCCTCAGATAAAACTGGAAAGAAGCTTTTTTTTTTTTTTTTTTTTTAATTAATTTATTATTATTATACTGTAAGTTGTAGGGTACATATGCATAACGTGCAGGTTTGTTACATATGTATACTTGTGCCTTGTTGGTGTGCTGCACCCATCAACTCGTCATTTACATCAGGTATAACTCCATGAATTTAAAGTTTGCATCATATTCCATATTATAGTCCAATTTAAATTGTTATTAATGTTTTATTACTTAAACCAATGTTCTATGTTTAGAACATCTTTATTCATAAATATATGATTATTATTTTTAATGCATTCTTATACATATATACACACCTAAAGTCATATATATAATGTGTATCATTCTATGTGTACATAATATATACAGTGAGTATTCACTTAACATTGTCTACAGGTTCTTGGAAATTGTGATTTTAAGTGAATGACATAATAAAAACCGATTTTCTCTTTCTCATCAACATTATAACAAAAAGACTTTGAAGGAAACAACACTATTTGAGAACCTGCTATTTGGCATTTTGCTTAAAGTTACAGTTTCCAAGAACCTATTGATGACAGTATGGGCTTACTGTATATAGTTATATATATATGTGTGTGTGTATATATGTACATATGTATATACGTATATATACACATATATATTCAAAAAATATATATATAAATTTCAAAGAATATATATATGTATATATAAAGTTTATATGTATGTGTATATATATATTCAAAGAAAAATGACAGTCAACACAGTTAAACAGACAGGAATGACATTATTCAAGACTATTGTAATAGGGTTCAAGACTGTTGCAATAGGAGAAAGAAGCTGAATTCAACTCTGCTTATGCAAATGGTGGAAGGATTTTTAAGGGCTATGGTGAGCTTACAGAAAAGTACTGGAGTACATTATGGAGAAAACTGGTCAATGTGATTTGACCATCTGCTTGTTAATTAGCACTTATCTAAGTTAGATTATTTCCCCTCCTCAAAGGCTTGAATATGGGGTCGCTATCTCCTTTCATGATTACACTTCTCAGACATGGCTTTCAAATCCTTAAGAAAGACATTCCTCCTTGTAAAACTGGCAAGAGTCTGGGAAAAGATTTACGTCTCAAAAAAACAAAGGTTTAAGGTACAATGGCAAGTTTTCTCAAGTAAATCCTGCAAGAAAAGAGAGGTCAGGGTGTTATAATCTGGAAGAAACAAGTTTAATTGAGCCAAGGATAATATTAAGGCCATCTTAATTATGTACACACATAGCTATTGACAGATATGTCTGTATTTTATGTATATATCCTAATTGTCCTTGTATATTTATATATGTGCAGGTATATACATATATATTTTTGCTTTGCTTTGTTTCTTTTGTTTAGTTTTGTTTTGAGACAGGGTCTTGTTCTGTCAACCAGGCTGCAATGCAGTGATGTGGTCATAGCTGACTATACCCTCAACCTCCTTGGCTCAAGTGATCCTCCCACCTCAGTCTCCTTAGTACCTAGAAACACAGGTGCATGCCACCATGTCTGTCTAATTTTTTATTATTGTAGAGGTAGGGTATTGCTATTTTGCCAGACTGGTCTTGAATTTATGGCCTTAATTGATCCACCCATATTTTCCTCCCAAACTGCTGAGATTACATGCATAAGCCACCTTGCCTAGCTCTTATATATTTAATATTAAATATTTTCATGTATAGTGCCACCATCATCACTAGCCTACATTATTTTCTTCTATCCCCAACCCTAACTTTGAGAATTGCAGTATTATAATTTGGAATTTAATGTTAATATTATACATTTATTCTCTTATGCAAGAATTATTTATAAGATACATAATCTGCACTAATGTCACATTTACAATATATAACTACAGTATTTTGTATTGAAATACACAATTTAAATATTAAAAAATCTGTATCTAACGAGTAACTAATGGGTAGATTTTATGAACTCTTCTATTTCATTTTTTGTAAGATATCAAAGTCAACTATTTTCATGTAAACAAAACGCAAGTCTCATATGGGGAGCTAAACAAAGACATGTTTTCATTAGATTACATAACAAATAACAGTCCTTAGTTTTTACAGCTCTACTATAATACAAAGATACAGATCAATTTTCATGGGAGAAATACTGACAATGAATACAAATTAATAGAAAAGCATTACATGACACTTATATATAACTGAGTTGTTTAAATGAATTTACAGGGTTGGCATCCAGGAATTGCTGTTCTTTATACTATAATTACATTTCTCATCAAAGAAAATGAAATTCCCAGGTACTTTGTATGAATTATTATAAATTCATGCTTCTGGGTTTATATCTCTGCCAGTGTTTTTGCCACTGTCTTGTCATGTGACCTCAGACAAGCTAATTAATCTTTCCTGTTTGTCTTAGCCCTTTCATCCATTAAATGTGCCCACAGGGTGAATTGTCAGGCGAGCACATACCGTACTTCCAAAAAAAGATCCAATTTCAAGCCAGAAGAAGAATATGAGACAATAGTGCCCAATAATTTTGCTTTCAGGAGCACCTTTGTTCCTAACTTCTGTACTTCACATCAAACTGCAATGTGCAGTTGCCTCTGAGAATGTCTGGGGAATGTAAATGTTAATTCCAATTCTTCAACATTTGGGGAACACAATGTGAATAAAATAAAATTGAACTATAGTTGTGATGTGACTATAGCCATGGTGAAACAGGTTGTCATTAATGGGGAACGTGGAGTAATAGAAGAAATATCACAGAAAGGAATTCACGAACAAATTTAGGATGCAATTCCCATGATAAATGGTTATTATTTTCTACTCTAAAATGGAAGGAAAGGGAGCAAAACATGGTGTGTATAGAGAAATGAAACAGTGGCATGCATAGACTTACACTGTTATTTTTCTCTATATCCTTATTTAAGTCTACGAGGTGTGGCCACCAGATTTCAAATCATCTTACTGAGACAACTACATAGACAAATACATGTTGCAGATTTGTGATGATGGATACATAGCCACTAGCCCTCTATGTCTATGAAGCACTTGAAATGTGGTTAATCTGAATTGGGATGTGGTGCAATACGAACACATCTTTGAAGACTTAAAAAGGAATCGATATGAAAGATTTCATTTTTAAAATATATTGATTAGGTATCGAAATGACATTTAGGATATATTGAATTAAAATGTGTTATTAAACTTAAATGTACCTGCTTCTCTTGCTTTTGAATGTGGCTATTTGAAAATTTAAGGTGGTATATGTAGCTTTCCTTTGGGTTCAGGGAGGGCATAGGAAGTTGCTGAAAATAACATGATAAAGTGGAAATGTTGAGAGCCCCTTAGCACATCAATATGCATGCAATAGAACCAGCAATGTGTAGATGAGGCTGTCCCTTTTTCCCTTCAACTGTCATTGGTGAAGGTCATCCATAGACTGAAACATGGTGGCCAAGAAAAGGTTAGCTGTGATTTTCCTCCTCCTAGTTTAAGTTTCTGGTAATTAAGTTTCTGTTACAATGATTTCAAGGGAAACATGTTAGAGAGATCATTAAGAGGTATGTCTGTCCAATATTTCACCTCTAGGCAGAATGCTGAAATCATTCAGGGCCTGGCACAGTGGCTCATGCCCGTAATCCCAACACTTTGGGAGGCCAGGATGGGTGGATCATTTGACGTCAGAAATTAGAGACCAGCCTAGCAGACATGATGAAACCCTGCCTCTACTAAAAATACAAAAATTAGCCAGGCATGGTGGCATGCGCCTGCAGTCCCAGCTCCTCAGGAGGCTGAGGTGGGAGAATTGCTCGAACCCAGGCGGTGGAGGTTGCAGTGAGCCGAGATCATGCCACTGCACTCCACCCTGGGTGACAGAGTGGGACTCTGTCTCAAAAAGAAAAAAATATGTATGTTGCGCTTAACAGGAGAAGTGAAGCCATGTAACATTTGACTTTGTAACAATAAGATTTATCACTATCCCTAGGACATAATAGCCTCTGCATAAATGTATTTCAAATCGAAGAGTAGATCCAGTTCAATAAAAACACCTATATCCAATGAAATATACTCGCTGAACTCATGAAGGAGTCACTGACTGATTTATTAGGCATAGTCTATCTTTTCTTGCATTGTGATTGCAAAGTGAAAAACATTAGTGTCAAATTAGCCTAAACAAAATTGTAAAATCAAATGATACAATACTAAAACTACTAATAATGGCCAAACTTATTGAAAATTGATCAAATGTGAAGGTCTCTCTCTCTCTCTGTCTTAATATTATTTCAGTCTTTACAACTTCTGAATCAAGTAGTTACTATTAAGATTCCCATTTCACACCTAAAGAAACTAACAGAGGTTATACAATGTGCCCAAGGTCATATAAGTGGAAAGTGGCAGAGCTGGGATTTAAATTCAATCAATATGGCTTCATGAATAATGCAAGGATGAAATCCACACAGCACTTAATACATATAATCCTTCAATAAATATTATCTATTGCTACCCTTAATATAAATTAGACTGCAGTAAAAGGGATTAGCTACAGGTTTGTTAGGTTTTCATGTAATAAAATCAACCTGAAGTTAACCACTTTAGTTTTCCTGGAAATAAAATAAAAATTATTTGTGTTTTGCAAAAACGTCTGTGTCAATGCTGTGTGATTTTTTTCACCTTCTTCTTAATCCATCTCCTTCTAGCTTTTATTTGAAAGACGATGAAACCGAAGACCAGAAGGGTTATTAATTTGGTTAAGCCATAAAGCTTGTAGGTAGTTGGGCCACAATATAAATTTCAATCTGATTTCAAAATTCATTCACATAACCAACATTCTAGAGTCATATAAAAAATCTGCTTTAAAAGCTTTTTTTTTTTTTTTTTTTTTTGACATAGTCTCAATATAAGTGGAAAGTGTCAGAGCTGGGATTTAAATTTGTCACCCAGGCTAGAATGCAGTGGTGCGATCTGGACTCACTGCAGCCTCCACTTCTGGGGCTCAAGTGATCCTCCCACTTGGGCCTCCTGAGTAGCTGGGACCACAGGTGCTTACCACCACGCCCAACTAATTTTTGTATTTTTTGTAGAGACATAGTTTTGCTATGTAGCCCAGGCTGGTCTCAAGCTATCCTCCTGCCTCAGCCTCCCAAAGTGCTGGGATTACAGGCATGAAACACCACACCCATCTTAAAAAAGGATATTTTAAAAAAATGTAAATAAAATAATTTGAAAACTTAATGTACAATCAAGGTGAAGAGATAGCAGGCATTATACAGAATTGAAAAAAATTATAATCACCATTAATTAATTAAAACACTAATAACTATTGGAAGGTTAGTAGTATCCATAGCATTACAAGTGTGGATCATCCCAAGTGCCTAAATTGTGTTGTCATTAAATGTCAGAATTTCACGTAGTGTAATAAAGTCAAAAAATAAAAATAAGACATACTTACAAGCTTCAAACTTAAATTTCCAAAATTAACTAATATTCTTTAGTCTTTTTCTCTTTTACAATCTTTGTGTTGTAAATTATGCAGCATGTCTTAGAAAAAATACATCTAGAACAAATCAGTTTTTAAAAGTATCTTCATGTATTTCTTTAAACTGCTCACTTAAAGTTAGTTAAAATCCTACTTTCTTCAGCATCCTATACATTTCTCTATGTATTCATATATATTTCAAGGAATTAGGTGATTCTGGGTTTTATTAGCTTAAAGAGAATAAACAGCTTCTTATAACCACATAAATTAATCATGTCTACTACCTCTGGTCATAATTAGAAGTCCATTACTTTTTTATAAAATGGAGAAAGAAAACAAATAAAATATTAATTAAATGTGTCACTCATGCCCGTGACAATCAAAAACAGTTTTTTACATCTTTCTGTGAAAGTTGCCAATGAATGATATGTAAATGCTTCATAAAACATAGACAACCTAGGAATAACCATGCTTGCATCTGATTTAGATGAATGACAAGTTTCCATATCAAAAAGAAGTAGAGATCTGTTTTATGCCTTTAAAATGGATATTATTTCAAGTCAAATTTTCCTTTTAAATTGTATGTACAATTTTCTTGTTATGCAATGAACAACTGTATATGTTATGCTAGACCATTATAGAATAAAAACAATTGCAAACTTGTGTACTCAGACTTGTACTTGGGCAAAAACAATCATTTCGGAGACATACTCTCCACTGTGGTAAAATGATTATCAGGAAAGCATACCAAATCCCTCCCACTCCCCTTTGACTCTCTCTTCCTCAGACACATGCAGGGTTATCCCCGCAGTGATGTTTTAATTCGATGAGGAAAGATCCACTAGAGACACTGGTAGATAATATTTCCATCCAGGCCTCTATCCTGCTCCCTTGCAAATAGGGAGTACCTGCTCCATGTTTATTAGAAATATCCACTGGGTCTGAAGCAGCCCTGTAGTTAGGAGTCTTAAACAACTCAGTATTTTGAGAACACCAGTATGCATGGCCTCTTACATATGACTATATACCTTCAAAAGATGATTTTACCTGCTTTCTACCATCCACATATGCAGGAGTCCTTATCCCCTATTACTTTAGAGAGTTAATGCCTTCTTTGCATGTATTTACCTACAATTTGTCTCTCTAGAATAAGTGTATGTTTAACAAGACTTCTAGTTCTCCTGCTTCCCTATACATTCTAGCGACAGAATATTTAAGGGTCAAATCTGTGACTTAAAGCCATTGTTTTTGTTATTTGAACAATAATAGTAATGCATGCAGTTGATTTAAACTCTGATCTCAATTTCAAATGCATATTCATCTTCTAAAAAGCAGGTGCAATTTTCCTTGAAACCTCTTGCTTGAAAGAGATTCTTTCCATCACATTCAAAGTAAACAATGTCTTGGGTTAAATCTCGATATTATACTTCATTCTTCAAGTCCTGACTCAGCCTTGGTATAATTCTGAGTGAATAAGAAGTCAGGGGAGCACAGAGAGATTGTTAAGAATGAGACAAATAAATCATTGTCAGCATTTTTTTAAAAATATAAACTTATATACCAGCATTTTCAAAGGCACCTTGCCAATTTACTGGTAAATTCACATGACGAAACTAGGCTCCAGTTTTTTAGTTCTCAAAATTAACAAAAGACTTCTATTTTAATCTCAGTTTTGATGCCAACACATTATATGACCTTAGGTGAGTTGCTCAATATTCCTGAGAATCAATTCTTTGTCTATAAAATGAGGGTTTTATTTTTCAGATTCTTCTGAGTTTTAAGTTTCCATGATGCTGTAGTCTCTGGAATATGCAAAAAATAAAGTCTTATGAACAAACAAGGAGAAACTTCTTGCCAATAATTTCAACTGTGTAGGCAAAAGAAGAAATTATCTTACCCTGCTTTAATATACAGATGAGGTTGTAGGGTTTGCTGTAATATATATTTTAATGTGATGTTTCTGGTAGTCTAAATATTATTTAAAATAAAGTTCATGCCATAATGTTGTCTAAGGATGTTGTTACCATGGGGCTTTTATCAAACATCTTGTGTAACACTTAATGTAGGAAGAAATTTTAAATGACTTTTCATAGTGTTCAGTACAATCTAAAAATATGTATATGCAATGGCAAATCCTAGCACTCAGTAAGATGATTTATATTACACAGTTCTAACAGTCCTTACGAACTGGCATATATTTGTTGTTTCAATAAAATTTTGTTTACTGCTTTAGGGAGTCATTTCTGGTCCCTAGATTTCCAGCAGAGTTTTGGTTTCCTCTCATTGACACTTGGTATATTTCTAATCTGTATAGCATGTATATACCTATACAATTATGAAATAGTATCTGCTGTAGTATCACAGCCAGTGCTACATACATGAATTTATGATTATTTAGTATACATTTAACACTGGTATAAAATATCCTGTAAATCTGTTATCCTTTCTAGAAAACCACATTTTAAATTTTGCACATTTTTTAGACACTACAGTACCTAAAGTAAGCAATTCTATTAATATAAGCATTGTTTAAACAAGCTATATTTTGGAATTTGAGTTTGGTGGTTTGGCTTTTTTGTTGTTGCTCCATTTATTTGCTACTGTGTTTATTTTTAACAGGAAAGTAACATACACAGTTTTAACAAGGGGCTTCTCCCCATGCAGCCCTGTACTCTGCTGTGTTGGTTGTGGATGGTCAGCTGCAGCAATCCTAGACCACAGTCCTTACTTGCTGCATGTTTTTGCACCTTGCTCATGATAGTCCCCTCTATCTTAAATGCCTTCTACTATCAAGCCTAAATGGAAAACTATTACTCAGCCTTGAAAACTCATCTCTTTTTGGTTTGTTTTTGCAGAGACAGTGTCTTGCTCTGTTGCCCAGGCTGAAGTCCATTGATAGCTCACTGCAGCCTCGAATACCTGGGATTAAACTATCCTCTTGCTTCAGCCTTCCAAGTAGCTGGAACTATAGGAGCACACACTGCTATGCCCAGCTAATTTTCTTATTTTTTGTAAAGACAGGGTTTCACTTTGTTGCCCAGGCTGGTCTCAAGCTCCTCCAGCCTTGACCTCTCAAGGCACTGAGATTGCAGGTGTGAGCCACCATACGCAGCTTAAAACTAATCTTAAATCTAGCTTTCTTAGTCAAATACTGAAAACAATCTAGTTTCTGAATATTACAATAATGTATTATGTGGTTGTAGAGAATTAAAAGCAGCTACTTCTGTACATAATCATACAGGAAGATCTGCAGATTATTCTGTAAAGAGCATATTATGATAAACTTTTTGTAAAAATGTACATATCAACATTTTTGCACATAGAATATTGAAGAAAGTACTATTAATACTTGGATTTGGGGTAGGATGAAGACATTTATTTTCATATATTTTAATATTTTACTCTATTAATATATCATTTTCAATTAATAATGGTTTATTAAAAAATCCTTCAGAGAGTCATTTTTTTGCCCACTCAAGTAAAACCAATTATTACTTTCTTGTGTTCTAAGATGTTAATATTCAGGTACTTTATGCCCGGTTCTCCAATAAGAATTTAAAAAATCATTATACCACCTGACATATTTTTAGGGGAACATCTAAATTTTCTCATTGGAAATTCAAAAGCATATAAAGAGTGTAATTTTTAGCATATGTAAAATATTTCAAAAACTCTTTTAAATATGTTCAGTGAGTATATATAAATATGTTCAATAAAATCTAAATATTATGACAATGCTTCACTTGTGTCTTGTGTAATCTGAGTAAGATTATATTTAACAGTTCCAACTTATACATTGCTTTAACATTTTCAATTTCATGCAGAATGCATATGACATAATAAATGTTCTTCATAGGTTGTGCTATCATACTTCTTTGCGGTGAAAATTGACATTTAATTCATTTTAAATTTTCTGTTACAATGAAGATTTAATTGTCGGAAATTTTCTTTTGGACTCAGTTGTCATTATGGTTGTTAATGGTTCCAATTTTAGTATATGTACTGTGGAACTGAGCGCTATAGTTATTAATGGAATTGATTACAACAATATTAGTATTATTACAACTTGATAAATAGTAATTGAACACAAAACAATATTTTTTCCTAAATGATTCATGTATCCATGGACTATTTATTACTACAAGGAGACAAGATTCATTATTAATTGTATCACAGTTTTTCATTTAATAGATGAAAAGGTTGAAGAAATTTGTTCACAAAAATACAAAGTAAAAGGCTGGATGCCGTGGCTCACACCTGTAATCCCAGCACTTTGGGAGGCCAAGGCAGAAGGATTGTTTGAGTCTAGGAGTTCGAGACCAGCCTGGGCAGCACAATAAGACCCCATCTCTCCAAAAATTCAAAAATTAATTAGCCGGGCATGGAGGGCATGTGCCTAGCCCCTTGAGAGGCTGAGGTTGGAGAAGCGCCTGAGCCCAGGAGGTCAAGGCCACAGTGAGCTGTGATCCTGCCGATGTATACTCCAGCCTGGGTGACAGAGTGAGACACCCATCTTAAAATAAGTAAATCAATCAATCAATCAATATAAGGAATATAAAGAGTTCTGATGTGGCATCATCACTAAAGTTTGAACTCTTTCCAAGGGTGACAAAGAGAAATGGTTAGTTGATTGGACCTTCCTTCAATTTGTCTTGAAAGAAAAGAATTGAAGTCCATCAGCTTTTTTTTTTCTTTTATTTTCTTTTTTGAAGTGTGGATATGGTATCTTTATTTTCTGAAAGGGGAAAGGTAAGAGTGGACCGTGTATTGTATTTGCTGGTCTCCCTAAAGAAAACAAGCCAGAAATACAAGAAGTTGATGAAAGTGGACATCTAAGGTGCCAGAGGCGGGTGAGAGTTCCAAGCCTCTCTGTATGTTTGGATTATTGAGTCATGCGAATGTGCACTGATCCCAAAACCAAAACACAGATTCCTAGGCCCCGTCAATCAGCTGCTCTGCAGTGAGGAGTTGGAGATTGTGTTCCCAAAAGGTGGAACCTATCTTCTTTTAAATGATTTTGTTGCCCAGTCATTACAGCCATATGCTCAGTTTCCTCAAAGGAAAGCGAACATTGAATGTTAAAACTTAACAATAATGATCAATTGTATCAAATACTCTTTTACTTAAAGGCCATTTGTTTAGATATTTGAGAGAACTTTGTAAAACTGATATTATTATAAATTAAAACATTTTATATACAATATTTTTCAGGTTACAATGATGTGTTTCAAGTGTAATGTTGTAAAAATATTGTAGTTTTGAATTTAACTCAATGTAGGAAAAAATATTGACCATATAAATAATTGAAAAGGTCTGTGATGGTTAATGTTAGGTGTCAACTTAGACTGCATTGAGGAATGCTCTGAGAACTGCTAAAGCATTACTTCTTGGAGTATCTGTAAGGGTGTTTCAAGAGGAGACTGGCACGTGAGTCCATTGACTATGTGAGGAAGATCTGCCCTCAATGTGGGCAGGCACCATCCAGTTAGCTAGGGGTGGAATAGAACAAGAAAGCAGAGAAAGATGAATTCTCTTTCTCTCTCCTGGAGCTAGGGCACCTTTTTTCTCTTGTCCTTGGACATCAGAACTCCAGGTTATCTGGCCTTTGGATCCAGGACTTACATCAGATGCTCCCTGGATTCTCAGGCCGTAGATCTTGGACAGAGAATTACAATATTGGCTTCCCTGGTTTTGAGGCTGTTGGATGTGGGCTGAAGCATGCTACCAGCATCCCAGGGTCTCCAGCTTGCAGGCACCCCGTTGTGGGACTTCTTAGGTTCTGTAATCGTAAGAGCTAATTCCCCTAATAAGCCGTCTCTTTGTCTATCTGCCTATCTTTCTATTTATCTATCTATCCACCCATCCATCCTATTAGTTTTGTCTTTCTGGAGGAAGATAACTAATATAAGGTTCATGCTCACTAAAAAACTAACGCAATGAATTAGACATATTCTGTCAGGATAAAAAAAAGTAAGGCAGAAAAGTCTTCTTCAAATAAGTGAAATAATATGGATTCCTATAACAATCATAGCATTACTGAACAATGCAATAGTAAGGCTTAGTTAATTCCATTTCTTCATGTAGCATGCCAAAAAGATTCTATGTTAATTCTCTAAATATGATAATATTTATCCTTTTCTGGTGCTTTGCAATGTTCTATGTAAAACAGGACTCAACTCATTGGCAACCATGGATTATTTATGAATAAAACAGGATTTTCTATTGAGTAGTTTCACAGCATAAATATGAGTAAGAAAGCCAGTCTATGTATAATCATTTCAACAGTCACATTAGTTGAGATAATTATGAGCCATTTCCAATGTAAGCACAAATTTGATTATAAAGTATCCAGAGATGCAACTTCTGAAATGGCATAATAAGGACTTTCAAAAATCTACCCCTTGAGAAAAGTGATGAGAATGCAGGCACATGCTGTCAAATCCAACTTTCTCTGAACTCTGAAAATTAACTAAAGGCCTGCAGAAACCTACAGTTATTTATTCAAGAAGATAGCAAAATCTCTGTAAGAAGAATAAGTCTCATATTATCTTGTGCTGATCACAACTCACTACCCCAGTTCCATGGTAGCCTTAAAGGCCAAGAGTTTCACCATTACAGTAGCCAGGAAATTAGAAGCCTTGTAGCCATTGGAAAAGACTGGCATGATGGATTTGGAGTTCTCCAAACATCTCATCCCCAGAGAACTTCGACTATTTGACCTGGTAGCTTGCTAAAAGTTTCAGTCACAGAGTCTGTCTCTGTTTAATCCAAGTCGGAGCTTACTCTACGAAAACAGCCATAGCCACAGGGGATTTGTCAAAAATAATTAATGACAGTTGCTTAAGATCACAACTGAGGTGGCATTATCAATTGGGCTTAACAAAACACTAAACAAAAACCTTGAGAGAAAAATTGAGGAATGTGGCCTGGCGCGGTGGCTCACACCTGTAATCCCAGCACTTCAGGAGCTTGCGGTGAGCCGAGACCGCGGAGCTAGACTCTTGTCTCAAAAAAAAAAAAAAAAAAAAAAAAGGAAAGAAAAGAAAAGAAAAATGAGGAATGTGATGTTCACAGGGGCCTTTGAAAAGCTCAGCAATAAATCTTGAAACCTAGAACCACACACTTTTATGCAAGAAAGACCTGAGAAGGCCCAACGCTCTGACCTTTCAGATCTTTAGGTTCTGTGCAAGTAGGAAATGAAGCCTAGGCTGAGTAAGCAGAGAATTTCATGGCCATATGTGGCAGGCAATTTAGGCTTCACAGGATTAGTCCAGGAAAGTCATTGCACAACAAAGAGGAGTAGCAGCAGCAACAACACACACAGCAGCATCAACAAACCTTGGTGTGTGTGAAGAACTCTGGTTTCTATAGTTGCTAATATATATTATTTAAAATACATTTTTCATCAAAACAATAAGAGACATGTAAGAAACAGGAAAGTATGGGCTCTACACAGGAAATAAAGCTGGCAATAGAGATTGTAGCTGAGAAAGCCTTGGTATTTGTATTACTATAAAAATACCTTAGCTATTAAAAATATGTTCAAAGACTAAAGGAAAATATGTCTAAATGATCAGAGAAAACTATGATAGCAGTTATTTTACCAAACAGCAAATATCAATAAAAATGTAAATTATCGTTTGTTTTAAAAGACCTAAAGAGAAATTCTGAAGTTAAAATTTACAATAATTGAAATGAAAATGTATTAGAGGGGCTCAACAACACATTACAAATGGCAGAAGAAAAAAAAAAACAACAAACTTGAACACAGGACACTTCAAACTTTCTAGTCTGAGAATCCAAAAGGGAAAAGAATATATAAACAAAGCCTTATAAACACCACCAAGCACAGCAACATATGCATAGTTTCCAAGAAAAAGGAGGAGAAAGAGAGAAAGGGCAGGAGGAATATTTGAATAAATAAAAATCAAAACCTACCATGTCATATTAAAAACATTAACCTGCACAACCATGAAGCTTAAAAATTCAAAGAAGAAAAGCTAAGATTCAGCCCTAGAGACATTTATTTTCAGCATTCCTTGGACAGTGGCTGATCATACCCAGACACATTATTTTTAAACTGTCTAAAGACAAAAGAAAAATATTGCAATAAAAATAGAGAAGCAATTTAATGTAATATCTGCCAAATTCATCTATGGTGTCACAAATGACAGGATTTTCTCCCTTTAAAAGGTTGAATAGTATTTTATGTGTATATATGTTAAATTGTCTTTATTCCTTCATCTATTGATGGACACTTACATTGATTTCATATCTTGGCTATTGTGAATAATGTTGCAATAAACATGGGAGTACGGATATCTCTTTGACATACTGATTTCAATTCCTTTGAATATATACCTAGTAGTAGCATTGCTGGATTATATGTTTGTTCTATTTTCAATTTTTAGAGGAATTTCCATGCTGTTCTCCATAATGGCTGTACTGATTTACATTCCCATCAAAAGTATCCAGGCAGCAGTTTCCAAGGGTTCACTTTTGTATTATCCACTCCAATGCTTATTATCTTTTGTCTTTTTCACAATAGCCATCCTGACAGGTGTCAGATACCACGTGGTCTCACTCTTCTCAATTCTAAAGAATTGATTTCACCAAACTAAGAATAGAATGGTGGTTACCTAGGGTTGATGCAGTTGGGGAGTGGGTTTCGGTTATGTTAGCCAAAAAATACAAATATTTCAGTTAGACAGAGGGAATAAATTCAAGAAATCTATTGTATAATATGGTGACTATAGCTAATAACAATACTTTGTATTTTTGAAAAATATTAAAAGAACAGATGTTAAGTGTTTTCATCACAAAAGTGATAGCTATGTGGGGTAATGCATATGTTAATTAGCTACATTTAGTCATTCCATATTGTATGTATAATTCAAAATATCATGTTGTAGATAATAAATATACACAATTTTATCTGCCAATACTAAATAATAAAATTAGAGAGGAAAGGCATCCTCAATATCTTTAACAACTAACTTAATCAGAAACAGTGTGGGTTAAAAGACAGTGGGATGTTGTATTCAAAGTGATGAAAGAAAAAGAATGTACCCCAGAATTGTGTCTTTGGCCAAACTGTCCTTCAAAAACAAAGGAACAATTGATACCCTGAGATAAATTGAAACAGAGAGAATTTATTGCCATCAGATATGCCATAGAAGAAATAATAGAGTAAGGCTTTCAGGTTTAAAAGAAGGGACACTTACAGTGTAATCTGAATAAACTGAAAGAATAAAAATTATTATTGAATCATTAGATTATTATCACTAAAAACTATTTTTTATTTGTAACTCATCTCCTGATTTTAAAAAACTGCATAAAGTGATATTTACAAAACTGAATTAATGTACTTATTACCTATAATTATGTAATTTGTTTGACAACACTAGTACAAGGAGGAAAGAGATGCAAAGCTGTATTTTAGCAAGGTTTTTGTATATTATTTAAATTAACTTGGCATTAATCCAAAGTCTATTGTTTTAAATTAAATGTAATTATAATCCCCAAGACAACTTTAAAGAAAGTGTTTCAAATTATATAGCAAAATACATAACAAGCAAATTAAAGTGTTGTACTGTAAAATACTTAATACAAATAATCAGTAATGAAAGAATACAGGATCAGAAAAGACATAAGATACATAAAAATGACAAAATGGCAGGCATACATTCTATATGATCAGTCCATACATAAATGTAAGAGTATCAAGAGACAAATAAAAAAAGATATTAGTAGTATAGAAAGTAAAAACATAAACAATTTTGAGTCAAAGTAACAAATAAGTTTAAAGCAAAAAGGTTGGAAAATATATACCATGCAAACAGCATCCAGAAGAGAGCTGGAATGGCTATATTAATTTCAGGCAAAATAGACTTTAACAAAAATTGTTACTAGAGACAAAGAATAATGGATTATAATAATAAAAGTGTCAATAAATCAATTATAATCATATATGGATTCAGGTTACCTTATTTAAGGCCAAGTTATCTTGTTTCTAACACTATTATCTGCCCATATCAGAAATGTTTAAAAGATTTATCATGAATTTTGGTGAAAAAGGTGTTTTAATTATGCATTTCTTTGACTTTTCTACTCTTAAAAATTATTTTCCAACGGAGGCATGTGCCATAATAAGATTCTAGATTAGTATGAGGAAGGTTTCTTTTTTTTTAGAAAGACGGAGAGGGGTGATTTTAATAAAGAAGTTTGGAAAGAAGAACTGCATGACATGCCAACCGTAGATAAGATCTCAGTAATCAATTTTGTTAGATTGAATCTTATATAATTGCCATTTTTGGATACAAGATATTTAAATATATACAGTTTCATATGGTTCAATATTAATAAGAAAGAGTTTTCATAGAGATAAATAATATTCCTGGAGAAAATTTGTATATCCCTAGGAATATATAGCCACATCAGTTTGATAATGATTTCTATATCATGTCACACTTAACCTCATTGCATTTTAAGTACTTGTTCATGTCTTTTATCTAACTAGGCTCATGATCCTTTAAGTAATGAGCCATACCTCACCTATTTTTTCATCTCAAATACAAAGCATAATAACAACATTACAGATGTTACATGAATAATTAAATAAATACATGAAAATATCGCATTCCTTTTATTTTTGTCATTCTACATTTATAAAATTTTTCCAGCAAGCTTTCCAACATCATCTTACATAATCTTTACTTAAGCTACACTGGCTTTCTTTCCTGTCCTCAAATGCACTAACATATTGCTCACCTCAACATTTCCACAAATGTTCTTTTATTCATTCCTTGATTATTTTTGCCCTGACTAACTTCTATTAATAATTCAAATAATAATTCATATTTGAATTCTTCATCCAAAACACTTCCTCCAAAACACTTATCCTGATGCACTCCTCCAACATTAATAAGGTTGTCTTTCTCATGTGTTCTACATAGCATATATACGTGTTATGTATCATATATGTGTGTTATGTATCATATATGTATTTAAGTAGTCCAAGAGAAGACAATTTATTTTCACTTTATCAATCAAACCATGCAATCATATGTTTCACTGAAGGAAAAACAAACTCCTTAATATATTATTATGTTTTCTTAATGTAGCTATCATTCATGGATGTGCTGATACATATGCATATATATATATATCTTACAGTGAGTTAGAAATAAAGTAGGAACACAGATAAAGTTATAATTTGCAAAGAATTTATTTTAAATATATACATACTTATACATACAAACAAGTGATAGTTTAGAAGTTTAATATTAACTTCATACTAATATGAAGTAATAGCCATGTATTATTGATTCTTCTTCAGCATTTAATGTGCATTAACATTTTATAAATAGTAATGTCTCACTACATCTTCTAGTAGATGTCATTTGTCCATTAATTTGAACCACTGAGAAAAGAGAATTTATATGTCAAGGTTATAAGATGCTAAAATATGGCATTTAATTATCTTGTAGTTGAATAGAAAAGTTAAGAAAGAGCGTGATATGGAACTAATGGACCAGCAAGAATGCAAAGTACTTTTCAGCACTGAAGTAATTGGGCAGAACAGTGGAAGAGACCACAATAAATGATTACTTCATTAATTTTAAAATTAAAGGGCAAGATAAGGCGGCCACTATCATGGTGTTATTAAGGTAAAACAAGCTAATCAGCACATTTTAAGTGTAAAGTTGTCAGCTAATCATGCAATAAGTACCAATTTCTGAATAGTACAAGAGAAAGCAATTTATTCTCACTTTATCAATCAAACCAGGCAATCATATGTTTCACTGCAGAAAAAAATAAAACTCCTTAATTTATTTTTATCTTTTCTTAATATGATTTATCTATCATGCATTGGTAGGCAAACTATCAGAAGATAGTAATTTTTATTTCATTCTCAGAAACATTAGAAAAATGACTTTTTTTTTCAAAATAACATTAAACGTGAAAACCTTTCACAATCACACTGACATACTGATTGCTGTCATGAACAATTGACTCATTTATATCCTTAACCCCCTTTTACCAAAAAGTTTTACTGGTAGAAATATTTAAAAAGTAATTTTGTACAACACTGTATTAACATAGTCTATATGTAGAATGCTAAATCTGGAAGTGAGAGAAAAATAATCAGGATAAAGGAATCATTTTTTTTCCCAAAAACAGGGCTCAAAAATTTAATCCCTAAAACAGACCTAGAAAATTTCTTGACAACAAATATCTTAAATTAAGTGGCAAATAAGGAAAACAGCTCAGAAAAGGTAAAGGCCCTAAGATTACATTGGAGGCCTATATTTGTGTTCAGTTTACCTAACTAGTGAGGAAAAATAACAACATTTAATTAATGCTAATGACCATGTATGTGAAATGCTTGTGTGTAAAAGCAAAATTGATAGGTAGACTGATAAATAGGTTAATAGGTAGATATAATTCTGATACTGAGGATGATAAGATATCAAGGGCTAGATGTTCCCTCTCACCATAAAAAAAACTGAAAAACTGGGCAGAGATATAAAACATTTTTCAAACATTGAATAAAATATATCACATAATTGTGATCCCTGAGAAAATAGAAATGAATAAGGTGAGCCATACAATTGCTCTAGCTTTCTCCCTGAATTCAATTTCTCAAATGTGTAAGAAGAGAGGGATAACCAAACAAGGTACAGTGTTTGTGAAGAATCAACTAGGCTAAGGCAGATAGAAATTATGTGACTGTGTTAGAAGGGAGGCAGTATGCAATAAAATAACTTTAGAAGACCCCTTAAAGCTTTGTTGATTACTAAGAAGTATATCCACAGGGTGAAACTCTATGAGTCTGAGCAGGTGGAATCAGAGAAGTGGGAGCTGAATTTATCCCAGTGCAATAGTAGGGCTGGGAACTGTTTGAATTTCTGTCATTTAAGGTAGACAGTCCTCAATGATTACTTGGGATATTCAACAGAGACCTCAGAAAGGCCACACTTAATATTTGGGATTAACTATACTTACATTAAAGGACACCTTAACAGAGCTTAAAAGTAAGTCTCCAAGGATAAAATTGAACCAAAGTGAATTAACTGCTTGCCAAAACAAGCTTCAGTTCTCTTTAAAAGAAGATAACAAAACCTAGACACAATAATATAAAATTTAAAATATCCCAGATCCAGAAAGCAATAAAATGTAATGCATATACAGAAGAAAAATCAGTCAACAGAAAGAGACTCAGAAGTAACAGCCAGAGGTATTAAAACAGCTCTTATAACATGTGCCGTTACTTTTTTAAATGAATGTAATTTGCAGAGAAATGGAAATATAAAATAGAGCCTGAAAGAACTTCTACAGATGAGAAATACAATATCTAAATGGCAAAATTAGCTGAACAGAAATATATTTTATATATTACTTATATAAAATAACAGATCAGTAAACTTGAACACAGCAGAAGAAATTAACTGAGAGAAGGCACAAAGAGGAAAGCACTGGGGAAAATAGCGTCTTAGTGACTGCATTAGTCCATTTTCATGCTGCTGATAAAGGCATACCTGAGACTGGGTAATTTATACAGGAAAAATGATTTAATGGATTTACAGTTCCACATGGCCGGGGAGGCCTCACAATCATGGCAGAAGGCAAGGAGGAGAAAGTCACGTCTTACATGGATGGCAGCAGGAGAAGAGAGAGCTTGTGCGGGAAAACACCCCCTTATAGAGCCATCAGATCTTGTAAGACTGATTCACTATCATGAGAACAGCACGAGAAAGACCTGCCCCATGATTCAGTTACCTCCTACCAGGTCCCTCCCACAACATGTGGGAATTCAAGATGAGAATTGGGTGGGACACAGCCAAACCGTATTATTGACTTATAAACACCTAGTATCTAGTGTTCTAATATACATGTATTGGAACTCCAGAAAACAGTGGAGGGTAGTGGTGGAGAGTAAACCAAAAACATATTTGAAAGAAATGTTTGTTGAAAATTTCTAAATTTAGAGAAACTATAAACCTACAGATTCAATGTTATAAATTCTAATAAGAGTAATAAATAACAAAACCATACCAATGCACATTGTAGTTTAAAATCCTAAAGAACAGAAATAAAGAGAAAAAGTTTAAAATAGCTGGAGATAAATGACACATAAAATACAAACGAGCACAGTCATTCAGACTTCTCATCAGAAACCATAAAACAGAAAACAATCAAATGACATTTTTAATATACTGGAAAAAAATAACTGCTGACCTACAGCTCTAGACCAAAACCAATACGTTTCAGAAATAATGGCAAATAAAAGTTGTTTTTTAAATAGATTTAGGGAATATAAGTGCAGACTTTTAACGTGTATACATTGTGTAGTGGTGAATCCTGGGCTTTTAGTGTACCTATCACCTTAAAAATATTTTCGTATAAAAATCTCAAAGAATTTTTTCCCAGCATATGACTTTAAACAAGAAATGTTTAAAAGAAGTTGTTAAGAAGACAAAATGCCAGATGGAAACATAGATATAGTGTTCTGGAAGTAAATATTTTTTCAAAAATGTGTAATTATTTAAAGCCAACATATTAACAATGTGTTATAGAATTCAAAGCACCCGTATATGTATACTATATCAAAATAATAGCACAAAAAAGGAAGGGGAAATGGCAGGATCCAGGCGTAAAGTTCTCTTATAGTGTATTTGAAGTGGTATGAAAGTATTAAATGTAGAATGCAGTAAGTAAAAGACAAAATGTGTCTTCCTGAGGTCAATCACTATCAATCAATCATGATGTATACTGAAAACAGTGAAAATAATTTGAAATTTTATAAAATAAATAATTTATTCAAAATAAGTCAGGAGAGTAGAAAAGAGAAACAATGAACAGATGGAGCCTATAAAAATCATATAAATTGACAGGTTTAAACCCAGACATATTGATAACAATATTATATTTAACAGTCTAAACACTGCAATTAAGCTACAGAGTTTTCTCATAGTTTTCTCTGTAAGAAATCAATTTAAAATATAAATATGCAGATAGGTTAAAAGTAAAGGAATGAGGAAAAAAGACACCATGTAAACACTAATGATGAAGTTGAAGTGGCTATATTATTATCAGTGTAAATTATTAAAAAAAATATTGCTAATGATACCAAAAAGTATATTGTACAAAGATTAAGTACTCAATTCAACACGGCAAATAGTATAACAATCCTAAGTGTGTTTATACCCAGTAAAGGACTTCAAAATACATGACAGAAAAACTGACAAAACCAAGAAAAAAATAGACAAATCTGTCATTACTATTGGAAATTGCAGCACTCTTGACTCATAATTTATAAACCTCAGTAGAATACATATCTTATTCAGCTACACTTGGGATGTTCACCAGGGCAGGTTATGTGCCAAGCCTTGAACAAATCTGAACAAACTCAAAAATAGATTTAAATTACACAATGTATTTTCTGAGCACAATGTTTTGCAGGAAAACACCCCGTTATAGAACCATCAGATCTTGTAAGACTGATTCACTATCATGAGAACAACACAGGAAAGACCTGCCCCATGATTTAGTTACCTCCTACCAGGTCTCTCCCACAACATGTGGGAATTCAAGATGAGAGTTGGGTGGGATATATATATAGATAGATAGATATAGATATCTCTCTCTCTCTCTCTCTCTCTCTCTCTATATATATATATATATATATATATATATATATATATATATCTGGGAAGAGACACACATACTTTTAAATTAAATATTCAATAAATGGTGCTGTGTTAACTGTCTATCCAAATGCAGAAGAATAAAAATAACCCCCTACATATTGCCACATACACAAATTAACTCAAGATGGACTAAAGACTTAAATGTAAGGCCTCAACCTATAAAAAATCCTAGAAAACACTCTTCTCTATATCAGCCTTGACAAAGAATTTATGACTAAGTCCTCAAAAGAAATTGCAACAACAAAAATTGGTAAGCAGAACCTAATTAAACTAAAGAGCTTCTGTACAATGAGAGATACTATCAGTTAAGTAAATAGGCAACCTACAGAATGGGATAAAATATTGGCAGACTATGCATTTGACAGAGGTCTATAACTCAGAATCTACAAGAAACTTAAATTTATAAGCAAAAAAAATAGACTCCTTTCAATAATGGGCAAAAAACATGAACAGACACTTCTCATAAGAAGACATGCGAGCAGACAACAAACACGTGAAAAAATGCTCAACATCACTAATCATCAGAGAAATACAAATCGAAACCACAATAAGATACCATGTCACACCAGTCAGAGTGACTTTAGTTAAAAAGTCAAAAATTAACAGATGCTAGTGAGGCTGTGGAGAAAAGCAGATGCTTAAACACTGTTAGTGGGAATGTAAATTAGTCTAGTCACTGTGGAAAGCAGTTTGGAAATTTCTCAAAGAACTTAAAACAGAACTACCATTCAACCCAACCACCCCACTACTGGGTATATACCCAAAGAAATACAAATCTTCCTTCCAGAAGAACACATGCACCTGTATGTTCATCGTAGAACTATTTAAATAGTGAAAACATGGAATCAACTCAGATGCCCTTCAACAGTGGATTGAATTTTTAAAATGTGATACTTATACACCATGGAATACTATGAAGCTATAAAAAGAATTAAATCCTGTCTTTCACAGCAACATGGATGCCGCTGGAGACCATTATCTTAAGCAAACTAATGCAGTAATAGAAAATTGAATACAACATGCTCTCACTTACAAGTGGAAGCTAAACATTGGGTAAACATGAACAAAACATGGCAACAATAGACACTAGAGGCTACTAGAGGGGAGAAGGAAGGATGGGGGCAAAGGCTGAAAGGCTAACTATTGGATAGTATGTTCACTACCTGGGTGACAGGTTCAGTCACACCCCAAACTTCAGCATCACACAATATACCTTTGTAGCAAACCTGCACATGTATCACTTAATTCTAAAATAAAAATTGAAAAAAAAAAATCAAATAACAAGGAAAATTTGGGTGGGAGAAGAAAAAATAGTAGAACTGTGGAAGTGTTTGAAAAGAGAGAAGTATTAATAGAATTTGGTGGATCAATGACAAGATGAGGGCAGGGGACAATTAACCTCTCTTTATCACTTACTTTATTACTTAATGAGAGAATAAAAGTAAGACACTCTATCAATAGGTGTACCTTGTTTTTGTGCACTTTGCTTTATGACACTTTGCAACCCTGCCTCAAGTAGGTCTGTCATTACCCTTTCTCCAACAGCTTCTCACTTCATGTCATATTTTGGCAATTCTTGCAATATTTTAAACTTTTAATTATTATTATTAATATATTTCTTATGGTGATCTGTGATCAGTGATCTGTGATGTTACTATTGTAATTATTTGAGGGCACCTCAAACTGTGCTCATAAAAGATGGGCAACTTAATCCATGAATGTTGTCTGTATTTGGACATCTCCACAGATCAACTGTGCCCTTGTCTCTCTCCTTTTCCTTGGCCTCCCTATTCCCTGAGACAAAACAATATTAAAATTAGTCCATTTAATAACCATACGATGACCTCGAAGTCTTCAAGTGAAAAGTGGAGTCACTTGTCTCTCACTTGAAAATCAAATCCAGAAATGATTAAGCTTAGTAAGGAAGATGTATGAATTGCCAAGACAGGTTTAAAGTTAGGCTTCTTGTGCCAAACAACCATTTGTGAATGCCAAGGAAAAGACCTTGAAAAAAATTACAAGTGTTATTCCAGTGAGTATACAGATTATAATAAAGTGAAACAGCCTTATAGCTGATGTGGGGAAAGTTGCAGTGATCTGGATAGAAGATCAAACCAGCCTTAAGCCAAAGCCTACTTCAGAGAAAAGCCCTAACTCTTCAATTCTATGATGACTGAGAGAGCTAAGAAATCTGCAGAAGAAAAGTTTGAAGATAGCAAAGGGTGGTTCATGAGATTTAAGGAAATCTCGTCTTCATAACAAAAGTGCAAGGCGAAGCAGCAAGAGTTGATGGAGAAGTTGCAGCAAGTTATCAAGAATTTGTAGCTAAAATAATTGATGATGGTGGCTACACTAAACAACAGACTTTCTCTCTCTCTCTCTATATATATATATATATAAAATAGCCATATATTGGAAGAAGATGCCAACCAAGACTTTCATATAGCTAAAAAAGAGAGATAAATGTCTGGCTTCAAAGCTTCAAAGGACAAGCTGACTTTCATATTAGGGGCTGATGCAGCTGGTGACCTTAAGTTGAAGCCAACATTCATTTATCATTCTGAAAATTCCAGGACCCTTAAGAATTAAGGTAAATCTGTCTTAGCTCTATAAAAGGAATAATGAAGCCTGGATGACAGGAAATCTGTTTATAGCATGATGTATTCAATATTTGAAGCCCACTGTTGAGACTTACTGCTCAAAAAACAACAAAAAAAAGATTCTTTTAAAAAGGTTCATAATGCACCTGGTCACCCAAGAGCTCTGATAGAGGTACAAGGAGATTAAAGATTTGTATGCCTTCTAACACATCTATTCTTCAGTCCCTGGATCAAGAATTAATTTCAACTTTTAAATCTTGGTGTTTGAAAAACACATTTTGTAAGGCTAAAGCTGTCATAGATAGTGATTCCTCTGATTAATCTGGGCAAAATAGGTTGAAAACCTTTTCGAAAGTATTCATAATTCTAGATTCCATTAAGAACATTCTGTGATTCATGGGAGAATGTCAAAATATCAGCATTAAAAGACATTTGGAAGATGTTGATGCCAACCCTCATGAATTCAACACTTCAGTGCGGGAGGGAACTGTAGATGTGGTAGAAAGAGCAAGAGAATTAGATTTAGAAGTGGAGCCTCAAGATATGATTGAATTACTGCAGTTTCATGATAAAACTTTAACGGGCGAAGAGTTGCTTTGTACTGATGAACAAAGAAAGTGGATTCTTGAGATGGAATTTACTTCCTGGGGAAGATGCTGTGAACATTGTTGAAATAACAACACAAAATTAGACTATTACCTTGTCTTAGTTCACAAAAAACAGCAGCAAGGTTTTAGTAGATTGACTCCAATTTTGAAAGAAGTTCGTTTGGGAAAATACTAGCACAGTATCACATGCTATAGAAATCTTTCATAAAAGGAAATGTTCATAGATGCAGCAAACTGTATTATTGTTTTGTTTTAAGAAATTGCCACAGCACCACAGCATTCAGCATGACTACAGTGGTAAGTCAGCAGCTATCAACACTGAGACAAGAACCTTCACCAGCAAAAGGATGAAGACTTGCTAGAGGATCAGATAATAGCATTTTTCATCAATAAAGTATTTTTAAATTTAGGTATGTACATGTTTCAGACATAATGCTACTGCAACACTTAATAAGCTATGGTATAGTGTAAACATAACTTTTACATGTACTGGGTAACAAAGTTGTTATCAAAAGTGAATGATATTCACTTTATTGCCGTCTGAAAGCAAACTTGAAATACCTTTGAGGTATGCCTGTATTTATTTATTTGGAAGGAGGTACAATACAAGGGGGGAGTTCTTATTAATTGAGCAAGCTAAGCCTTGCAAATAAATAAATCAAATGAACTAACAGAGGAATTATATAAGTATTTATGTGCAAGACATTATCTGGGCACTGTAGGGAATTTGAAAAAAACATGTCAAAAATAATCCTACCTTAAAGCACATTTTATTAATAGATGAAATCTGCATAAATAATGGCAAAAATAAAGTGTTTAGTTCCATATAGAATATAGTTTTAAAGCAAATCTGAATAAACAAATAGCAAGGAACTAATTTTCCCTGAACAGAACTGTGAAGAGTTTATACAGCAGGTAGTACTTGAACTGATCTGGGAACAACAGCATAATGTGACAAGGAGCATGCTTGCTGTCCTGAGTAATAATGCGCCACATCCTAATATAGCATCTTCAGAGTTCAGAAGAAAAAAATATTTTGTAGTTCTCTCATTATCCTAATCACATTAAAATATGAAATAAATACTTATAACTGACTATGCATATGGTAAAATAGGATACAATTACAATCTTCTGTAAATATTTAAATATCTCTTTTTAGCTTTCATGTTTTTCATTTAGATTGCAACTAATATAGAATATCAAAATTAAATTCTGAGAAAATTCAAATTGACTGTTAAGAAATTTACTTAGAACACACTAGACATTTACTGTGCAATTTGTATTTGTGTATATCGTGGGTGTCGAAAATAAAATTCTGAAATTTTGATACAAGCAATCTCACCCCTTAAAGATTATACTTAAATTCTGAAGAGCAAGTGAAAGACAGGAGAATGAAGATTTAGGTGATCAAATGAGAAGAAACAACAGGAGGGGGAGTACTGAGAAAGAAAACTTTAGAATGAATTCATAATTTTCTGTAGTTGGTCTTAGATACTTATTGGGGGAAAGAGAGAAGTTGGGAAACAGGGTTGTGCGGTGTGTTGTCATCTGCTTCATAAGAAATTTGGATGGCAGATTTCGCAGTCTTTCCATAATAAGGAGCTATTAAAGTTTGTGTTTGTTTTGCTTTATTTTAGAACTAGGACAAGCCATGATCAGGAAAATTATCTGATTCAGAGAAACTAACCAGTTTAAGTAGGTGGCATTCATGTCAAGAGTGAGAAGCAGAAAGTTTATTGTCATTTTCTTTTTATTCCTTTCATTTCCTTATCTTCTACAATCCTAAAGACAACAATTTTCATTGTTTTCTTCTTTGTTCTTCACGTACGGGATACTTTTAGGGTGAAATGCTGCATATGTGATTCTGAAGGTAAAACATAAATGCAAATAAATAAGTACTTCTATTAGATATTGACAAATTCCCCTCCGTGTTGGAATGAATGTTTTTTATTCCCGCCAGCAATACCCAGGGATCACTTCGTCTCCACATTCTCCCCTTCAAAATGGATTTGTTGAGTGCAGAATTTTTGTTAAGTTTAGTGATAAAAACTTAACTACTTTTCTTTTGTAGTTAAGAGCGTAGCTGAATATATTTTCATATGGAGAAGTTATTTTGCACTTTCATTTATGAGTCATCTTCTGTTCATTTTTCCAGAGGTTTTCATTTTTATCCTTTCAATTAAATAACCATTTATGTATAAATAATAAACAAAAGGAGGTTAGTCCTTTGCATGTAATATATGTTGCAAATATTTCTGAATTTGTATACCTTCAGATCTTGTTCAGTATTTTCCTGGGTATTACTGTTTGTATATTTTGCCATATTAACTCTAGTATCATATTTTCTAGCTCCGGAAAAACCTGAGAGTTAAACGAGGGAATATTAAATTTACAAATCAACACAAGAAAACTAACATCTTGATGTAGTGGCAGTCTAATAATAACAAGGACATATTTTACTTTTTGTTCAAGTATATTTGTACATATTTTATAAGTGTCTTATAATTTTTCTCAGTTTTAAATATTTCTTAAGTTTAATCCAACATGTTATCTTTTTTAGTATTATGAATGAGATTTGATCTATTAATTCTTCTAATAATCTATATTCATATATATATAAAGATTCCTGAATTTTGCATGTAGATTTGTATCCCAGTAAGTTGTTGAATTCTTTTAATACTTGAAATTTTTTTCAATGATTATTGTTTTATTTTCAATTCTTGCCATAAAAAATTACCACAAGCATTGTAGCTTTAAAAAAATGCACATGTCTTTGTTCACAGTTCTGTAATGTCAGATGTCAGATATTTAGGCATGGCATGGCTAGCCTCTCTGTTCAGGGTCTCAGCGGTTGAAATCAAGATGCTAGAAGAGCTCCTCTGATCTGAGGTTCAATTTCTTCATCCTTGATCATTCAGGTTGTTGGCAGAACCCACTCCCTTGTGGTTGTACAGCTGAGATCCCCTTCTACTGGCTAGCTTTTAACTAGGTGCTTCTTTCAGCATTTACAGGACACTCATGTGCATTCTCACGTGGTTGTCTCCAGGTGAGAAATTCTCACATGTCAAATCTCCCTCATGCTTCAAATCTCGGACTTTCTTTGCTTCTAATCTCCAGACATAGATTTAGAGACCTCATATGATTAGACCAAGCCCATTAAAATCGTCTTCTTAGTTTAAGTTCAGCTGATTTGGTACCTTAATTAAATCAGCATAATCCTTTCCAGCAGTGCATGGTGTTTAATTGAATAACTGGGAGAAGTTGTGTGTACAGCAGGGGTCAGGAATCTTGGTGGCTGTAGTGGATTGAATAACGGCCCCAAAAATATATGTTCTGCAATCTTAGAATGGGACCTTATTTGGAATAAATATCTTCATCCACCAGAAGCCAGGAATGAGTCATGGACCCAGTGCTTCTTCAGGGCCTGATGATGTTACATACAAACACCTTAAGCTTGTACTTCCAGCCTCCAGAACTATGAGGGAATATATTTCTTTGGTTTTAGACCACAGTTTTATGGTCATTTGTAACAGCAGTCTTAGGAAATGAATACAGGGGGGCATTTTAGGATTCTGTGTATCATAGTTATCTAGAATTTTCTAGGCTGGGAGACAATTCTCCATGGGTCTGTTGCATTTTTGCACATCCTGCAAAGCAAGGCATTGTCTTTCTTTTTTTCCTGAGCTATATCTGCGGCATAAAACAGATGTAGTTAGTGCTTCTTAGGAAACATTTGGTTCTCCAAGCTCAAGGATCCTCTCGTGATACAACTTCCTGTGTATGCAGACTTTCATCTGGGCTCAGTTGCATCGCTGATGTGGGTTTTGTAGACAGGAAAGATTGGTGCAAGTAATCTGACACTCGTGGTGCTTGCTGTGTCATGTGTTAATAAAGGTTTTTGTCTCTAACCCAGGAGTCTCATGTTTCCTATCAGTTTCCATAAAACAGTGGCAAGCTTACTTGTTAGTTTGCAAGTAGTGGTAAAATCTGAGACCCTTTGTGAATTCTAAAAGTATATGCTATCATATCATCTGCAAATAGAGATAGTTTTATTATTTGTGTTCAGTCTGTGTTACTGTTGTAGCTAATTGTTACTAACACCTAAAATGCAATGTTAAATATCAGTGAAGACTGTGAGCATCTTTGCTTTATTCATAATCGGAGTGTAAATGCTTTCAGTGTATTCCTATTAAGTATGATGCTGACTTTAGGAAATACACACACACACACAAACACACACACACACACACAGAGAATCATCCTAAGGAAGTATCCATTTATTCCTATTTAATCACGAATTGTATTCATCTTGGTCAAAGTTTTCTTCTGTGTCTATTGAGATAATCATGTGATATTTCTCCTTGCTCCTATTGAAATGGTGATTTACATTAATTGATTTCCTAGGCTTGAGTCATTCTTGCATTATTGGTATGAACCCATTTAGTCTTCATATATTATTTTTTAGCTAGCATTTCAGTCTGTTTATTAATGCTTTATTCAAAATAGATACATTAATATTAATAAGCCATATTAGTTTGTAATACCTTTTTGTGCAATCATACAACATATCAAATTAGTTACAAAACAATCATTCCATTCCTTGGAACTAGCCTAAAACAATCTATGTCGCATGGGGATTATGGGGATAACATGCTCTCTAAGATTTAGCAAACTCCCTGTGAAACTCTTTGGACTTGGTTCTTTTTGGGGAGAATTTAAATAATTTTCTGTACGTCTTCCATGAAAATTGGATGTATTTAAACTTTCTTTCTATTGAGCTTAGTTTTAATAAATTCAATTTTTAAGGAACTTTATCTATTTCATCTACTTTTCTAATTTATTTGCATAGAAAACATCAAACTAGCATGATTTAAAAATTTTTTTGTCACTGCTTATTACCCTTTTTCTTATGTTATATTTGTATACTTGTGTTTTCTCATTTTTTTCTGATTCCAATAACTAAGGTTTGTCCACTTTCTTAAAGTTTTTAAGAACCATGGTATTGATCTATTGATTTTTTTCTATCGATTTCCTGTCTGGTCTTTTTCTTACTATCTTTTGCTTTATTATCTTCTTACTTGCTCTTTAGTTTGTTGATAATTTTCTATATTTTTGAATTGAAAATTTATATTACTATGACTTATTTATTAACTTTTTTTTTTTTTTTTTTTTGAGACAAAGTCTCTCTCTGTGGCCCAGGCTAGAGTGCAGTGGCAGGATCTTAGCTTGCTGCAACCTCCACTTCCTGGGTTCAAGCAAGTCTCCTGCCTCGGCCTCCTGAATAGCTGGGATTACAGGCTCATGCCAACATGCCTGGCTAATTTTTGTATTTTTAGTAGAGATGGGGTTTCCCTACGTAGCCCAGGATGATCTTGAACTCCTGATCTCAGGTGATCCACCTGTCTTAGCCTCCCAAAGTGCTGGGATTACAAGCATGAGCCACCGCGTCCGGTTTGTTGTTCTTAATTGACATAGGAGTTTAAAGTAATGGGATTTTCTCCATCAGTAGCTCATAGATTCTTATATGCGGTATTTATATTATCATAATTTTAAAAAACTCTTCAATTTCTGTGTGTTCTTCCATGAAGCAAAGTAACGTATAATATAATTTTTGTTTTTTCTCTTCATTTCCAGATGGAAATTATGTTTAAAAATTTGGGGGCCGGGCGCGGTGACTCACGCCTGTAATCCCAGCACTCTGGGAGGCCCAGGCGGGTGGATCACGAGGTCAGGAAATCGAGACCATCCTGGCTAACACAGTGAAACCCCGTCTCTAATAAAAAATACAAAAAATTAGCCGGGCGTGGTGGCGGGCGCCTGTAGTCCCAGCTACTCGGGAGGCTGAGGCAGGAGAATGGCGGGAACCCGGGAGGCGGAGCTTGCAGTGAGTGGAGATCGCGCCGCTGCACTCCAGCCTGGGCGACAGACCGATACTCCGTCTCAAAAAAAAAAAAAAATTTGATGTGTAATTTTTTTGTTTTGCAGTCATGAATTTTTGCTGTAAACTTTCTACCTTACAGAACTTAATAATATTTTCTTTGTATCCTCATATATAGTCACTTTTAATGAATGTTCCCATTAGTCCTTGATAAAAGTTATATTTTATATTATTGGGATGTAGTGTTCAATTAAAAACTATAAGAATTACGCGATTCTTTATGCTGCTTAGATCTTACATCGTGTTTTGTATTTTTGTACACATCATTCGTTTTTTACTGGTAGACTGAGCATTTGTACTGTATTGTACTGACTTGTCAGTATCTACTATTTTGAAATGTGTTTACTTCTCGCATCTTCTTCCTGTTGCTTTGTATATGTGACAGATCTGTTATTTGCAGCATAGATATTAAAAACTAATCTATTATAAATTATTAAGCATTATATAATTTTATTTGTATTAGTTGATGTCTTTTGGCCCAAATTCTATTTTATCTATTATCAGTATCAAAATCATATTTTCTTATTCTCTATTTGCCTGGTATAACTTTGTCAAACCACTTATTTTGTAGCTATTTAAATTCCTGCTTTAGTTGCTTCTTGTATGTAACATAGTTGGATATTAATCAGTCAATTTGTAATTTTAAAAAGTGTAATAGTTAATTCTATTCATGTATACTGATATCATGAATAGGTTTCTTCTCAATGTTTTAATCCTCTTTATAATTACTATGTGTGTTATGTTGCGCTTACTAGGTTTCTTTCTCTATTTGGTAGGTTTTGCTTATTGTTAATTTCTTCAGGAATTTGGAAAGATTTGTATTTTTTGTTCTAACATTACCTTTTCATTCATGATCTTTATGGAGCTCATTTAAATATTTACTCTCTGGTTTGTCAGTTTTCAGTGCTAAACTGTGACTCTGTTACCAGTTACTTCTACTACAGACAATTGACTGATTTTACTTTCCCCATATCTTCTTTGTTTTCTTCCACTTTTTGTTTCATTTATTGTACTTTGTCAGAACAGGTAACATGTCCAATTATTTTTCCATCAGGTATTAATTCTTATTTTTACTTTATGTATACAATTAACCATAATAAACATTTATCATAAGTCTTTTGGCCAAAATTTCTAAGGTTATGTACTATTTGTGTAAAGCTCAACCTCTAGTAGATTCCTTGGGCGGGGAGCTCATGTTATAGATTTTTCTAAAATTTTATATATTAAAAACTATTTTCCTATAGGTACGATACTTGAAGGACAGCTTAGTTGGATGTACAGTTTTTTCTCCTGCATTTTTTCACCTGACTTTCCTGAACATGCTGTTCTACTTTTGTCTTCCTTTGTATGTTGCTCTTGAAAAAAACCTAAGGCTAACCTAATTTTCTCACTTTTATATGTAATTTTATGCTTTTTTCTGAAGCCATGTTAAATTTTTCTTTGTCTTATACTTTAACGGCTTTATTGTGACATGTCTTGAAGTTGATCTTTTAGACCAGTATTCCAGGGAAATATATATATACACACACACACACACATATATATGTTATATATATACACATTTATATACACATATATATTTTGTATATATGTATATATACATGCATGTATGTATGCATATATGCATGTACACTTGCATGTGTGCATATATACATAGCATGCATATGTATGTGTACAATATATGCATGTACACACATGCATGTATATATGTATACATATATAATACATATGTATGTATACATATACATATATATTTCCCTGGAATGCATATTTATATATATAATCATCTTTATGCATATATATACACATGTATATATGTATACACAAAAATATATAAGAGATTATTCATATAATCTCTTATTTCTGGCCTACTATTCTGGCCTAATATTTATTTGTTATGCCCATTGTTATTTATTTTTCTTCTTCAGTTATTGTAGTAAACTTCTTTTTCTGTCTGGCTTTCCCACCACTTTGCCTTTTTTTTACTTTTATCTTTATTTCAGTTTTATTTTGTATGTTATTTTCTTACAATTCTTTAATGCTTGCTACTAGATATTCATTTAAGTCTGTTATTCTATTTTGCCTTGGGAAGTTTATAATTTATTCTTTATTTCTTATATGGTTTGGTATTTTAAGTTTCTTTTCTCTGTTTGGTTGTGATTTTTCCTGATTTTTTTGTCTCTTTCCCCTATGTGTTTGAATTTATTATCTTATTTTTATATCTCCAAATGTTTCTCTGACTATATTTCATTCAGTTTTGAGTGTTTAGTGACACTCAGTTTTCTTTTGATTCTTGGTTGTTATTTTTTTTTTTGTGGGGAAGCTTCATCAGCTAAAACATTTTTATTTGAATTTTATGGACTTTCTTGTTCAATAAATTTGAAGGATTTTAATTTTTGTTCTATTTCTAGAAGTTTGTCGACACTGCTTGTAGTTCAAGTGCACCCTCTTCTGACAGTATAGTGAAGTACATAATGAAATATAATTTGATTGATTTGTGAGTGATGGGGGATATCTTGTTTCTTTCATCTCTGTAAGCATTTTAATTTTCCCTGTTACCTTGTTTTTCCTCTTCATTGCCATGTGTGAATGGGGTATTACCACCTCCCTCTTTAAATAGCTTTCCCTAGCGGCAATATCTCCTTGAGACTCACCGTTTTCCTACATACTCTCAAACCGGCATCTTGTGGTGAGTATTGTGAAGTATCAATTCCTAGAACTATGTCTGTGACAGTTGAACTCTAAGTGTTGACTTGGTCTTAGTAGTAGCAGTTTTGTTTATATTCTATCTATATCATCCCCTCCCTCTCCTCTTAAGCTCCCTTTCTCTTGATAGGTGTGAATCTTGCTTGGTAAGAGCTCTGTTGTAGTTTGGTGTTTGTAATATTCTCTGCCTGTAGCCATGTTAAAAAGGAGGTTATGTGTGTTTGTCTCCCAGTCACTGTCTTGCTCTTCTCTTTCCTCTCTCTCTCTGTCTCTCTCTCTCTCCTGCTTCATGTATCTCTATTTATTTCTCTTTCTTTCAGTAGATACATGGACAGAGTTTCTGGTTATCCTCCACACTCACAAGTGTAAAAATATCAGATTATGATTTTATTTCTAACACCATTATTTATTAATAACTTTAACTAAATGTACTTTAACTAAATATGCTTATTTCTAACATATATACTTAAATATATTTGAAATATGTTCATAATTTGTGAACAAATGTTCACAAATGTTTATAATTTTATATAGATTTACATTTTTCAAAATGTTTTCACACAAATTAAATTGTCTCAAAATTACATTTTATTAATAAGAAAACTGTAATTAGTCAGTGGCTTGGCCAACTGCCAAAAATAGCGAAGAGAGACTTTAATTGAGCCTTTTAATGTTAGGCTAAGGTTCTATGAGTGTGGACACCTAACTGAACAAATAATTTTGTAAGTGAATACTAACATTTAAGATGCAAATTATAGCCTCATTAATAATGGCATCTACCCTCGTTTACCTTGGTAATGATGCTGTTTTTGACTTTCCAGTTGGCTCAGTATTCCTCTTACATTCGTTATGTATGTAAACAATATATAACAGAAATTTTTTTCGTATTAAGGTTTGTTGGACAAATGCAAGTGACCTCAAATTCCTCTAGAAATAACATTTTATTACATTTTAGTCAGTAACTAACATTGAGAAATATAAAATACCTACCATAACTTTGTAAACCATGAGTTACAATGATTTACTTAGTTGAAAGAAGGAATTTAATTTGTCTTAAGTTCAAACAAACATGCTTGCCTGCCTGTATTTTTTTATTTATTCATTCCAAATATAACATTGAAAAGTGCCATCTCTTGTCACTTACTAGCCTTTGGGTCTATGTTTTTATGTTTAATTTATCGATGTGTGGCTTCTTTTCCTTTTGCAGATTAAAAATGAATTAAAATAAAATAATGACCTGCTTTTACTGCCAGACAAGACGTTAGATGTCCTGTCTGCCAAATTTACAGTTTATAAGTAGCAGTATGCCTCTAATAAAAAGTTTCACAAAAATACAAAAGATGAAAATGTCAAAATACTTACTGTTTATCATAAGATCATTAGTTTTTCCCATGCCTAATCAAAGAGCACTTCATTTATGTTTCCATAATGGCAAACAAATGTTTTGACAATCTGTAAAGCCATGTAGGAAGTAATATCTTTCAAAAATCAAGCATTCAGTGATATAGAGGGGACAGTTTCTTGTCAAAATATGGTTCATCATGTAGTTGTCAAAGGGAGTCCAACATTAGTGCCCACTGTTTTGTCTGTGTTGAATGTAATTTTTAAAACTGTTAACTTGATAATTTTGCCTACTAAAATGATCTTCAATTACATATGAAATCTGTGGCTATGCATGACCTCAATAGAAAAGAAAGGGAAAATTACCCTTTTGTTATTTATTGGGCACGGGATGAATTCTGAAACGACTGTGGTTCAACTATTATTTTTATCTTGACAACTATCTGGACCATTGGTAAATTGGTTATGTAAAATAGAACATTATTTCAAACAATTTAGTGATTAAACACTGCATGCTAACTATCTGAATTGATGAACACAAAATTAAGGTTTCTGAACTAAAATGAAAAATCCATGTTCATTGTTTTGTCTCTCTGTTATTTATCAGTGTTATATAAATAGAATGTGTAAGAATTACTCTTTTTAGAGATGGGTATGTTAAAAAGTGAATTTGATCTTCAAACCATACCTCACACCCAGGCAGGGCCGTGGCGGCAAAGCATCACTGAGCTGCGGGGATGGAGCTTCATGGGTGTTCTCCCTTCTGAGAACCTTTCTCATTCCTCTGAATTACAACACCTGAAGGTAACACATGACTGTGGACTGGAGATTTAGAATCATTGCTGGTCCTTTGACTGTGAAACCCAAGGAGTCTTCCTCTTCTATGGCCTCAAAGATCTTCCACATTTGAGTGAGGTACAGAGCCATGTTCTACAGCAGAGCCAGATTGGGCCTCTTCTTTGTGCCTCTTTGAGGTCACCATGTAGCAGTTGGACTGACAGGCCAAAAACTACAAATGTGATCAAAATTGTAGATCAGGAAATCTTATTAAAAAGAAAAGAAGAAAGAAAAAGTTTTAAAATGCAGAAGGAAGAGAAGGCAGCCAGGAAGAAACAAGAAAAAGAAGCCACATGGCTAAGATAAAGATTCTTCCCAGTGAGATGCTCTTGACAGAAAGTGACAAATGTGCCAAGCTTGATGAGATGGAAGACAAAGAACTGAGCAAAGGACAAGGCAAGAAGCTGAAGAAGCACAAGAAAAGTTCCACAATGAGTATGTGCAGATGGTTCAAATCAGAAGCTTCAGGGAAAGAGACAAGGGATTGACTTTTTAAAGTAAGCCACTGGTGGGCTGATGTGTCTCTCTCTGCCTCAATAGTGACGACGTCCTGACACTCTGACCATGTTTACAGTTGTCTTTGGGTCCAAAATCAAGAACTGTGTTCATGTAGGTTCATGTCATCATCACCTCTGAGACTAGTTAATAAGTCTATCAATAGCTGGATGTGCTGGTGTTCACCTACAGTCCTAGCTACGAGGGACACTGAGGCAGGAGAATCCCTTTAGCCCAGGAGTTTGAGTCCAGCCTGGGAAATATAGAGGGATTATGCTTCAAAAATAAAGAATAATAATAATAAACTCTTCTAAATAGTAAAAAAAAAAAAAGTGAATTTACTTATATTTGTAAATCTAATCACTTACAAGATTAAACATTTTTTTAATAAGAATGTGTTTTATTCCTACATATCCAGTTCCTAGAAAAGATAATGGAAAGGTAACTTACCTTTTATTAGTGATACTTACCAGTAAAATAAAAACTATAGATGTATTTATCATCTACCTCTGGAAATCGGAATGTTGCCTTAGGAAAACATGGCCTTTGCTCTGCCACTATTGTAGCCTCAGTCCCAAGGACAGTGACTGGCACATGATGAAAACTCAAGAAATATTTGTTGCATTGAAAAGAATATCTCAAATTCAATACATTTTAGTGAGAGAATTAATATAAATTTATGTCATTAATTTAGAACTCTAACATTGCCTTGTGTGACCAAAATAGCTTTTTCAAAGATAGGTATTTGTCAAAAAAAAAAAAGGAAATCCTTGGATGTAGACTTGACAAATGGCTACTGCAAGGCACATATTTTAAAACTGTTGAAATAAATCAAATTAATACCAATATACATACTAGTGTATAGACACACTGAAGCCATAAAGGCGTTGTGAGACTACTGAAGTCCAGTAAATCAAGAAAATCTTTCAGGAGTTAATAATTCAAAAATAATTCTGAAAAGAAAAGGATGCACAGTAAACTTGAAGGGAGAAAAGCATTTCTGACTTTTGAATTACCAATCAAAATACTATACAGTATTGAATAGGTAAAACAGAGGTGATCTGATTATCACGTGACCAAGTAATAAAAATACATAAAAATTTTAAAAAAATACTGTAGTTGTTGTAGCGAATGCAGAACAGCCCATGAGAACTGCGTGGCATTTGCAAAATAAATTAATTAATGAAATATATAAATAAAAAAATAAATACGAGAAGCAATAGGACTGTATAAAATCAGAATTTACATTAAAGTAGAATTTATTTATTTATGTGTTTGTGTATTTATTTATTGAGATAGAGTCTTGCTCTGTCGTCTCAGCTGGAGTGCAGTGGCATGATCTTGGCTCACTGCAACCTGCCCTTCCTGGGTTCAAGCGATTCTCCTGCCTCACCCTCCCGAGTAGCTGGGACTACAGGTGGGCACCACCACGACCTGCTAATTTTTCTATTTTTAGTAGAGATGGGGTTTTGCAATGTTGGCAGGCTGATCTCGAACGCTTGACCTCAGGTGATCCGCCCGCCTCAGTCTCCCAAAGTGCTGGGATTACAGGCGTGAGCCCCACACCCAGCTTAAAGTAGAATTTAAGAAATCAAAAGTACTTCAAAAATAGTCATTATACTTCTTCTAACAATTTAAACAAGTTCTTAAATACTTCTTAAGATTTTTAAATTTTCATAGCTTTCTGTAATTTGTCAAATAATTTCTCATTCCATATGTCACATAAATGACATAGAAGCCATAGTGACTGTCTATGAAAATTCAGCCATTGTGATAGGATCTTGGAATCCAGAAATAAGTGGCATTTTTTGCCTTTCAAGAAGTACACCTACAGGCAAATTAAGAAGTAAAATAGATTTTCATTTATTGTACAACCATACATTCTTACTCTAAATTCAGTTCATTTTTGAAAAAGTACTTTCCCTTAGACATTAGACAGATAGGTAGATATTACTGTACAAGTTACTAAGAAAATGATAATGGATAAGCATTATTTGCCACAGCAGGGTGCATAATAGCAAATGAAAATCTAAAGCAATCTGAATAATCAAAACTTGTGAATTTGTTCACAAAAAATGGTGTATTATCATAAGGGAGTAGTATCTTGTGCAGTAAGAAAGCATTATGTCTAACTATTAGAAGTAGGGGCTCTGAAGTCAGAAAAACCTGGTGTTATAAGCAGCCTTCAAGATGGCCCACAATGGCCCTTATATCCTCATGTTCATGAGATTGTGTAATATTCTCCATGGTGGGCTGGAAACATAGTCTTGCTTTTCATTAAGAGAATATGACAGAAGTGATGGGATGTCACTTTCAAGCTTGGTTATTTAAAGACAGTCGCTACTCCCTTGGGTGTGCTCTCTCACTTCCTCTTGGATTGCTCATTCCAAGGAAGGCCAGCTGCTCCATGTCTGAGCCTGGGAACAGATCTTCTGTAGCCCGACAACATCGTGTGGATGAGCTTGGAAGCAGATCCTCATGCAGGTGAGTCTTGAGATTATGGCAGTCCTGACTGACAACTTGATTACACTCTTTTGAGATATCCTAAGCTAGAGCCACCCACCAAAGCCACTGCTAGATTCTTTAGCCACAGAAACTGAGAGATAATAAATGTTTGTTCTTTCCAGTCAGCATTTTATAGGATTTGTTAAACAACAACAAAAAACAGGTGCACTTGACTTTAAATTATCATTCTTTCTCTTCCTGGCTGGATGTCCTTAGGTGTATTACTTAGCAGTTCTTTTATTTTCGATTTCTTGATCTGTAAAATATGGTTAAGTATAGTAATGCATAAAATATGTATAAGTATGCATAAAACAAAATTATTGTAAAGTTTCATGACATGAGACATGTAAAGCACTTAAATTAGGGTGTTATTAACTTGTAAACATGCAATTAAATATTTCATCCATTAAGTTATGCAATAATATTTACCGATATTTACATTGTCCAGAACATAGTAAATGATAAGAGAATTAAAATAATATGTACTTAATCAGATGGCACAAGATATTAACAATAGTTAAATCTAAGTACAGGGAAGATGTGTGTTCTCTGTACTGTTTTTCTTTTCAACACCTTGGTATAAAGTTGAAAGGATTTCAAAATAAGTGGTTTTCAAGTATGTACAGTATAATCATTCCTTTAAAACAACACATTTTGTAGAAATAAACTGAAAAGCTATATACAAAAATGTTTGTAATGTTTATCACTGAGTGTAGTGATTATAAGATATAGGTAATCTAAATTTTTGTTTTTAAAATTGTATACATTCATTACACACTGAGTAGAAATATTAAAATGTCACTTTATTCTTAAGCTAGCTTGTAACCTATATTAGTTAATAAGGGAACAAAAATCCAGAAGGGAAAACTAGAAAATCACATAAATATGTAATAACTGAGTAGACAGTGCAATATGGAATTTCAATTAGAATTTTGAATTTGGAAAGAATTCACTCAAAAAGCAAAGAAAGCTCTGTTTCAGGCACTCTTTTTAAAATGTTTTTTAAAGCATTTTAAATTTCATAACTTTTAGTTATGCTTCATTGTTATTTCATTTGTAAAAGGAAGTTATATTCAGCCAAAAAGTAGAATAGAAAACTAACTTAATCTCAACATTGCTTCCATATGCAGATAATACGCATGGAATGACAGACTAGAGTCTTTTTTTCTATGAGTATAATGCACTTTTTTCTTCGCAGAGACATGAGAACCCAAAACGCTCTTTGGATGTTGAAATCAAACATTAGTTTTGTTGCCTCATTCAGTCTGAACTGAAAACTTCTGTCAAAGCCATGTATGTTTATTTCCCCAGTGCATCTGCTTGGTCATTTATCAACCTCAATCTGTACCTACGGCTCTCATTTATTCTCTATGTTCAGGTCACAAAAAGCAGTTTCATTTTAGATAAAAGCACCTGTTTTTCTTCTTCACTTTTATTCTAATTCAAAAATGTCCTTGTTATTAACTCATATGACCACCAAAACTCAATAGTGAATGTTAAATAGACAAGTGAAAAGACATTTTAACTTACAAATATTACCTAATTTTAGAACATTATTTCAAAAACTATTTAAACATGGTACATTTCTGAAGTATGCTAAAAACTACTGTAATAAAAAAAATCTAGGTATTTTCTTTGTTGGATTACTTGTGAGGTAATCACAGCTTTTATTTATATGTGTCTGTTTACCTCAATGAACTGATTTTCTTATAATTTCATTGGAAGATTATTTTACCTTATAATTTAGCAATTCTAGAAAATATTTCCAAAAGGACAAACCCAGAATACATACGTGGTATAACTAGATCAACATATTTTTGCTCCTTGTCTTCATCACCACTTCTCAAGAAGCCTAAGTTTTAATTGTCACTTTGGGATTCCAGTTTCAATGCTCAGTGAATGCATGATCCTTTGTATGTCTTCCTTGTCTCATTTTTCTGTCTTGAAGGCATAACCCTAGAACAACAGCATAGCATAATAATCAATAGTGAAGAACTTCAAAGTTGATATCCGAGATTCAAATCTCAAAAAGGTTTCTTAACTTCTTTGTGTCTCACTTTCTTGCCAAGACCAGCTCAGTCGTGGAGACCCTAAACCAGTGGCGCTAGAGGAATTAAAGACACACACACAGAAATACAGCATGTGGAGTGGGAAATCAGGGGTCTCACAGCCTTCAGAACTGACAGCCTCGGACAGAGATTTTCCCACATATGTATTGACAGCAAGCCAGCGATAAGCATTGTTTCTATAGGTCATAAATTAACTAAAAGTATTCCTTACAGGAAATAAAGGGATGGGCCGAAATAAAGGGATGGGCCGAAATAAAGGGATGGGCTCTGGCTAGTTAACATGTCCTTAAGGCACAGATTGCTCATGCTATTGTTTGTAGTTTCAGAACGTCTTTAAGCGGTTTTCTGCCCTGGGTGGGCCAGGTGTTCCTTGCCCTCATTCCGGTAAACCCACAGCCTTTGGCGTGGGCATCATGGCCATCACGAACATGTCACAGTGCTGCAGAGATTTTGTTTATGGCCAGTTTTGGGGCCAGTTTATGGCCAGATTTGGGGGCCTGTTCCCAACAGTTTCTTACTTGTTAATTGGAAGGATAATAGTAAAATTTCATAGAATTATGAGATGCAAATGACTTAACATATGTAACCTGTTTAGGACATTGACTGATGTATATTAGTCCTGAAAGTATAAGCTATAATTTTATTGTTATTAATTATGGAACTGGACTTCTTCTATATGATTTTGACCTTTTATTTCTTTTTTTTTTTTTTTTTTTTGAGACGGAGTCTCGCTCTGTCGCCCAGGCTGGAGTGCAGTGGCGCGATCTCGGCTCACTGCAAGCTCCGCCTCCCGGGTTTACACCATTCTCCTGCCTCAGCCTCCCGAGTAGCTGGGACCACAGGCGCCCGCCACCTCGCCCGGCTAGTTTTTTGTATTTTTTAGTAGAGACGGGTTTTCACCGTGTTAGCCAGGATGGTCTCGATCTCCTGACCTCGTGATCCGCCCGTCTCGGCCTCCCAAAGTGCTGGGATTACAGGCTTGAGCCACCGCGCCCGGCCCTGACCTTTTATTTCTAAGAGATTTTAATTAATTTCATTATCTATTGTTGCATAACAAACTATTAATAGCAGACTAGCCATTGTATTCTTATGTCATCTAGTTCCCATTTTTATGACTTGCTACCTGTACACACTCATATATCCCCGTCTGTTTAAAAAAATAATAAACACCTCCACAATCCCTTCATTCATCACTCAATTTCTTCTCTCTCTCTCTCTCGCTCTCTCTCTCTCTTCCCATCACAATTAAACTTTTTGCACAATGGTTGAAGAATGTCTAGCAACAATATTCCAGAATACTTAATGCTACAGATAGTCATTATACCCCTAAAAGGGGAGAAGGGGCAGGGCCTGGGGCACATTGTTGCACTCTGAGCTCAATACTTGTGATACTTTTATTACTTGGATCTTTTTCCTCTGATTGTTTCATTAAAGTTGCTTTATCTCACCACTAAATCTTAGGTACTTCCCTCTTCTCATTTGTCTACAAGATGAACTCTCAGGAAGATCTTATTCATTCCCTTAGCTTCAGTGGATTGATATGTCATGTCTTCCAAGTCAAGACCTCCATTTCGGTTCTCTCTTATGGGCATCAAATCTCCACGTGCTATTTAGCACCTCCTGTGTAAAATAGATGCTGCAACATAATACATTTACAAATTATTTCAACTCTTCAAGCACCCTGTCACAAAATCTGATTACTTATCTGAACAATCTATCTTAATGTTTGGCAACATCATAAATCTTGCTTTATAATTATCATGAAATGTTAAATATACCAGAGAAGCAACAATAACATAAAATGTATCTTATACCCAGACTCAGTTTAAATAATAAATATAAATTGTGCATTCTGAATACTCCTTCCTGTATCGTATTACCCTTCCTAAAGTCAGAAATAACCATTATCCAAAACTTAATATTTATGCTTGTTATGAATGTCTTGGTATATCACTAAATGGATATATATTCCTAAACTATATAACATATTCTATGTGCATTAAAAATCATTTAAAGTGTTTGCATCATATCTGTTCTATTAATTGCTACTTTGATTCAATACTAATATTTTAAGATTTATACCTGGTAATAATTTTAACTAGTTTGCAGTTTTTGAGAGCAGTAAATTAAATATCTCATATTTGAGAGATGCTAATCCATCCTTCTGTTGCTATTTAGGTGAATTTCAGCTTTTTTTCTTATAAATGCAGCTGCTATGAAAATTTCATGCATATTTACTTCTTTACACTGTGGAAGTTTACCTAGTGCATAAATCTAAGACTAAAATTGTTGGTCCATAAAATATTCCACTGTCATTAGGTCTTGCCAAGTTAATCTTAGAATTATATATATCAACCTTTGCTTTTATCAAGAGTGGAAGAGTTTGTGCAGAGTATTCTCTATCCTTGCCATCGTTTGGTATTGCTTGATCTCTCTAGTCAAACATGTGCAAAGTATTATCTCCTTAAAGTTTTATTTTGTACATTTCTCATTGATAGTTATCTCAAACATCTTTCATATAAATGACCCTTTGTGTTCCTTTTTTTGTCAGTTATCTATTCGTATTTTACCTCTGTTTTTCTAGTGGGTTTCTGCCTTTTTCTTGTACTATAAAAGTTTGTTTGCTTTATTTTGTTGATAATTCATGGGCTCCCTTATGTTCCAAATATTATAGAAGTTCTATTTGATTCTTTTTTAAATCTGCCTTAACTTTTAAAAAAAGTTATATATGTGTCTTATGTTTATAATTTTATATTTTTCTTAAAGCATTTTTAACACAATTTCTAGTGTATAATAGAGGTTGGAAAACTATAGCCTGTGAAGCAAACTTGTCCTAGCTCCCATTTTTATAAACAAAGTTTTATTTGAAAACAGCTATGCTCATTTGCCTGTATAGTATGTGTGGCTGGCTTTGCATTACAATGACAGAATTGAGTTGTTTTGATGGAGACTTTGTGGGCTACAAAGCAAAAATATTTCTGTTCCATGATCTATAAGGCAATTTATTTATTTATTTATTTATTTATTTATTTATTTATTTTTGAGACAGAGTCTCACTCTGTTGCCTAGGCTGGAGTGCAGTGGCACAATCACTGCTCACTGCATCCTTGGCTTCCCAGACTCAAGCAATCCTCTCACCTCAATCTCCTGAGTAACCAGGACTATAGGTGAGTGTCTAATTTTTGTATATATTTTTTTCTTTTGTAGAGACAGGGTTTCATCGTATTGCTCAGGCTGGTCTCAAACACCTTAGCTAAAGCAAACTGCTGGCCTCAGCCTCCCAAAGTGCTTGGATTTTAGGTGTGAGCGGCCAGGCCCAGCCTATATTGCAATATATCTTATTATCTGAATTTATTCAGGGCCTAACGTTAGTATTGGTTGTTTTTGCTGGCTTTTATTTATGGTGGCTTATTTTGTTGCATGTTTAGTAATGTCACATTTCAAATTTCTTACCTCATGATTGGTTAGGATCTTTGAGGAGAAATTGGGAAAGTCTGGAAGAAGGGCTTTTTCCTTGAATAATCATTTGATTTTTTTTTGTCTTCTAAACAACCTGAAGGGCCTAGCACGGTGGTTCACGCCTGTAATCCCTGCACTTTGGGAGGACGAGACAGGTGGATCACTTGAAGTCAGGAGTTCGAGACTAGCCTGGCTAACATGGTGAAACCTCGTGTCTACTAAAAATACAAAAATTAGCAAGGCATGGTGGAAGACACCTGTAGTCCCAGCTACTCTGGAGGCTGAGGCCGGACAATCGCTTGAACCTGGCAGGTGGAGGTTGCAATGAGCCCAAATCATGCCACTGCACTCCAGCCTGGGTGACAGAGGGAGACCCTGTTTCAAAAAACAAACAACATGAAGAACTATTAAAAAGAAGCTTCTGTGAATTTGTTAGCATGGTAAAGTACATGGTTTATAGCCTACCATTCTGTAATTGGTAATTCTCAGATTGTTGCATTTGTAGTCAGGGCTTCTCAATTCAAAAACACAGCATGTTGGGGTTTTTTGTTTGTTTGTCATCCAGTGATTGATGGTTAAATCTCTACATTCTTGATTAACACTTAGATATCTGAAATACTCCCAGGCTCTCATAGTGTTGCTGTCAACTTGTGGTGCTGATTTTCACCTCCCCTCCTTGTTGCTGCCCTGTGGAAAGTCAACTTAATTTCTTGCACACTTAACTATGTATTGTTAAAAATGCTTAAAATTTTTTATTGAGAATGTATAGGTCTTTTATATCAGAAAACTTTTCAGGATATTTTGTTTACCATACTGCCAGAAATTAAAGTCATGGCTTAACTTTTGAAGCCAGGTATATGGGAATCATCTGAGATGCCCTCTCTCTAATCCCTAGGTAATTAGCCAATCAGCAATTGTTACGATATATTCTTCTAAATGTCATCCAAATCTTTTTATTTTCTGCTCCACTTTTACTGTTAAGCTGCTGTGGATTTAGATGATCACCAACCCTTGTTTGAATTACTGCTTCCTAAGTGATCTCTATTCAGTGGTATCTCTCTCTCTGTCTCTCTCTCTGTCTCTCTCTCTCTCTCTCTCTCTCTCTCTCTCTCTCTCTCTCACATCCATTACATTATTATAGCCAGAGTGTACTTTTAAGACAGCAAACCCATTAAGGTTCACCTTTGTTCTTAGTGGACTTCCCACTCTTTATCCCAATACGGGTATCATTTTCAGGCTTTCCATCACAATATACTCTCTGGTCAGTTTTAGCTCTATTTTTCAGCACAAACCCTTCTCCCTTTTATCTCAAGCTTTTGCATAACTTATTTTCTCTGCTTAGAGAATTCTGAAACACATGTCATGTCACATGTCTAAGCAACCCCTAGACACTGTTCATATTTGAACCCAAGTATCATTTTCTCTGGAAAACTGGCCCTGATATGTACTTGCCATCCTCATAGTTGTCTATATGTCCCTCTAACATCCTTTGTACCCCAAGCTTCTCCAACCTAAAAACTCACAACAATATGTTTTAGTATGTATCATTTAGTTACAGATTACTGTGTATATTCACAAATAAGTGGGAGAAGGTATTGAGCAAAGAATATCATTGTTTAAGAACTTTCCTTGATTCATTGTTAGCCTGTAAGTATGTCAAGCCATCCCAGAGGTGGTAAAACACAGAAACTCACAGTCAAACTCAAATGCTTGAATCACAGGATGATTAAGATTGATTAAAACACACATACCAAGAAATGAAAGGAAAAATTGTGGACAATTAACACTTGCACAATAGGAATACAGAACCATGATACCTGAATCCTGAGGTTTACAATGTTCACATTCATTCTCAATCTCTCTCTCTTTCTCTCTCTCTCTCTCTCTCTCTCTCTCTCTCTCTCTCTCTGTCTGTCTCCTGCATCAGTATTTTCATTAATTGTGAAGCTCTGAGTATGAGAAGTGAAGTTGCAGCAAGGAGATCTCAGATGAAATGTGCCTTCAGCTAGTGACACATTCCCGGTCTATGAGAGGTACAGGAACATGCCTGATAAACAGCCATGGATTTCTTTTGTGTTTGGGAAATAGAGAAGAAATAGGAGCAGAATAGAGGTTACCAAACTGTGCTTAGATAAGCTCTCATGGATACTAAGTGTTTTTCTGTATTTAGTGTATTCTGAATATTTAGTGCCGATTGTGCTTATAATTTCATATATAGTTGGCTTATTATTAATATCTAGTACTCTTGTGCCTCATGAATTTTAAGTATACTTTGTTTTTTCCATCTTTTTCTATTTATATTTAACATGTACATGTCTTATTTACTATATAACACACTCCATGATGTGTCTATATCTAACAGTCTTTTGCTTGGAAGCTACTTATCTATACTTACAAATCTTAAAATATGTTATCTGCATTTTACAAACTACAAAATCATTGACCTATAAATATTGAATATTTTTTAAAGCCAGTGTAAATGACTCAGTTTCAAGAGGACACTTTAACCCCATTCCAGGGGCTGACAGAAAAAGTAAACTCCCCTATCTGTCATGAATATATCAGTCTTTCATAAGATTTATATCCTCTCCCAAGACTTCTCCATCCAAATCCTTTATTTTTATTATCTAAGTCTATGTCTTTTGCACTAAAAAAAAGAGGCAACTTCTTTTGCTATAAACATGGTTATAAAGTGAAAGCAGATCTATAACCGTGTTTGTCTTGGGTTCTATATTTAATTATTATGTCAGTAATCCCTAGACTCATATGCATATGGTCTTACTTGAAATATAATTAATGATTTATACATCTCCATTTGGTTGCTTTTATTTTCTCATTTCACCTGCCTTCTTCTTGCCTTCAAGATTTAGTTCAAGTTAACTTACCCTAAAAACACTTTGAGTTAAAAAACTCTTCTTGGTGTTCTATATCAAGATACACATACCTCTTCTATATAATTTATTACAATGTATAGTAGTATTACATTTATTATTTTTCCCAAGTGTATACTAAAATCATTGAGGGAAGGATCTATGTATTTCATATATCTTCACTGGAACATGTAGTAAATATATAAAACCAATTCAGCACTCAAACAAATTTTGTCAAATTTTTGCCAAATAAATTATGAGAGCTTAAAGAATATTTCTTACTTGATAGGCATTCTGAATTAATAGGGCTGATAAATTTAGTGATTCCTAATGAATAATTAATACGAATGAAGTTATTTAAAGATGAAGTTATTTTAGTGGGTTTATAATACTGTTCAACATACACCTAATACACTAGACTGTATTTTATAGAGACTATTCATCTTTAGGACCGAGAGGAAAAAATAACTGGAGAATAACATAATCCTCATAAGGATTATAGACACGTTTTAAAATGGTAACAGTGATGTGTCAGAATTGAGCAACAGCCTGTTACAACACAGAAGAGAAGCAATGTCTAAAGGAATGAGGTCCTGGGTTGCTCTTGTTAGCACAAGTTCTTTTTTATAGGTCTACATTGTATTCTCTATGTCCTTGGTCAGATTTCTCACTCATAAAAGCTGCATAATATGGACAGTAATACTTTATGCAAACTGGACAAAACACCCTGCAAAACTGGAATAATAATACTGACCACCCACTAACTTCACAGGAATAACCTGAGGAATAATGAGATCATGTTTGCCAGGTTTTATAACAACCCCAGATGAAAGCAGCCATAAAAGTACAAAGCCCTGGAAGAAATTCTGCTGTGTTCTCAGTGACAGGTAGTGTCCATGCAAGAAGAATAAAAAGTTTTGTGTGCTAACTGAACTAAAGGACATTGTGAGAGTCAGATGTTTAAAGAAGAAAGAAACAAAGGAACTGAAGACAGCTGAAAGGGAGGAGGACCTATCCAGAACTGTATAACAGATACTATTTGAATATCCTTTGTATTTGTACTCTCAATTAAATTCTTATTTAAGAACTAAGATGCATTGTAATTGCTTTGGATGAGTATATATTAATGAGAAAGTATAGTGTCCTCTTTCTCTAAATCATCCTTTAAAAGGATTCTGACCAAATTACTATTTCTTCAGAAGAAAAGCTATTTTTTCACAGTATAAAATAGGATCGTAAATAAAATTTCAAAATCTGCATTGTTCACTCCAGTTTCCTTATTCATTAAGCACATTCTTTCAAGTATATAAACAGGAAAGCATATCGTAAAGTAGGTCAGAATTTCTCAAACTTTGTCCCATGAAACATTATTAGTTTGAGGTATTCTGTGAAAAATAGTAACACTCTAAGATGTAAATAAATAAATTTAATATAATCGTTCCCATTATTTCCGAAACAAACTTTCTTACAAATACTTGTTGATACTGAGGATATTCACTTCTAAGAATTGGTTCTTCTAGAACATACATTTGAAAATAATGAAAATTTACTAAAAATATGATAGTGATGCTAGGCATTCAAGGGGCAAAGCTTCAAACAGCATGAAAATTTAGGGGCCCAGCCACTACAGCTCAAGAAAGAGAAAACGTAAGCTGGTAAAATTAGATAGAGAACAAAGTTATATGTAGGAAAAAATTATAAATGTTTATATTCTGTTTGTTGGAGAAGGGTAGAAATGTCCCTATTTCTAACTAATTAGTTTAATCTGTATTCTAGTAGGTGTGAAAGATTTTAGATAATCTTATTCTTGGCTTTGCATTTGAATCCAGGAAGAATGACCAAGGGTTTGGCTTAATATCATGTGTAAATAATCATTTCATCCTGAGTACATTAACTTAAAACTTAACATAAAAATTATAAATTTTATCCTATGTGCACACACAGACACATACCATACAGATACACAGATAAAACATAATATATAACATACACATATATATGATAACACATATACAAGCATGAGATATAGACATTTATTTTGTTTTCTAAATATAAAGTTTACTTTTTTAAATATATATGTCAATGATTCAGAAGAAAACTTTCAATAATATAAATATATTAGAGTGCTTTGACTATGAAGTATTATTTTTCTGTCAAAAATATGACTGATTCAAACATCAGGACTCAAAATTCACCAAAGGAAAAATTAGGAGATATTTTATAAAACACTTCTCAAATTCTAAAAACCAAATAAAATTTAATATTATTAAGAAACAGATAATTGCGGATTGGGGGATATATTTATTTTCAAATAAGAAGCATAATGACTCTTAACTACCACCTAAAATGTTGAGGCTCAGATAATAGTAGAAGGTAGGTGTCTGGGATAAAAAGTTATTTAATACCTTAACTATCTAATAGCACAGCATGGTATAAATTTGACTGTTAGAAGGCTGAGCAAAAGACAGTTCTGGAGCAATAGTGAAAGTGCTGTGTTCTAGCCCTCAGCTCACTCAATTCACACCCCATCTTCTGAGATTTTTCATCATATACTGGTACTGTCTTTTCTGTCTCATAAAGGTATTGAGAAATTTAAAGAATCAAAAGTCCTGATATTAGGGTTCAAAGATACAGATTTTAGTTATAACTCTTAAAACGCAAAGCTTTATTTTATTTTTTCTGTAATGCAGAGTTGAAACACCTCTTTCAAACAGTGATGAGAACTAAAAAGGAAACAAGGGGATTGAATACTCTTAACTGTAAAGATCAAATCCAAAAGTGTATTACAGTTCTATCACTAGCCAAATTTTAAACAAAATCTTACTTGAAATCTCAGCATTAAAAACAGAACAAAGCAGAGCTACCTGTAGCAGACCTATATTCCTGTGACATCTCACAGTCTCTGGATGTCTTCACCAGGATATTTCATAAAACACTGAGAAAAAATATGAAAACAAACTCTCTATAGCTACTTTTAAAAGCAACCTATTATATCAAGTAACACAATAAAGTTCACATAAAACTTGCTAATATACATTACTGTTCAATTTTATAGTATAGGAAACAGACTCAAAAAGATTAAAAATTTCCCCAAGATTGTCTAGCCAATGTATGGTAGAGTTAAGAACCAAATGCAGGTCTGGGCATTTATTACCATATTATTCTGCCTTGCAGCTATAATCAGTTATGCTTGAGTGTGTATAACTGATCTAGTATCTACTAGAGTAACAAGTCATTAAGGACTGGATTTCATAAAAACTAAAATCATTTGATTTACATTGATTTGAATAGGCATAGGAAACTCAATAAATACATTTCCATTCTGTTCTTTTAAATATAGCTTTTGTTTCTACCATTTAAGAATTAATAATTAAATAACATTCCTATACATTACCATTTTATTCCATCTTATTTCCATTCATCAACCATATCAGTGACTCAGAGGCAGATATGTGACTTCTGAAGTTGGAAGCAATTCTTTAATTCTGCAGAACAAACCCATTATTCTACATTGAAACAATGGAGTCATAATTGAGCTAGCGTGATTATTTTAATCTCTTATCCTCAACTTAGGGCAAGTACCTGAGGAGGCATGTTTGAAACTGCAGATTTCGTAACACTAAACACACACAGTTTTTTCAAATCAACACTCCAATTTTCATCCTTGAGACTGATGATGTACATGTTTCCTTCATTAATTAGATTTGTACATTTCACGTTCTTACTTTTGTTTTTATATTTTATCTCTGCTGGCAAATTGTCAGCTCTTACATCATATATTCCTATATTATCAAATACAATCTTCAATATTAGTCATTCAAGATTTTGGAATACAGAGTTGACACTGGGTTTCTGAATATTTATGTTGCTTACAATAAAGAAAGAAATGTATCTCTTCTACCTTAATTTGTATTCCTGAGTATTGCTTCTGTTTATTTTATAATGTCTTGTTCCATTTCGATCTTCCTCCTGGAGCTATGGCTTTGATATGCTGATAGCTCTCAGAAAGCATTTGCCTCAAATACTGTCCGATATCCTTTGCTTATCTTTTGGGACAGCATGATCTTGGAGCTAGGGTCTAAATTGCTGGTGAAATTTCTCCCCTTTTTGGTATCACACTTCCAGTACCAAATTATTTATTCACTACTATTATCTTTCGCTGCATGTATTAGACAGCCAAATTACATTGCCTTCACCATATGCAGCTTTACTTTTCTCACATAAACAAAGTCCAGGATGATGCAGCTACTAAAGGATACGACCAAGAAATCCCTCCATCTTTCAGTTTTATTTTCATTAATGTATGTTTTTTATCCAGCTTATGGTGGGAAGGCTTTTCTTTTGGTCTGGTTATCCTCATGGAGAGAATTTGGTCAGCAATCTTATTTCCTGTTGAGAGTTTTGTTTGGGATGAATATATTAGGTTGGATTATTGTATCATCAACTTGGTTTTCCAGAACCCCCTTGTTTATATGATTCCACATTACAGTCATATTGTTTTGGGTTGTATATTATTTGGAAGGTGAAAGCAAAATGTTTGTCATAAAGTTCTGAAGGTGACCATTGTTTAGAAGTGTTTGGAGGCAGACAAAGTGATGCCATTTTATTCTTATTCTTCCAGCTCAGTGCCTATATTTTCTTTCCAAATGCTAATCCAGTCAACCAACAGCAAACCTAGCCCTACACTGAACATTAAAAGAAGTAAGACCTAAAAAGCCAACAATGTTTCATAGACTTTGTACAGTCCAGTTGCAGCAGCTGCACATCTGTAGCTTCCAAATTACCATGTAAGATCAGGCTCATTCATCCATACCAGGGTTGATGAATGACCTGCCTTGGATGACTCAATTCTTCCTTGCAAATATTTATTTCCATATCTTCTCACATAATTGTGTAAGGTTTAATTCTTATAATAAATTCCTCTTCTACAATACACCTAAGGATTTAGTTCCCTATTGGTATCAGAAATGAATTTGGTATAAAGACTATGGAAAACTGTTAGTATGTACACTGAAAGCATTTCAAGATTGCTAGAGTTTGCCAATTTATATTAACTGAAACCTGGGGAATATGCATAGGAATTGATCCTATGAAGTTTGGATAAGAAGAAAATGAATATAATTTTGGATGATGTCCCAGCTCTTCATAAATGGGTTAGGCAGATGTACTGGATTCAATTTGTTAGCTCAAGCAGCTATGAATGGCTCTAAACCATTGTTTAGTTGGTTAACTGAAAGCTGGACACCAAAGTAGTCTATAGTGTGTTACATGAAATGCAAAAATTTCCTTGGTGTACCATAGAGGAATGCATAAAATGCCTAGGGAAACTGGAGTGCTAGAATGGATTTATTACAAAATACTTATTCACACACATTCTCCTTATTTTTCGTGAAATGTTTCTGTGAATATTGGCTTCACCAAGGTTTTGAGAAGTCTGTTGGTGAGGACAGTTTCAACACCCTTGAAGAGCTTTGTGTTAAATATCTTCTGCAGGCCAGGGATGACCATAAGAATGGCTGCCATAATGTCAGGATCCCTGGATTCAATTAGTCTGATTGGATCCTGGGGTGGCCAAAGGTAGAACTTAATCACTAGAGACATAGTGGACATTGTTACTATACTGGGCAAAAATAAAATAAAATAAACTAGTTGTCAAAATTTTTAATCTTTTGAATTTAAATGTTCTAATCAGGGATCTTTGATGTTGGCTAATTGATTATATTGTACCTTGCACTGAAAGAGATGGGCAGCCTAGTGAAGACTTAACTTGTAAAAAAGATAAAATTCTGAGTTTTGTAAAAATAAACAAAGTCAGAATTAAATAATTACACTGCAGAGCCCTAGTCCCTTAACCAAGTCTGAGACTTGACCCAGTTCAAACATCCAGATTTTCTTGAATAAAGAGAAGGCCAAGTACCCCCCAAAAAGAATCTGCTTCACTATTATATGTTATACCCTAATTCACTTTCCTAACTGTCCCCAAATAGATTTATGCATAATATATGCATACCAAACAAAAATTTCAACAGGAAATAAGCTTGTTGACCCAATTCTCTCTGTGAGGATAACGAGACCAAAAGAAAAGCCTTCCCATCATAGGCTGAACAAAAACATGCGTTAATGAAAATAAAACTGAAAGATGGAGGGATTCCTTGATCATATCTTTTAGTAGATGCACCATCCTGGACTTTGTTTATGAGAGAAAAGTAAAGCTGCATATGGTTAAGGCAATGTAATTTGGCTGGACATTTACCAGGTCTGTCACTCAGGAAGAGAAATTACAGAAGTTTTCAGGTGTAACTGAATACCTGCCAAAATAAAATTTGACTTGGACTGTGGAGAACCCAGTGCATCTATGAACATATTACACAGTTTTTTTTCTGGATTCTAGAATTTGTCTTTGAAATAAATGTACTCAGCAAATGACAGAATCCTCACATTGGTTCACTAGCCTATGGAGTGAGAAATATTATGTTAGAACTATTTTTTTCTTCTTAAAAATTAAAATTATTTTAATTGAGAGATCATAATTGTATACACTTATGAAGTACAGTGTGATACTTTGACATAGGTATAATTGTGGAACAAATAAAGCTAATTAACATGCCCATCATCTCATATACCTGTTATTTATATAATGAGGCATTTGAAATGTACTGTCTTCTTTGAAATAGATCTCAAAACTTATTGTTCCTTTCTATCAAAACTTTGTTTCCATTGACTGATAACTCCCCATTTCCTCCCTCCCCAACCCTTAACTCAGGACAGCCTCTGGTAACCATCATTCTGCTCTCTACTTCTACGAGTTCAACTATTTTTAGCTGCCATATAGAAGTGAGATTATGTAGCATTTATCTGTTTGTACCTTGGTTTATTTCACTTAGCATAATGTCTTCGAGGTTCATCTACATCGTCACACATGGCAGAGTTTTCTTCTTGTAAAATGCTGAATATTTTCCATTGTGTATGTATATGGTAATGTCTTTATTCATTCATCCACTGATGGATGCTTAGATTGATTCCATATCCTGGCTATTGTGATTAATGTTGTGGTGAACATGGAAGTGTAGCTACCTCTTCAACATATTGATTTTAAATCTTTTGGATATATACCAAGAGGTGGGATTGGTGGATCAAATGATAGTTAAGCTTTTTTTTTTTTTGTATGGACTTTCCAAACTATTTTCCATGATGACTATACTAATTCACACACCAACAATGTATAATAGTTCCTTTTTTCTCCATATCTCCAACAGTGCTTATATTTTTCATGTTTTTGATATGTCATTCAAATAGGTGGCGGTGATATCTCATTGTAATCTTAATTTGCATTTCCTTAGTAATGAGTGATGCTGAGCATGTTTTTGAGTACTTGTTAGCTTTCTTTACATTATCTTTTGAGAAATGTCTAAGTTATTGGCCCAGTTTTAATTGATTTACTTGTTTCCTTGCTATTGAGTTGTTTGCTTCTGATATATCCTTGGTATTATACCCTTATCAGATATATAGTTTGCAAGTATTTTTTCCTGTTCTATAGATTTTTCTTTACTTTGCTAATTATTTCCTTTGCTGTGCAAAAATTTAACAAAGTTAAGAAGATTTTTGTTTTCAAGACTAGCTCTCATCTCACTCTGTTGCCCAAGCTGGTGTGTACTAGCATAATCAATCACAGGTCACTGCAACCTCAAACTCCTGGGTTCAAGTGATCCTCCCACTTCAGCCACCCAAGAAGCTGGGACTGCACGCATGTGCCACCACACTTGGATATTTTTTCAAACTTTTTGTAGAAACAAGTTCTCCCTATGTTGCCCAGGCTTGTCTCAAATTCCTGAGCTCAAGTGATCCTCCTGCTTCAGCCACACAAAGTGCTAGGATTACAGGCATGAGCCACTACACTTGGCCCAAAGTTAAAAGAATTAAAATTATATCCAATATCTTTTAAGACATTATGAAACTAGAAATCAACAACAGAAGGCATCTTGGAAAATACACAAATACGTGGAAGTTCAACAACATACTCCTAAACAACCAATGGGTAACAAAGTACATTTATAAAAATCAGAAAATATCTAAGGCAATTGAAAATGAAAGCACAACATACCAAAACTTATGATATGCAGCAAAAGCAGTGCTATGAGGAAAATTTATAGCAATAAATACTTACATCAAAAACAAGAAAGATCTCAAATAAATAACCCAATGTTACACCTCAGGAACTAGAAAGAAAGAAAATAACACACTAAGCCCAAAGTTAGCAGAACTTAGGAAATAACAAAGATCAGAGAATAAATAAATAAGAGACTATAAAAAAAGAAAAAAACAATGAAACTAATATCTAGTTTTTTAAAAAAGATAAACGATGTCAACAAATCTTTAGACAAACTAGAAAAAAAGTACACAAAATTCAAATAAATAAAATCAGAAATTAAAGGAGAAACATTACAACTGATACCACAGAAGTACAAAGGCTTATAAGGAACTACTGTAAATAATTATATGACAGCAAATTGAACAATCTAGTAGAAATTGATAAATTCCTAGAAACATGTAACTTACCAAGAGTGAATCATGAAAAAATTACAAATTCTAAACAGATACATGAGCACAGAAATTGAATCAGTTATACAAAATCTCCCATCAAAGAAAAGCCCAGGACCTGATGGCTTCACTGCTGATTTCTACCAAACATTTAAAAACTATTACTATTGCTTCTCAAACTTCTGCAAAAAATCAAAGTAGACAGAATGATTCCTTTCCAAACTCAGTTAATGTTTACAGTAATACCTTGATACCAAAGTCACACAAGGATACTACAAGAAAATTACTAGCCAGTATTCCATGTGGACATATACATAACATCCTCAAGAAAATACTAGGAAACCAAATTTAGCAAAGCAATAAAAGATTAATTCATCTCAATCAAGAGGGATTTATCCCTAGGATGCAAGGATACTGGAACACATGCAAATCAATATATGTGATAGACCACATTATCAAAATTAAGGATAACATTATACGGTAATCTCAATAGATGCAGAAAAAGCATTTGACAAAATGTAATACATTTTCATGATAAAATTCTCAATGGGTCAGGTGGAGAGGGAGTGTAACTCAAAACAACAAAGGCTACATATGACAAATCCATAGGTAATATTATACCTAACAGTAGAAATGTAAAAGGTTTTTCTTTAAGATTAAAGACTAGACAAGGCCCATCTCTTTTCAATGTAGTACTGGAACTCCTAACCAGAGCAATAAGGCAGGAGAAAGAAATAAAAGGCATCTAAATTTAAAGGGAAAAATGAAATTGTCTCTATTTGCTGACAAGATGATCTTATATGTTAAAAGCCCAAAAGACTTCACCAAGAAAGTATTAGAACCGATCAATAAATTCAGTAAAGTTGCATGACACAAAATTGACATATACAAAAATCAATAGTATTTCTATACACGAATGACAGACTATTCACAAAAAAATTAAGAAAACAATCCCATTTACAATGTCAACAAAAAAATAAAATACTTATGTATAATTTTATCTAGGGAGGTGAAAGACCTTTATACTGAAAGATATAAAACACTGATAAAAGAAATGGAAGAAAACACAAATAAGTGGAAAGATACACTACGTTCATGGATTAGAAGAGTTAATATTATTTAAATGTCCTTAATACCCTTAATGATCCACAGATTCATTGCAATCTTTATGGAAATTCTCATGTAATTTTTCAAAGAAATGGAAATAAAAATTTGGATTCATATGGAACCACAAAAGACCCCTAATAGCCAAAACAATCTTGAGTAAAAAGAATAAAGCTGGAGTCATCGCACTACTTGATTTCAAAATATGTTATAAAGCAATTTCAGTCAAAATACCATGGTACTGCTGTAAAACTCTATACATCAAAAATGGAACAGGATAGAAAGCACAGAATAAATCCAAGCATTTATGGTCAGTTGATTTTCAAATAAACTGCCTAAAGCACACAAAAGGGAAAGAACAATCTGTTCAATAAATGGTTTTGGGAAAACTGGACATTTACCTGCAGAGGAATGAAATTGCCTTCTTATCTCACACCATATACTAAAGTCAAATCAAATTGCATTAAAGAGTTCAATATAAGACTTAAAAACTGTAAAACTACTAGAAGAAAACATAACAGAAAAGCTTATCAACATTGGCCTGGGCCACAATTTTTGGGATATGACCTCAAAAGCATAGGCAAAGAAAGAGGAAAAATAGACAAATTAATAGAACTGACTCTTCCTATGAAAACAGTGAAACAAAACTTATACTGGATTTATGAAACAATTATAGTTTTTGGAACCTCTCAAGATTGAACTAGTAAGAAATAGAACCAGGCCTGGTGCAGTGGCTCATGCCTGTAATCCCAGCACTTTGGGAGGCTGAGGAGGGCAGATCACGAGATCAGGAGATCAAGACCATCGTGGCCAATACGGTTAAACCCCGTCTCTACTACAAATACAAAAAATTAGCCAGGCGTAGTGGTGGGCACCTGTAGTCCCAGCTAATTGGGAGGCTGAGGCAGGAGAATGGTGTGAACCCGGGAGGCAGAGCTTGCAGTGAGCCAAGATTGTGCCACTGCACACCAGCCTGGGTGACAGAGCGAGACTCTGTCAAAAAAAAAAAAAAAAAAAAAAAGAAATAGAACCATAAGCAGACTAATAATGAGTAACAAAATCTAATCAGTAATAAAAGATATCCCATGGGAAAAAAAAAAGTCCATAACTAGATGGATTCAGAGCTGAAATTTAGCAGACATACAAAGAGTAGCTGGTACCAATCTTCTTAAAACTACTCCAAAACATTGAGGAGGAAAGATTCCTCCCTAACTCATTCTACAAGTCCAGTATCACCCAGATACCAAAATCAGCTGAGAACACAACAAAAAACTGCACGCCAATATTCCTGAAGAACACAGATGCAAAAGTCTTCAACAAAATCCTAGAAAATCTAATCTAACAGCACATCAAAAGGATAATTTACCAAGATTCAGTGTGCTTCATTCCAGGGATTCAAGGATGGTTAAACATATGAAATTTAATAACCTGGTCCAGCACAAAAACAGAACTAAGAGCGCAAACCATACAATCATATCAATAGATGCAGTAAAATTTTGGATTTTGAAACAATCCAACATCCCTTTATTATATAAAGTCTCATCAAACTAGACACAGATGGAACATACCTTAAAATAGTAAGAGCCATGTATGACAAATCCACGTCAATTTCATACTGAATGCGGAAAAGTAGAAGGCATTTTCTCTAAAAACTGGAAGAAGATAAGGATGCCCGCTGACACCACTCCTATTCAACAAAGTACTGGAAGTCCTAGCCAGAGAAATCTGGCAAGAGAAAGAAATAAAATAGATCCAAATTAGAAAAGAAAAAGTCAAATTATCTTTCTTTGCAGGTGACATGATTGTAAACCTAGAAAATACGAAAGACTCCTAGACTTGATAAGCAATTTTAGTACAGTCTCAGGATACTAAATCAACATACAAAAATCAGTACCATTTCTAAACATCAATAAAGTTCAAAGCAGAGAACCAAATTGAGAGTTCAATTTGATTTATAACGGCTACAAAAGAATACATATCTAGGAATATATTTAACCAAGGAGGCAAAAAATCTCTATAAAAAGAACCATAAAAAATTATAAGTGATATTGTAGAAGATACAAACAAATGAATAAAGAAATCACATGATCATGGATCAGAAGAATCGACATTATTAAAATATCTAAACTGCCCAAAGCCATTTACAGATTGAATGCAACCCTTACCAAATTACCAGTGTCATTTTCCATAGAATTAGAAAAAACAATTCTAAAGTTCTTAGGGAACCAAAAATAGCCTGAATAGCCAAAGCACTTCTAAGTAAAAACAACAAATTCAGAGGCATCATCTTATCTGACTTCAAGGTGTACTACATACCTATAACAACTGAAACATCATGTTACTGGTAGAAAAATAGACACATAGATAAACAAAACAGAACAGATAACCCAGAAACAAAGTCACATGCCTACACCCAACTCATCTTTGATGAAGTCGACAACAATAAACAAGGAAGAAAGGAAATACCCTTTTCAATAAATAGTGCTGGGAAAACTGGCTAGCCATATGCAGAAGAATTAAAGTGGAATCTTATCTGTCTTTCCATACAAAAATTAACTCAACATGGATTACATATTTAAACATAAGATCAGAAATTATAAACATTCTGGAAGAAAACCTAGGAAAAACTCTTCAAGACATCAACCTAAGCAAAAATTTATGACAAAGACCACAAAAGTAAATGCAACAAAAATAAAAAGAAATAAATGGGACTTAATTAAACTAAAAAGCTTGTGACTAGCAAAAGAAATAGTCAACATGAAACAGGCAACTTACAGAATGGGATAGTGTATTCACAAATTATGCCTATGACAAACAACTAATGCCTGGAATCTACAAGGAACTCAACAAGAAAAAAACAAACAACCCAATTAAAAACTGGGCAAAGAACATGCAGACGTTTGTCAAAAGAATAAAAATACAAGACGCCAAAAATCATGAAAAAATTCTCAGCATCACTAATCACCACAGAAAGGCAAATTAAAATCACACTAAGATACTATATTATGCCAGTCAGAATAGCTTTTAATAAATTGTCAAAAAGTAACAGATGTTGGTGTGGATATGGAGAAAAAGATAAACTCATATACTGTTGGTAGGAGTGGAAATAAGTTCATCCTTTAGGAAAAACAGTATAATAAAACAGTATAATCTCAAAAAACTAAAAATAGAACAGCCGTTAGACTCAGTAATCTCATTACACACTATATATCCAAAGGAAAAGGAATAATTATATTAAAAAGATATCTGCACTTGTATATTTATCACAGCACTACTTTTAACAGCACAGTCATGGAACCGACCTAAGTGTCTACCAGTAGTTGATTGGATGAAGAAAAGGTGGTATATAAACACCATGAAATACTACCTAGCCATAAAAAAAGAATGAAATTATATCCTTTGCAGAAACATGGATGAAGCTGGAGGTCATTATCCTGAGTAAACTCAGAAGCAGAAAATCAAATATTGCATGTTCTCACTAACATGTGGGGGCTAAATAACTGATACACAGGATATAAAGACGGACAGAATAGACTATGGGGACTCCAAAAAGGTATTGATTTGGATGAGGGTGAGGGTTAAAAAATTACTTATTAGGTACAATGTTGGGTGATAGGTACACTAGAAGCCCAGCCTCCACCATTGCACATGTAATATCCATGTAATAAATAAGCACATGTACCCCTTTAATCTAAAAAATGTAAGTTTGTACCAGAAATGTGTCCGCTTAGCATTTCTCTATATTTAAAAAAATTAAGCAAAATTTTGTATGTATTTTGTTAATAAAATGAGTTTACTATAAGTTGAAGAAAATTATGTGAAGTATTAATCTTTACTATAAAAATTAGAACTGTGTAGGTGTATACATTATTTGTATTTATGAAACACAGTGACTGCTACTCTGGCTAACACAGTCTGTCTTTGCAGTATGATGGTATTCTGAGAAGGATGCTGTTATACACTCACTGCTGTAATCAGCATGATCTGCTGAGATCATTTCAATAAGACCCGGACTTAATTTCTTTGCTTCTCAGTTGTAATTTTACTGGAATAAAAATTGATTATATTTCAGAAAAATTACAGTAGTGATGCTTACAATGAAGAACTTTTTGATGATAAAGTATCATAAATATTAACATGACAATGATGTAATTTCTGTCATTATAAAAGATGACAGAGTACACAGTAGATTTTCTTTCGCTTGGTTATGAGCAGAAATTACTGTTGCCTGGCACTTAGGCTACTTAAAAACAATATTTTTATTAAGTCATTTGCCTACTAATAGTTCCCTCTTTCCTCTTTGTCTGCAGGGAAAAATAAGCAGAGATATAGATAAAAAACTGAGTACCAATTCACATTTATTGCTATATCCTATAAACTTATTTCAAATACTGATATTAAAACCAGGAGTTGAAAAATATAGAAAGTTTCAATTCAAAAATACTGGTATATGTTAATTCTATGACCTGTACACATTTTTTTATAAAACTGAAAAATAAGATTAAAATTATGTAACTTTTGTATTAACAACATATTTATTCTAAGTGCTTATAAGGAGAACATATATTTGCAATTTTACTTGGCAATTCTCATGTGTAGTAAAGATAATTCATTATTCTAGATGTAAAAATACTGAAATAAAATATGAGCAGATAATAATGAGTAAGATGGTGTTGTAAATGTCCTGATTACAGATTAAAGGAGAACCCCAGCAAAGATTTTTCTGCAGCCTTGCAGATGATTTTTTCACCTCTCTTTCTCTCACACATTTTATTTCTCTCTATATATATAGATGATAGATAGATAGATAGATAGATAGATAGATCCATTTTTCTTATAAAGAATTCTTTCAAATTCTGAATGCAAGCTAAAAAGAACAGAGACTTCAGAAACCAAACATTAAAAAACATAAACTTCACAAAAACTTTAGTAAAGTCATTAAACAAATGAAGGCAGTAACCTTCAACAAAAGGAAAAATACAAGAAAAAAGAATGTGATGTTCAGAGTTATCTTATAATATTCAAAACATCTAGTTTTTAACAGAAAAAAAATGGAGCAAGGAAAGAAAATAGAAACTGGCCTATTAAGTAGAAATAAGTAAAAATTTTCCTTAAGGAAAGCATTGGATTTTCTAGAGAAAGACTTTAAATGAACTGTTTTACAGATGCTCAAAGAGCTAAAGAAAAATATGGAAAAAGAGCTAAATGACGCGTATGAACAAATAGAGAATATCCATAAAGACATAGAAATAATGAAAATTAGCCAAACAGAAATTCTGGAGCTGAAAAATATCATTATTGAAATAAAAATAAAAGATACCCTACTACAGAGTTTTAATAATAGATTTAAGTGTCCAGAAAAATGAATCAACAAACTTAAAAATAAGTCAATTAAAATTATCCAGTCTGAGTACCAGAAAGGAAAAACCATGAATAAAAATGAAGAGGCCGGGCACGGTGGCTCTCGCCTGTAATCCCAGCACTGTGGGAGGCTGAGGTGGGTGGATCACAAGATCAGGAGATCGAGACAATCCTGGCTAAACACCGTCTCTACTAAAAATTAAAAAATAAAAATAAAAAAATTGCCGGGCGTGTTGGTAGGCACTTGTAGTCCCAGCTGCTAGGGAGGCTGAGGAAGGAGAATGGCGTGAACCCAGGAGGTGTAGCTTGCAGTGAGCCGAGATCGTGCCACTGTACTCCAGCCTGAGTGACAGAGCGAGACTCCGCCTCAAAAAAAAAAAAGAAAAAAAAAAGAAGAACTTCAGAAAACTATGGTACACCATCAATCACACTAATACATAAGCAATGGTAATATCAAAAACAGAATTTATAGAAAAAGGATCAGGAACAATTTTCACATAAATAGTGTCTGAATTCTTCTCAAATTTAATAAAAGACATGAATCTACACATTCAAGAATTACAATAAACTTCAAGAAGTATAACCATAAAGAGATCCACGCTGAGACACATTATAATCAAATTGTCAAAAACTAAGGGCAAACAGATAATCTTAAAGTAGCAAGATAGAAGTGACTCATCACTTACAAGAGTTCTTCAATAAGATTTTTTAAAGACCCACCAATAATTATACTTCTGGCAGAACTATCCTTTAAAATGAAAAATAAATTAAGATATTCCCAGGTAAATAAAACCTGAGGGAGTCTGCTGCTAGGAGGACTTACCTGCAAGAAACGCTATAGGGTATCACTCAGGCAGAAATGAAATGCCACTTGAGAATAACTCAAAGTCATAGGAAGAATTTTAAAATGCTGGCAAAAGTAGCTACATTCGTATATTAGACTGTCCTTGCATTGCTATAAGGAAATATCCAAGACTTAGTAATTTATAAAGGAAAGAGGTTTAATATTACCTTTTCGTTATGCTGGCTTTACAGAAAGCATGGTGCTGGCATCTGCTCAGCTTCTAGGGATGCCTCAGGAAGTCTACAATCATGGTGGAAGGGGAAGTAGGCACGACATATTGTGAAAGCAAGAGCAAGCAATAGAGAGTGGGGTTGCAGGCACCATACACTTTTAAATGATCATATCTTATGAGAACTCACTCACTATCATGCAAACAGGAGCAACTGGGTGGTGGGGTAAATCATTTGTGAGAAATCCACTCCATGATCCAATCACTTCCCACCAGGCTCCACCTCCAACATTAGGAATTACAATTCAACATAAGATTTGGGCAGGAAAAAGTATACAGATTATATCAGTTGGTAAAGATATAAGCCTGTATTACCAAATTTTCAGTTGTAACTTTTTTTGGTTCCTAAAGATTTAGAAGATGAATTCATGAAACTATAATCATGAATCCATGTTAATGGTAGACAATACATAAAGATGTAATCTGTGACAGTGACAACATAAGTGGGTGGAGCTGTGTAAAATCAGATATTTGTATGCTATAAAAATTAAGTTGCTACCAATTCAAAATAGATTATTATCAATTGAGAATTTTAACAGTAATTATCATGGAAACCAAAAAGAAAATATCAAAACTATACCTATAAGGAAATGGAAAGAGAATTAAAATGATACAACACATAAAATCTGTTAATCGCAAAAGAAGCTAGTGATGGAGGAAATGAGCGAAAAAAATGTGTAGGTCATACAGGAGATAATAGCACAATGGCAGAAGTATGTCTTTCCTTAATAGTAATTCAAATGTAAAAAGATCAATAAAAAGAAAGATTGACAAAAGGGATATTTTTTAAATGATTCAATTGTATGCCATATACTCACTTGAGATTCAAAGACACAAATGGGTTGAAAGGGAAAAAAAGAAAAAAATATATATATCTGATTAAAAGAGTAACCAAAGAAGAACTGAAGTCTGTATTCATACCGACAAAATACACTTTAAATAAAAACTTTTTCAAGAGACAATATAGGAAATTATAAATGGATAAAAAAATTAATCAAGAATATATAACAATTTGAATATATAGTTATCAGTTAACAAAGCACCAAAATACACAAAGCAAACATTGACAGAATTGAAGAGAAAAATAGAAAATTAAAAAAAATAGTTAGAATCTCAACCTTCAATAATGGACAGAAAATGCAGACAGAAGACAGGTAAATAGATTATTTATAATGTTATAAACCTACTAGACCTAACATACATTGATAGAACATTCCATCTAATATTCACCTAATAACAGCATATTAACAATTTTTTGTCAAGTACCCTTAGAACATTCTTCAGGATTGAGCATATGTGAATACCTAAAACAAATTTTAATAAATTTAGAAATATTGAGCTCTTTAAAGCATCTCATCCAACTATCCTACAATGAATGTGAACACTGATAATAGAAAAACAAAAATTAGAAATTACACAAATATTGTATTAGTCAATTCTTGCATTGCTGTAAAGTAACACCAGAAACTAAGTAATTTATAAAGAAAACAGATTTATTTGGCTCATAATTCTGAGGGCTGTACTGGAAGCACAGTAGCATCTGCTTCTTGTGAGGCCTCAGGAAGCTTACAATCATCAGGGAAAGTCAAGGGGAATGGGCACCTTAATGATGAAAGCAAAAGCAAAAGAGTGAGAAAGGAGGTGCTACACACTTTTAAACAATCAGATCTCATGATAACTTTCTCACTCTCATGAAGGCAGTACCAAGTGAAATGGTGCTAAACCATTCATGAGATATCTACTTCCATGATCCAATCACCTCACACCAGGACCCACTTCCAACACTGGGGTTACATTTTAATATGAAATTTGGGCAGAGGAATACTATATAGGTAGAAGCATTGGGTAAACATTCCTACTCCTAAAGGGAGAAATTGGTCAAAAGAAAGGGGCCACAGACCCATGCAAATCCAAAACCTAAGAGGACAGCCATTAAAACTTAAAACCCCAAAAGTATCTATTTTGACTTCATTTTCTACATCCAGGGCACAGTACTGTGTGGGGTAAACTCCCAAGGCCTTGGGCAGCTCCATCCCTGTGACTTTGCACTGTTGGCTTTGGAAGTCACTCTCACAGGCTGTTGAGTGCCTGCAGCTTTTTCAGGTACAGGATGGAAGCTGTTCGTGAATCTACTATTCTGGTGTCTGAAGGATGGTAGCCCTCTTCTCACAGCTCCAGTAGGCCGTGCCCCAGTATGGACTCTGTGTGGGAGCTTCAATTGCGTATTTCCCCTCTGCACTGCTGTAGTTGAGGTTCTCTGTGAGGGCTTTGCCCCTGAAGCAGCCTTCTCCCTGGATACCCAGGCTTTTTCATACATCCTCTGAAACCTCGGTGGAGGCTCCCAAGCCTCAATTCCTGTACTCTGCACCTGCTGGCTTAACACCACCTGGAAGCTGTCAAGGTTTATGGCTTGCACCCTCTGGAGCTGCAGCTCAAGCTGTATCTGGGCACCCTTGAGCCATGGCTTCAGCTACAGCAGCCAAGTTTCAGGGAACAGTTTCCTGGGGCTATACAGGGCAGTGGAGCCTTGGGCCTGGCCCAGAAAACCATTCTGTCCTCCTAGGCCTCTGGGCCTGTGATGGAAGAGGCTGCCTCTTAGATCTCTTGAAATGCCTTCGAGACCTTCTTCCCATTGGCTTGGCTAAGCCTCCTTTTTAGTTATGCAAATTTCTCCATACTCTTTGAATTTCTCCCTGAAAATGGGCTTTTATTTTCTATCACATGGCCAGGCTGCAAATTTTGCAAACTTATATGCTATGCTTTAATTTTAAACATAAGTTCCAGCTTTGAGTCATTTTGTTATTCACACATCTGAGACAGGCTGGTAGAAGCAACCACCAAATCTTGAAAACTTTACTGCTTAGAGATTTTTTCCATCAGATACCCTAAATTAACACTCTCAAGATTAAAGTTCCACAGATCCCTAGAGCAGGGGCACAATGCAGCCAAGTTATTTACTAAGGCATAGCAAAAGTGATGTATAACTTGGTTCCAAATAATTTCCTGATTTCCATCTGTGACCTCCTCAACCTGAACTTTATTGTCCATATCACTATCAGGATTTCGGTCACAACCATTTAACTAGTCTCTAAAATGTTTCAAACATTTCCTCACCTTCCTGTATTCTGATCCCTCCACACTCTTCCAACCTCTGCTTGTTACCTAATTGCAAAGCTACTTTCACATTTTTAGCTATCCTTATAGCAATACCCCACTCCCAGTATCAATTTTCTGTGTTTGTTTGTTCTTGCATTGCTATAAAGAAATACTTGAGACTGAGTAATTTATAAGAAAATAGGTTTGCAGCATGGTGCTGACGTCTGCTTGACTTCTGGGAGGCCAGAGGAAGCTCACAATCATTGTGGACAGTGTAGGGGAACAGGCATGTTACGTGGCAAAAGCAATAGCAAGAGAGTGAAGGGGGGAGTGCTACACACTGTTAAACAATCAGATTTCATAATAACTCACTCATTATCATGAGAACAGTACCAAGGAGTATCATGCTAAACCATTCAAGAAATATCCAACCCCAAGATACAGTTACCTCCCACCATGCACCACTTCTAACACTGGGGATTGCATTTCAATATGATATTTGGGCAGGAATACACATCCAAACTATATCAGATACATATAATTTAAAACACACTCTCTTAAACATGAGTCAAAGAAGAAATCAAAAGAGAAATTGAAAATACGTTGAAATATATAAAAAGGAAAACACAATATACAAAAACTTGTGGGATATAGCAAACATAGATCTCTGGGAGAAATTTATAGCTAAAAATGCCTACATCAAAAAGAAGAAACACCTCAAAATAACAACCTACCTATATGTCTTAAGGAAATAGAAAAATAAAATAAAGATAAACTCAAGACTAGCAGAAAGAAGGAAACAATAAAGAGTAGAGTAAGTATGAATGAAATATAGAAAAGAAAATTAATAGAGAGTATTACCAAAAGAAAACTTGGTTCCTTAAAAAGATCAGCAAAACAGAACCTATGAGCTAGATGAACAAAGAAAAACAGAAAAGACGCATCAACTAAAATCAGAAATGAAGTGGCCACATTAATACCAACCTAAAAAAATAAAAAGTGTAAGAGAATTCCATAAACAATTGTACACCAAAAATTAGATAACGTAGATTGAATTGACAAATTTCCTAAAACACACAAATTACCAAAATTGACTAAAAAAGAAATAGAAAATCTCCATAAAAGTTTTGTAATTGGAAATTGAATCAGTAATAAGAAAATCTCCTGACAAAGAAAAGTCCTGGATCAGTGGCTTCACTGATGAATTCTGCTAAACATTTAAAGAATCAACAGTAGTCCCTCTTAAACTCTTCCCAAAAAATAGGAGAACAACCTGCTTCATTGTCTGAGTCCAGCACTATCCTGATACAAAAACCAGGCAAAGACAACACAATAAAATTACTGACCTTATCCCTTTTGAATATGGATGCAAAATTTCTCAACAATATACTATCAAACCAAATAACAGGCTCATACTAAAGGGGAAAAATATTTTTTAAAAAATGCATAACAAAGTGCTTAACTTATTGACTAGCAGAATACATGCATTTAATAATTGTCAGCAATTATTATTGCCATAAATGTTTCTATTGATTTCATTGCTGCTATGACTCTTTGTGTCCCTAACCCTCAGTATATAGCCTAGTACATATAATATTTATTTGTCTGATATGCTTATAAAAAATGATTTTATCTACCTTAATCTGTGTCCTATAATTAATACAAGATATATAGAATGATAGTATTGTTTACTATAAACTCCTGTAATTGAAGAATATTTTTATTATTATTTAATTCCTTCAAACTAAGAAATATTTTGTGCATTATTTTATTCAATGCATGATTGATGATGCACAATACATGATTATTTGAGTAAATTAATAAATATACAGATAAAAATTGGTTATACTGGAATATAGGGTTTTAAAGCATTAAGCTTGCAATAGGTAAGGCTAAAACATTGAGAAATAGATACTTTGTTCTCCAGACTTTCAATAGTTTATTTAACAGCATGTAAAAATACCAGAAAACCTCTAGGGTATAAGTTCACGAAGATCACTGGCCGTATCCTTTTCTCCTGACATTTTTACTCAATGCCTATTACAGTCTGATAAGCATAAATGTAAAATAAATGAGAATAAATGAATGGCAGTAATTCGGTAAGTCACTCACACAACACTGCATGGGAAATGCCTATCTTAGAATACATTTTTCTCAGTTCTGTTTTTAAAGCCCAAAGGAAATGCTACCATATTGCATGCCCAGTTAATTTAAAATGGATGCAAAAACATAAATTTGCATCAATGCACTAAGAATTCATCACGTTATATTATAAATCATTAAACAAACATGGAATATTAAATTAATGCAGTGCCAAAGTTAACAGAATATTCCTAACTTGTCTGTAAAAACTAATATCTGGAACAAAAATAATCCATTTTTATTTTAATTCCTTTAAAAAGATTAAAGACTTTAAAAATATGATTATTACTTGGGGTAGAGAAATTTATTTCAAAAGACTTCATAATAAATATGATTATCATTTAGTTATTTTATCTGTTTTTAGCATATTAGCAAAATGCTTTAAAATAATTGACACATTTTTGTACATCGAGAAAGGATCAATTGATATCACTTCTTTTTAACTATTCCTTGGTTAGAATACATTAATAAAACATATCTAAAATGTATATGAAAAAGCCTTGTTAATGCAAAGAATACAAATAAATGTACTGCATTGTTTTTATCAATATCAAAACCCCTTTACAATAGTATGGCCTGTTTGGGGGACTGTGATAATTAAAAGGAAATTAGACCTGTCCTGTTTTCACAATTATAGGCCATTTTACGTATACTACTAATAATGTTTTGCTGAAAAATATAGTAACTAATTCATGGTTACCTCCAAATGAGCTCCATAACAAATAGTAGGAAATAGGTAATATAAACCATCCCTGCTGCATTGCTATGAAATCTTTTCCTTAATTCAGAAATATTTCGTAAGAGAGAATCCTTCCAAATTTCCCTATAGAGTGGCATGAATCTATATACACTGGACACATTCATTAATATCTTCTTTATACTGCTATAAACTTTCTTTCTCACAGATATCTGAAATTTGGATACAATAGAACAATTCCTAGTATCTCCACCCTCTCTTTGCTAAATAATGCTTTCATTACAATGATAATTTTAATTTTTTTAAATGTGTTTAATGAGTTAATGTATATGTACACATAGATACATATATACATATATATACTCCTCACTCATTTTCAAAGAAATTAATCACATAAGTTTTTGAAACCTACAGATAATTTCCTCTGGAGCATGTCATATAAGCTCTTTTTATTCTACTTATTTTTATTTCCTATACAGACAGGATCTCACTCTGTCTCAGGCTAGACTGCAGTAGTGCGATCACTGCTCACTGCAGCAGCAAACTCCCGGGCTCAAGAGATCCCCCTGCCTCAGCCTCCTGAGTAACTAGGAATAGAGGCATCCCCCACCACATCTGGCTAATTGCTAAACAAAATTTTTTGTACCAATGGGGTCTTGCTATGTTTCCCAGGCTGGTCTGGAACTCCTGGCCTCCAGAGATTCTGATTACAGCTGTAAGCCACTGCATCCATCCTAGAAACTCATATTTAAATAAAAATGTATTATATTTTAAATCCTGATGCCATGCCTATGGAAATTAATATATTTCTCTTTGGCAAGTATTGTTTTATTTCTACCTTCATAAGGTATATGTTATCTTTGTATGATAATTTTTATGCTATTTATTTGTATTTAAATAGTGTCAAGTCACGTACAAATTATTGACTATTTAAATCTTCTTAAATTTTAATAAAATCTAATTGCTTATAATATTTAAATTATTATAGCCACATCTTTGCTTTGCTTCTACATGTTAGAAATTAGTTTGCTAATTTTGATATTAAAGCAAAATGATAAACATCTATTTGAGACTGTTATGAGGCATTTGATCTTATCTCCCATGTAATTTTTTTTCTTCCTTTTAAGTTAGAAAGTTTCACCCTTTCTCATGAAGAGTATAAATAGATTAAGGACTATATTCACTGTCTTACCTATAATTGTGTATTTATAATACAACTTTTGTTAATGGAATTTCTCTAGTTGTTGGCTTACCCTATGAAGTACTGATTTCTTTGGTAATTTTAAAAAAATCAATTAATACTGATAATATGTCCCCTGAATTGAAGATAAACTGATGTGTTCTAAGTAATTTCAAGAACATTAACTTCAAGGTAATTGAAAGAAGTTTTTCTTATGTGTTTGATTCTTAGCAAAATGTCAATATATTTTGCATATAAATGAATATACACAAAGGGAAAGAACAGATAACATATTTATGGGAATATTACAAGGTCACATCTCATACTTCTAGGAGCTTTATGTAATGACATCTATTTTAGTTTCTTATTGATACACTTATTTATCTAATTAATTCTGCCAGTTGAGTATCTACTAAGCATCAGGCATTTATAACTCTAATATATGAGAACCGTTCAATCTTTTAAAAATTTTGTAATGAAAATATAATTTTTGCAAAAACTGTATAATACAGGAATAGATCATGCAGCATCCTGCCCTTTAAGGAGTTAACAGTTTAAAAGTAACTATAAAACGGGATAATATGTGTAGGTTCTGGGCAAAATGGCTGACTCCATTGCCTCAAAGTGAGACTTATCCTATGGTGCAATTCATGCTCCATTGTTTTTCTTGAAATCAGACTGCAGCTTCACTCCGTCTGAGACTATTTCTTTGGTTAGCTTCTTTTCCTGTCCTTTCCTGCTTCCCTCACTTCCTTATAGGTTTGTATTGTGTGCATTTCTTCAATAAGTTACTTGCTTGCTCTGGTTTTAGAAACTCTGACTCAGTATATCCAGGTAATATTTTAGGCAGTCTTCATAGGTACTAAATAATTAAATCCTAATAATAACCCTAAAATATAGGTACTATAACTTTTCCTACTTTATAGATGAGAAAAGTGAGACAAGAAAATTTAAATAATTGACCCAAGAAGTGGAAGAGTTGGAAAACAATAAAAGCTATGTTTGTTGAGCATGTGGTATACTCCAAGCTTTCTACTGATTATGTTCTTATAATGATGGTGTGAGATCAATTACATTATTAATTCAATTTAATCCCTGCCTGATGAAGTACATATTAGTGGTTAACCGCTCAAGTAACTCTGATTGCTTTCCTATTTCATAGCTGAGTAATATTGGACATGCTTTACTTATTTCAATACCTCAGTTTTTAAAATTTTTGTATGAGAATAACAATATACTGTAAATCATCTACAGTCATTATGATAATTAGACATGATAATACACAAAGTGCTTAGAACCCTTTCTAGTGTGTAGTGAATATGGAATAAGTTTTAGCTGGTATTGTTATTAATATTAGCATTCTTACAAATTTTAGAGTAGTTATCTGAAGATCAAATAACTAATAAATGTTGAAATTGGAATTCAAGCCCAAACAATTTAGGAGACTAAATTTAACAGCAAAATATATAGATGATATCCCAGTAGTATGAATGTTATATATTTTGAAAAAAATGACGATTTTTTTGCAGACCTTTTCTTTAACATGGTATCTATATGGTAAAAAACTAAGTTGAAAAACTGATACAAAATTGGATAATGGAGAACATTGAGCACCAAGCAAAGACTGTGAGATTTAGAACTAATTTTCTCCATGAGCAAAAGAAGCATTAAAGACCTTTTTCACCATGGTATGACTTTGGATATTAGCATGGTTCAGTTTGGATTGATGCTAATGATGAGTAGTAAAATGTTGAAAATTGAAATGCAGAAGAACACTCAAGAAGGTATAGAAATAGGCATATGGTAGGCATATAGATGTAGTAGGCTTGGCTTTAATGTGTCAAAAAAAAAAGTACTGGGATAGGAATCCGTGTCTGTCTCATCACAAAACCTGCACCCTTGAATGCAATCACTACCACACACGATATAGTAGAAGGACAGAATTTGTGAGAGACAGTAAGATATGGTATTGAATAGTATTGTGTTTGCAATATACTTTATAGTTCAAAAACTTGTTCTGTTTTCAAACTTGTTAAATAAGTATACCAAAAAAAACAGTAGTTTGTAAAGCTCATTTGGGCAACACAGTCAGAAAGAGGAAATTACTAATCCAGTTTAACGCACTGAATAATTGATGTAATTTTAAAATCCAAGCAAAGATGCCCATCAGTAACAAGAAATTTTCCAAATAAAACTAAGGAACACACTGCAAGTTTAAAATCTGTATTATGAAATTCACTTACCTAGAAGTAACTGTTGAATTTTTGAAGCCAGTTTGATTATCAGAGAAAATTACTTCATTGGGAACATTTAAAAAAAAAAAAAAAAGGAAAGGGAAGTAAATATGAAGTGAAGAAAGGCCTGGAAATAAAGGAAGAAGAGAATTTTTGAGAGACTGAAGGAAGAGGAAGAAAGCCATTAATGAGTCATTATTACTCCTTCAACAAAAGCATAACTACAATAGTTGGAGCTTAGTGACTAACTAATGTATTATACGGAATCATAACATTCCATGTTCCCAAGTGTTTCCACTGGTAAATACAATCGGTGGTAAAGCCAAAAGAAATAGGAAATGGTTATTTTGGATCAATCATCTCAAGAGTAAAGCATACTTATTTTATAATCAGGTCCTGTTTTAGAAATTGAGAAAACAGAAGTGAATTCCAATGGATTACTGAACTATATTATATTATAATCAAGCGAGGGAGGAGGAATAGGGAATTAAATATCAATAGTATTTTGAATCAGTACCTAGAGAGAGCTATGGGAGGAAGTAATCATCTTTCTTTGTTAAGAGCAAAAATCATGTCCTTTACACTGTAATCTCTAGCATAGAATTTCTGTATATGGTTGTTCAATATATACTTGCTGAATTTAATCAGATTAATGTGATTTAGAACATGGCAATATCAATAAAATAAAGTTGAGATTCAAAATTGTGGCATTCATATCTCTGAATAAACTGTGGCATTCATATCTCCAGAAAAGAGGATACAATTTGTGTTTTGAGTATCTGGTTTATTTCTGAAAGTTGAGATCACATTGTTGACATTATATATACTACATAGCCATAGAGGACTGATTTTACCCTTTTTTCATCTCCTTGCTCTCTGTATATCACTTGGAAGAATGCAGCTCCAGGAGCAGTTTTCTATAACAACTTTCAATTCAATTCTACTTTATCAACAAAATATTTTGAGTTTCAAGGCAGAATTTTGTACTATACAGTCTAACAAATGACCCCAATTTTCAACTTTATTGGCAACTTGTAACCACTGACTCAGCATAACTATTCATCATCCTTTCTTATGAGTGAGCTTACTGAATGCAGTTATCAGCGTATGGCAGATTCTATATGACTGCTTCAAGGACTTTTGTAGAGGTTTGCATATGATTGAGAATTCGTGAGCTGTTCCACATTTGTGTCTCTTCTCTGGGTGCATACATTTAGCAAATGATGCAGTGAGCTTACAAGGGCTGGGTTGGAATCACTTAATGCTCCACATTTTTCATTTTATCAGAAGCTTAAATGTCAAAAGAAATGTTCTCCACCATATAATCAAATTTTATTAAGGTGAAACACTTTTCTGATGATGATTATATTCAAGTATATTCAAGAGGAATTCTTTCTAATTAAAACTATTTGAAACAATTACATGTTATTTATTTAGATTTTAAAAGATACATAGTTTATGTCTTTTTAGGGACATTGTTATTTTGGGTTATAAATTTATGGCCAATTTGACATATTTATGTTGTTTATTTTATTTTAATGTTCCTGAGAACACAGGTGATAATTGCAAAATTATGGTACCACTAAAAGCAACTAAGAGAGAATGTCCATCTTGGAAGATAAGTAGTATGTCAATAATATTAAATAAAGCAGATATTTAAAAACCTTTGAAAATACATTGTACATTCAGTAAACAGTTGTTGTATAACACTACAATAATAATTTATTATTTTCTCATATAGTATTTCATGTCTTCTACAAACTCTAATACTATCATCATGCTAAAGGCAGTTTTTATTATGCATGCAAATGTATATCATATATATGTAATATACAAACATGGATATATTGAACACAACATTAGTTTCAGATACCTACATTTCATAATCAAATTTTATTATAGGGAACAATTTTCTACTGTTCACTCCTTTGCAATATAGGGTGATTATAAGAATGAACTTGGAACAAAATTTCTAGTTACAAATTAGAAATATTTAATATCAGCTTTATAATAAGTCTCAATAGCAAATAATTTTAGTATGCACGAAAAGCTCTTTGTACTGCACAGGCACTAGATTTATACTTCCTGAGGTGTGAAAGGAAATTGGTCCCTAAATGGATTGTTTAAATTTCAAGGGTTTTTGTTGCAACCAGGACATTAGCTTTTCAAATAAATAATATGGATTTTAACCCTTAGAGTGGAAGTTGAAAGTTGAATAGCCCTGTGCCTAATGAGCTCCTGGTATGAGTGACCCATATATAAGAAATGGTTAGGCAGATTCAGTAGTTTATGATTGTCTTTGCGACTAGACACTAAACCAGTTTATCAATACCTGATGGTCTTATCATATCTGTTTTCAGTAACCGGTAAAGGATTTCAATGACCATTCAAACTTTTTTATTTTGTTTTATTTTACAAAGAATTACTTTTGATGAAATAAAATACCAAGTAATCAGTCATGTATTTTCAATACTATGTCATATACTAAAATACATATGTTCTCAAACATGTGGGTATAAACATGAAACATCTCCAAAAAGAAAACAAAACCCTTAGAGGAACAGAACGTGGGAACTGGAGAAATGTTTCAAAACGATGTAAGTGTTACTGTCTATTCGTATTTAACTTCCAAATTATGTACACTCTGCACTCTTAAAACAAATAATTATAGCTTTACTATATATTTTATCTACCCTTTTCCTGTTGGCATACCTAGTATGCACTTTCTCTAAAATAATTTAAAACAAGTTTTCCTATTTAAATTTCTTCAGCGAGATTTGTTCTACTTCTATGTGTTAATTCTCTTGACAGTTCGATTATGTCAAATACAACTACCTAATACTAAAGATAATACCTTAGTCTTGTGGCATGGTATGTATGCTAAAATCTAAAGCTCTTTCATGCCCTTATGATATCCGTATTTCTTATGATGGCCTCTTTAGGGAATGAGTCATACAATTACCTGTGAAATGCTTTAAAAATCTGAGGGTAATAAAAAATAGGTTTTAATTGTGTAATTGACAACAGAAAGCAAATCACATTTTTAAAATCTAATGGTACCCATACAAAATGAGGCTAGTAAAAATTTAAGTTAAAAAGCTTAGTTGTTTGGATTAGTCAAGACACATGTATAACAAATAGTAACATTTCCAGATTAAGGAACCTATCCTGTCAATTATTTGCACCCCCCAACGGAGAAAAATATTTACAGAGGTAATAAGAGAGTGAAGAAATATTAGGAGAAGAACAGTTCTGTGTTTAGGAATAATTGAAACATAGCCTGGAATAGCCATGCTCCTCATTTCACATGATAGTTTCACCTTTTGTCCATAAAACACTTAACTAGGTTTTGTTTTTATTTTCCACTTTACCTGTGCTTCACTAATTTATTTGTTACATGTTCTCAGATATGTATCTTTGTAAAACACATGGTTTTATTTCACAAGTATGATTCACATAAGTGTATTTGCTATTAACTCATTCACTCCCATTTTACCTAACATTGTATTAAATTCTGTCTATGTTGCTATACACAAACTAGTTATTTGTGGCAAGTGTTCAATAGTGTGTACATATCACATTTTATTTGTTCATTTCCCTAGTGATGAACACATAGGTAGGTTTCAGCTTTTCGTTAGTATATGTTGGAAAGAATATTCCCATACAAGCTTCTGGACTAATGTGACTTAGTATATATATGGAATATAGAGATTACAATATATATGAATATTGAGTGTATATATGTGCTAGCATATTATTGTATTATGTAATTTTCTAATTGTTCCCAAGTTGATGGTTCTAAGAAAAGGGTCTGAATTTTAAAATTTGCAATTATCTAGCACTAGCAATTTAACCCATCTCAGTTATGCTTTTCTTTCTGTGAACTGAATATCCAAGTCCTTTTTGTATTTCCCTATTAGATATCAATATATTTCTTGCTGATTTGCAGGAATTCTTATATTCTAGATATCAGCATATGTACCATATAAAATAAACTTTACATATTAAAACATCTCTAAAATGTATATGTATTTTATGTGCATAAAATTGGCCATAGATGTTCATACAGATATCACTTTTTTATCTAAGTAATATTAAATTGATGCTTTCAATATTTGCAAATTAAGCATTCTAAAGGATAATAAAAATGTTGTACCATAATTCATTTAATATATATTTAAAATTTTTTTGATGTTACATAAAGTAATGATACTTCTAAAAAGTCAAATTCATGTTAAAGCTGATAAAACATAGTTTTACTTAGTGGTTTTAGTTACTGAAAGTATTTTTTCTAAAGTATATCATTTGTCATTTAATTGACATTTTGTATCTTTGTTAACAAAAAAGATACTTAATTTCAAGATAGTAAAACTAAGGTTTCATTTTCTTTTATATGCTTTTGAAATCTTTTGGGATTCTGTTGCCAATTCTAGATCATAGGCATTTTCTCCTCCTACACTTTCTTCTGTTAGTCTTATAATTTCAACTATCTAATTTAGACACTTAATCTCCTCTAATAAATGCTATTCAATTTTATGGTGCAAAGTGAAAACATAGCTTTATATATTTTAATGAGTCGTTTGTACAGGGATATAGGCAATGAACCAATATTAACTGCAAGATATAATGAGCAGTCTTTCCTGTTGAATTATTATACTATGCTTAGTATTTATAATGTGTTGCTAATCTCTACAGTCTCTTTTATTGATCTGTGTTTCAAATCTTATAAATCTATTTTAGTTCTGTTTTCAAGCTACTCTATATTATAATTTGATTGGGTAATTTTCCCCCTCACTTCTTTATTCCTAGACCTCAAGTTAGTTACCAGTGGGAATCCATTTCCACAAAAGTTTTAGAACCTATTTATTTCATTTTTCAAAATAAATTGCAGGAATTCAGATTGGGATTGCACTAAAATTATGTTAAAAATTGTTGCCCTATCTATGATCATATTTATCTCTCAATTTTGTCATATCTTCTTTAAATGTTTTTGTATAGATGATCGGAATTGATATTTTGTTGTCTTTTTAAATGGTACCTTATTTTGTATTTTATTTTCTAGCTGTGCATTTATGATATAGAAAAAAATTATCTATTTTGCAAGTGGATGTCTCCAGCAAAATTGCCTAAATCTACTATTAGCATAGATTATGTTTCATTCTCTTTGGCATTGAGTATTAATAATTATATCATTTACGTTAAATAGTTGTATTTCTTCCACTCTAATTCTTTTTTTTTTTTTAATACTTTAAGTTCTAGGGTACATGTGCATAACATGCAGGTTTGTTACATATGTATACTTGTGCCATGTTGCTGTGCTGCACCCATCAACTCGTCAGCACCCATCAACTCGTCATTTACATCAGGTATAACTCCCAGTGCAATCCCTCCCCTCTACCCCCTCCCCATGATAGGCCCCGGTGTGTGATGTTCCCCTTCCTGAGTCCAAGTGATCTCATTGTTCAGTTCCCACCTATGAGTGAGAACATGCGGTGTTTGGTTTTCTGTTCTTGTGATAGTTTGCTAAGAATGATGGTTTCCAGCTGCATCCATGTCCCTACAAAGGACACAAACTCATCCTTTTTTATGGCTGCATAGTATTCCATGGTGTATATGTGCCACATTTTCTTCATCCAGTCTGTCACTGATGGACATTTGGGTTGATTCCAAGTCTTTGCTATTGTGAATAGTGCTGCAATAAACATACGTGTGCATGTGTCTTTATAGCAGCATGATTTATAATCCTTTGGGTATATACCCAGTAATGGGATGGCTGGGTCATATGGTACATCTAGTTCTAGATCCTTGAGGAATCACCATACTGTTTTCCAGAATGGTTGAACTAGTTTACAATCCCACCAACAGTGTAAAAGTGTTCCTATTTCTCCACATCCTCTCCAGCACCTGTTGTTTCCTGACTTTTTAATGATCGCCATTCTAACTGGTGTGAGATGGTATCTCATTGTGGTTTTGATTTGCATTTCTCTGATGGCCAGTGATGATGAGCATTTTTTCATGTATCTGTTGGCTGTATGAATGTCTTCTTTTGAGAAGTGTCTGTTCATATCCTTTGTCCACTCTAATTCTTAGGCATCTTTTTTGGTATGTTATTTTGACCACAATATCAACAATAATGTTACATACCAAAAGTAAAAATATTGTGTTTTATGGGGTTTTTTTCCTTCACCCAAATAAGGGAACACAGGTGAACTTCCTTCATTAAGTATAATATTTACTGTAAATTTTTCATAGCTAGTTCATTACATAGAAAAGGTTGCTTGTGATTTCTAGTTCTCACTTTCTAAAAACAAGTAGATAATGAATATTTGTAGATTTTTTGGTGTATAATAAAATTGTTTAGTAAATATGATGAATTACATTGTTAAAATGTTTAATTCATTCTTGGTAAATATAGCATACATACAAATAAATGTACATAGCCCCTATTTAATGTTTAAAAATAACAAAACAAAGGAGGTCCTGCTTCCAATAACAGCATAGTAGGTTTTATTAAACAAACTCTCTTGTAGATAAAATATGAACTATAAGCCTAATATACAATAAAAATTGACAATGGAAAGGAAACAAAGAACAGAAACTAAAGAGTACTAGACCCTTGAAAGAAGAGAATGAAGAGAGATCTATATTTTCAATCAGCACAAATTCCAGTTCTCTAAATATAAGATAGCTAGGATTTAAACAAAAATTTGCAACCTTTTTGGCTTGAATAGTTAGATAATAAAGTTTGAAGTTACAAGATTGAGAGGAAACAGAAAGATAACACAGATCTAGAGAGTGAGTCCTAAATCTCCATATAAACTTCACTCAAATCTTTGTTTTTCTCTTCATTTGGTATTTGCAAGGGACCCACTGATAAGCAACAAACAGCTGGAAGGCTGAAAGAGTGGCAGTAGAGATTTCAGCACCTGCCAACCAACCAGATTTCTCAGTCTGAAGAACACAGAGAAAAGAATGATAGTAAACACACAAGTCCAGTGATTTATGAAACAATCTGAAACAGTCTAACATGTATGTGATTAGCATCCCAGAAAGAAATGACAACTAGAGTGAGGAAAAGCCATTCCTTAATAAGTAATGACAAACGCTTCTGATATCTGAGGAAAATTATAAAATTACAGATCCAAGTATACAAATAATAGAAAGATAATGGCACCTAAGTACAACAGTCATACTGCTGATAATAAAGATAAAATGAAAATCTTGAAAGCTGCCAGAGAAAATGACACATCACATAAAGGGAAACATCTATATTTCTGTAGCTAACTTCCCATTAAAAATAATGAAGGACTGGGCACCATGAATCACCCTAGTAATCCCAATGTTCTGGGAGGCCAAGGCAGGAAGGTCACTTGAGACCAAGAGTTCGAGACCAGCCTGGGCAACATAGTGAGATCCCCTCTCAATGAAAAAAAATTAAAAATTAGCTAGGCATGGAGGTGTGCCTGTAGTCGTAGCTACTTCGGAGGCTGGGGCAAAGGATTGCTTGGGCCCAGGAGTTTGAGGCTGCAGTGAGCTATGATTTTGCCACTGCAGTCCAGCGTGAATGACACAGTCAGACTTTGTCTCTAAAAAAATATTTTTTTATTTAAAAAATGGAGACCAGAAGACAATGGAATAGCGTTAAGTTTTGAAAAATTCATGTGAACTCAAAACTGTACATAACAAAATATATTTCAAAAATAAAGGTTAAAAATTTAATATTACAAAATGAAAGAATTTGTTGTCAGGAAACTTGAACTTCAAAAATGCTGAAGAAAGTCATTCTGGATAAAGATAAATGATATCAGAATAAAATTTACGTCTATAGAAAACAAGGAGAAATGTCAGACGTGATAAATATTGGAAAAAATGTAAATATTATATATATATAGTTTCTTAATTTTGTTCAAAGCAAAACTGTTTTTGCAATAACATGAAATTTATTAGGAACGTAGATACAATGTGTGGGACAACAATAGTACAAAATACGAATGCAAATAAAATTGTAACATATGAATGCAAATCAAAGTTATAACATTTTATATAAAGTCATTCAATTTTAACTCTAAATAAATTGTGAAAATTTCAAGATAACATTTTTATCATAATAATCATTAATGTCATAATGCAAAAACACAAGGCTTGGCTGATTAAATATGAGAGTTAGACCCAATACTTTCTCGAAAATACAAACTTTATATATAAAAACACAGATGTATTGAAAGTAAAAGAATGAAAAAATATGCACCATTCAAGAATTAAGCATGAGAACACTTCAGGGGTGTTATTCTTTCCATTTGTCATTTCTCTGACTCTTCTTGCTTTTCTCTCTTCTTGTGCTCCATTTTTTTTCTGGTCATTTTGTCTTTCTTCCTGAAAAATTCAGGGCAAAGATACTAGGTTAAATCACGTATGGCATGAGGCTATGTGTCTAGGCTGAGGCTGGGAGAGTGACCAGTAACTCAGCATGAGTTTTCAAAGCGCGAGCAGGGTGAGGAAGGTCTCTACAGGAGTGGGCAACTCTAAGCAGGCTCATGCTGGAGCAGGTTGAGTCGGATACTCATGTGGAGTGGTGGCAAATGTCCCATAACAAGTTTCTGATGCCAAACAAAGCAAGGATGTTTTCCAAATACTAGTGGTAGGTCACAGCAAGAACATGACTTATTATCTTCAAGTATTACCAAAATTAAAAAATACATATATATGAAGAGAACACAGAAAAGAAGGGTACATGTCTCAGTAGTTAGAAGAAAGTAGAGATAACATAGTTATCTATGTAGTTATGAAATAGTTCATAACTACAGAATGATGGCCAAGGATAAAATGATAGTGCCAAGATGGGGGTTCTGATAATCATTTTTCTAAATTTACAGTTTTGCAAGATCCTGGAAATCTCTTCAGCAATCAGATTTTTACATGGTTCATTTGTTAACTGTTTAAAGAAAAATTTCTGAAATAAGTTTACTAACAACCAATCCCTCCACTGCATAGAGGACATCAAGAGATCATCACCATGCCAACCACCAGGAATAGAAGTGCAAACACTTCTGCTCAGTGCATGCCGGGATGCAATGTTACCAATGCCTGAGTCCAGTGAGGTGGAAAACATTCCCATGCAAAAATTATATGAAGTGGGTTTTGGCGGGTTTTTTTTCTTTCTTTCTTTTTTTTTTTTTTTTGAGATGGAGTCTCACTCTGTCTCCCCAGCTGGAGTGCAGTCGCGTGATCTGGGCTTACTGCAACTTCTGTCTCCCGGGCTCAAGTAATTCTCCTGCCTCAGCCTCCCGAGTAGCTGACACTACAGGCATGTGCCACCACACCTGGCTAATTTTTTTGTGGTTTTAGTAGAGACGGATGTTTCACCATGTTGGTCAGGCTGGTCTCAAACTCCTGACCTCAAGTGATCCACCCGCCTCGGCCTCCCAAAGTGCTGAGATTACAGGGTAGCCACCGTGCCCAGCTGGGGATTTATTACTGATATAAAGACAGTAATGGTCAAAAGAAGCCTAGGATCTATGGTGAGCCAGTCCCCCAGGGCTCAAGAAAACTGCCCTGGGCAAATGGAGGCTGATTGTGGCTGTCCCATTTGTAGCACAGCTGAAGGACCCCAAAAGGCAACCTGCCCTTCATTACAGATCTCAAGCACAATGTGAATTGCTGGGCAAAGCTTTCAAGGATATCCTGCTTCTAGGGGAAGGAAGAACAAACCCCAGGCTGTCCTAGGCAGTTTGTCCCAAACTCGTGATATTATATTCTCTAGGAGGGACAGCAACAGGACTCAGGCTGTTTTAGGCAATTCCTTCCTATCTCAGGATGGATAATTCCCAGCACATTTAGACTGATTCTTGAGAACTCCAAGGAAGAAAAAAGAGAGAACTGAGTTGATCCAAAGCCAATGAAAAAACTGTTCTGAAAAAGTCTTTTCTCCATTTTCCTAAAGCCCAATATTTCACTTATTTAACTAATATCATTTATCTAGTTCTCAGCCAAACTTCAAAGTTTTGTGTAGCAGTACAGAAATTAACTTCATATGACTATATGCATAAGATTCACTTTTTGTTCATCTGCATCTCTCTCCATTATCCACACAGCAAGTCAATATACATTTATGAAGTATTTACTCTAAATAAGTCACCATGATAGGTAACAAGAAATACAAATAGTACAGATATTTTTCCTTTGAAATACTAACTGTGGGAATCTCCAGAATATCAACGATAAATATAATATCTTTTTGACTGTGGATCTCCCATCAGTACTACCTGATGACACAGGATCCTTAAAATTAAATTAAAAGTTAAAGAGATTACTCTCATTTGTTTATCTGCTGCTTTTGTGGTTGCCATCCTTAGTCGCTTTTTAACAAATAATTGCTTATATCTGGTTTCATCGATTTCACTCTTTCCATTCTCCCACTGAAATCAGGCCTTCAGCTTTATCAATCTATTGGAAGAGCTCTGTGAAAGTTGCAAATATGTTAACATGTTGTTATGTCTCCATAAATAATTAGCTTTCATCTTATGAACCCCAGGAGCAACTTGTGACATTGCTCTCATGTGACTTCCATGACACTATTCCCTCTTGATTATTCCTCTATGATGGTCTCCTTTTCAGTGCAAATATATATATATATATATATATATATATATATATATATATATGAAACAAGAGTCCATATATATATATTTCTTTTTTGTTTTGTATTGTTTTTGCTAATTCCTTCTCATCCCTTTATTTTCTATATGTGGAACACAAACTTCAGATATCTTTTCTTCCTGGATGATTTCATTAAGTATCATGGCATTAAACAATATCTAAAATTATAATACATAAATTTACATTTCTGGCTCAGGTATGTCACATGAGCTTCTAGCTTTTATTAGTCAGTTGCCTATTGAACATCAATATGTAGATATAAGCATTTCAAATGTAATATGTCCTAAACAACTCCCAGATTTCAATCCAGCAACCTCAGATTCATTCTTAATTCCTCCCTTTTTCTTATATTCACATTCCATATTAGTATACCCTGTTAGGTCTACCTTCAAAATATATCCTAAAGCTACCTCTTCCCACTACTGCTACACCAATTACCCTGCCTCTTTCCTCTGCAGTGAGTTTTTGAAATGGCCTCACTGCATTCCCCTTGTCCTATAACAGTCTATTAACAAGAAAGAAAACAGCAAAATTTTTAGAGACATAAATAATAACCTTCTCCTGTTCACCATGTTTTAATGGTTCCCCATGTCTTTCACTCAAAGAATATAGGCAATATCTTTAAATGATTACAAGAGTTCATGCTTTCTGTCTCTCAAATACTTTCCTAGCTTCTTCTACTACTACCATCCCCCAGCTTTCACTGGACTTCATGGAATTACTCAAATATGGTAAGCATTCTCCTTCATCAGTGTTCTAGTGCTTGCTTCTCTCTCCTTCTAGATGCTCTTCTCCATATTTTCATTTTCCTCCAGGTCTTTGCTCAAAAGTCAGCTGACCAGTGAAACTATCCTCGGTCACCCTAAATAAAGTAGCACATTCCAACACTATGTTGAATAGGAGTGGTGAGAGAGGGCATCCCTGTCTTGTGCCAGTTTTCATAGGGAATGCTTCCCATTTTTGCCCATTCAGTATGATACTGGCAGTGGATTTGTCATAAATAGCTCTTATTATTTTGAGATACGTCCCATCAATACCTAGTTTATTGAGAGTTTTTAGCATGAAGGGCTGTTGAATTTTTTAAAGGCCTTTTCTGCATCCATTGAGATAAACATGTATTTTTCGTCTTTGGTCCTATTTATATGATGAATTACATTTGTTGATTTGCATATGCTGAGCCAGCCTTGCATCCCAGGGATGAAACTAACTTGACAGTGGTGGATAAGCTTTTTGATGTGCTGCTGGATTCAGTTTGCCAGTATTTTATTGAGGATTTTTGCATCAATGTTCATCAGGGATATTGATCTAAAATTCTTTTTTTTTGTTGTATCTCTGCCAGGTTGGTATTAGGATGATGTTGCCCTCATAAAATGAATTAGGGAGGATTCTCTCTTTTTCTGTTGACTGGAATAGTTTCAGAAGGAATGGAACCAGCTCCTCTTTGTACCTCTAGCAGAATTCGGCTGTGAATCTGTCTGGTACTGGACTTTTTTGGTAGGTAGGCTATTAATTATTGCCTAAATTTCAGAACCTGTTATTGGTCTATTCAGTGATTCAAATTCTTCCTGGTTTAGTGTTGGGAGGGTGTAGGTGTCCAGGAATTCGTCCATTTCTTCTAGATTTTCTAGTTTATTTGCGTAAAGGTGTTTATAGTATTCTCTGATGGTAGTTTATATTTCTGTGGGATTGGTGGTGATATCCCCTTTATCATTTTTTATTGTGTCTATTTGATTATTCTCTCTTTTCTTCTTTATTAGTCTTGATAGCAGTCTATCAATTTTGTTGATCTTTTCAAAAAACCAGCTCCTGGATTCATTGATTTTTTGAAGGTATTTTTGTGTCTCTATCTCCTTCAGTACTGCTCTGATCTTAGTTATTTCTTGCCTTCTGCTAGCTTTTGAATGTGTTTACTCTTGCTTCTCTAGTTCTTTTAATTGTGAAGATAGGGTGTCAATTTTAGATCTCTCCTGCTTTCTCTTGTGGGCATTTAGTGCTAATTTCCCTATACACACTGCTTTAAATGTGTCCCAGAGATTCTGGTATATTGTGTCTTTGTTCTCATTGGTTTCAAAGAACATCTTTATTTCTGCCTTCATTTCATTATGTACCCAGTAGTCATTCAGGAGCAGGTTGTTTAGTTTCCATGTAGTTGTGCAGTTTTGAGTGAGTTTCTTAATCCTGAGTTCTAGTTTGATTGCCCTGTGGTCTGAGAGACAGTTTGTTATAATTTCTGTTCTTTTACATTTGCTGAGGAGTGCTTTACTTCCAACTATGCAGTCAATTTTGGAATAAGTGTGATGTGGTGCTGATGTGGGGGGAGGGGGAGGGATAGCATTAGGAGATACACCTAATGTAAATTATGAGTTAACGGGTGCAGCACACCAACATGGCACATGTATGCATATGTAACAAACCTGCACGTTGTGCACATGTACACTAGAACTTAAAGTAAAATAAAAATAAAAAATAAAAAATAAAGTAGCACATTCAAAAACTTCGATTCCTGCCCAAGCGCTCTCTTTCCTCAGTATTCTGATTTTTATTTTGTTTCTAGCTCATAATACATATCGCCACCTGACATCTATCTCTATATATATTTATTTGCCTAATATTTGCCCCATCCCCAATAAAATATAATTTCAATGTCCCTTTTTACTTTTATTTTTGTTCACTGCTTTAATTTCATTTCCTTGAACATTTCCTGCCACATAATGCATACCCAATAAATATTTAATAAATGAATGAAAAAAAAATTTTCAGTACTAACATTGGTGCTTCGTATTTCTACATTTGCCTCCATAGTTGCTTGTCATTCTGACTACTTCCTTGGCCATTTTGTTACCTCTGCCTCCTATGATCCCACATAATGTTGCCACTTTCTTCTAAATCAATCTGCCTCTTGAAATAAAGAAGAATATTCTGGAAGGATATTAGAACAACCTCTCTAGAGAGACTCTAGAAAAAGAAATTAACTGAGTGACCCTACCCAGTATCAGCTCGAAATATATTACTTGCATTTGATGTGGAGGACTGGCTTTTTAATACTGGTAATGTTAAATTTTTTGGTTTCACATTTCTCCCTCAAGTCCCTTCAAACTATGCCATTCTTAGTGGGTAGTAACTTGATATTATTGAATTCCCAGAGTGGGCATTACAGCCAAGTATCCCATGTGGAATTACACTGAACAAATCAAGATACTTTCCCTAAGGAGGTAACTAAAACAACATAATAAAGTGAGATATATGATAGTAGATATTAATAAGAAGCATTGGCAGTGTAGAAGAGACAGTCGTTAATTCTGGGTGTGGAGGTTGAATAGTTCTCATAGTAGTAGAAGCTTTTGAACTTAACCTGAAAATAGGCATGAATTTTTTATAGGTGAAAATAAGGAAGAAATATCCCCAGGCTATGAAAACAGCATGAGTAAAGGCAAAGAGGAATGAAGTATTGATGTGTTTGAGAAATACTGAATGATTCAAGGTGATTAGACCATAGGGTGCATGAGACAAATTGAGATTGATAAAGTAGGTTGAAAGTTACATTAATAAGGTCAAATGGGAAATACAGACTAATAAGAAACAAACAAAACTTTGTATTTCATAAAAATGGGAACAAGTGAGTAGACATTTCCTTTACAAAAAATAACTCCATGTGAGAGTTACTGGTGAATTTTGATACCCTCATATGATACTTGTTTTTCTCTAGGTTATTTTCTCTTGGATTACCAAATAATATTGTGTAACTGCTTGCTTGCTGCAGTTTCACTCCTGATTACCCTGTTTTATCCTTCCTTTTAGTTTCTTATTTATTACATGACTAGGTTTTGGAATCTCACTACTGTCTCTCCAGCACTGACCATTGTTTTTCAGCTCTCTTTCTACCACTTCCCTTGACTTTGAAAAGAATTATCCCTATTTTAAACACTAAACAGATAACAAACCAAAGAATTGGTACATTATTTTATAAACATTCTTTATTTTATAAAACAGACAAATATATAATCTGTCCAAGGTGGAATTATTAATTCTTTAAATCTAGAACATGTGAATGTTCCGTTTCACACCTGACAATTCTGAGTGCTGTAATGCAACCAGTGCACTATTGTTAGAAAAGATAATTTCCTTTAGAAACCACACTCACTAGCCAAATATTCAAAATTTGGAGAGGATTCAAATTCATGAGCTAAAGGTAAAAACAGTTGGAATAAACTTGGTCTTTTATTGTAGCAGAGCTTCATTCCTGTAGTGTGTGTTGACTACTTCATCCCATAGAATTAAAAGACTGGATTCTCCCATAAGCAGAAAGGTTTCATAGTGACATATTAAGGATATATAGTTATTTCTAGAAATTAAAGATTTGTTTTGCCAAAGGACACATACTGGTTTTGATGTTAATCTTTCTGGATCCCAAGTTTTAAAGATATAGATAGGGAATGTATTGTCATACTCCCAATTAGAATAATAAAATGCTGGTTTTATTTAAGAAAATACTTAGAGTGGGCAGTGCCAGTCCTCGCACACAAACCCGTATCTAAATTTGCAATTTAGAATATTGCTGTTGATGGAAGAGATGGAAAAAGCATTTCATCCTTGACCTCCTTGAGTGTTGGCTGCAAAAGGCTCACAGCTGCCCAATTCTCCAGAGAATTATCTTCTATTGATCAGGCAGTTGGCCATGCATGCTTATTATAGCTCCTCTCCTTGCCTTTACATTCTCCCCTCACTCACTCCCTTCCTCCCACTCACTTATCACATGACATATACTTTGTCAGATGACCAATCATTCTGATTTATCTGGGATTTTCCCATTTTTGATTCTGAAAGTCCCACATCCTGGGAAAACCATCAGTCCTGGGAAAACTAAGATGGCTGTTGATGCTACAATGCACCTCATCCTTGATGTTGGCTCAGCTTCTTGGAAAACTGAGAAAATGTATTTAGAAAGGTACTGAGATAAAATTTTAGATGAAATGAAGATAATTATTTTAGATAATATAATTGCTGTGCTTTGCTTTTGTCACCATATTGCCTCATCAAATATAAAGCTGTACACTCTAAGACAATGCTGAAAAAATGATAGGCCAGATAGAGCACCAATGCAATAATTCAAGCATGGTATTCTGATAAATGTGTAATAAGTCAATGGTCGGAGAAAAGTCAGATTCAAGAGAACTTAGAGGGAGATTCAAATAGCACATGATGTCAAGATATCCGGAAGATATAATGCAATTTGTAAAAATTTGTTGAATAAGCTATTTTATTAAAAGATAAAATGTACAAAAATACAGTTAGAAGGAATCAGATCTAGTGTTCAGTAACACAACAGGGACACTACAGTTAAGAATAATTTATTGTGTATTTCAAAATAGCAGAAAGAGTAGATCTGGAATGTTTCCAACACAAAGAAATGGTAAATGTTTGAGGTGATGGATATCCAAATTACCCAAATTTGATCAACACACATTGCAGGCTTATGTCAAAATATCACATGTACCCTATGTATGTGTACAACTATTATGTGTTCATAAAAATTGAAATGAAAAATAAGTTCAAAAAGAAAAATAGATAAGACTAAGAGAGTATACACCAACATAATTGAACTTAGTAGATGGTAGTATCATTAATTATGGAAGATCAAGTAGAAGGATCTGTATTAATTTATATGGCACTAAAATAGAAGAAAAGAGGAAGAGACAGTGGAAAAATAGAGTTCAGATTTTTTAGACCCTTCTGATAAAGTTTTAAAACAGTGGGACCTAATTTATAAATAGCATCCTGAATTTTGATTCAGGTCAGCAAATCTAGCATAGTATTTAAATCTACTTTTTAGACCCAGCCTATTCTAAGCATGAATATGTAGAACTTATAAGTAAATGAATACTTAAATAAATAATAAAGTTATGCCAGTTTTTGAATTATATCTCCATCACATATAATTTATCTGAAATTGTTTAAATTACTTGGTTAAGCTCAGCTTTGTCATCTATAAAATGAGTAAAACAATATTGCACATGAGGTCATTGAAAGGAATAAACAACATCGCATGTAAAATTCCTGGCCAGTATGTATAGCATGAAATAAGTACTCTCAGGCAATATTTGTTGTTCATACTAGAAACTAGAAAAAAACCTTCAAGATTTCTTAGTCAATTTGTTTCCTATTTCCTCGAATGTAGCTAAATCATAGTGGGAGGGTAAATTTTTTTCTGTTGAAGGAATATCAAAAAGTAATATTGCACAAGTATGTTGTTAGGCAGATGGTCTTTATTATATACCCAGATTACAACCTTCTTTGTCACCAAACAAAAACTGTTTCAATGAATACTCAATCACAACTCAGTTTCTTAAAAATGTGAATTCTGACTTTCAGGGGTTTTCTGCGTCTTAATCTTTTCTGTAGTATTATTTTACAAACATATATGCCTCATTATTTCCAGTTTCCCTTGGAGGCTTCATCCCCAGGATTATAGTTCTTTGTTCTCTTACTTCTCTTGTTCATCCCTCCTCTTTTAATAAGATTCTGTGAACCACTGTAGTTGTAGCTTATCACATTTCCTTTCACACAATCCTTGCCAATTTTCTCCAAAAGTGCTTTGTCATGGCATGTTCAGATGTCAAGCACTGCTGCATCTCAAAATGTACAAAACATCCCGTGCATTATATCCTAGGTGTTAGTAATTCCTGCTCAATAATATATTCTCGTGTATAAATAGAATTTCCAAGACTTAAATTAAACTCAGTCATTACTGGAGAAAGGTGACTTTATCAAGTGAATCTACTTCTTAAAACTATTACTATTATTTGTAAATAATCTGTTTCTATTGCTGAAGACAACCTTATAGAACATATGTGTTCTCAACCCTTCCCTACTAGATACCTGATTTTGAAAATGCATACTGTAATTCTGACTCCACTCTTCTAAAATTAAATGAATACATAACATAGCTTGCCAAACACAAAATTTTAAAAACAATACTAGTGTCCAGTGTAGTATAATGGAGGAAAATGGGACATGAGTTATAATTGTTATGTAAATTTTTATATATAAATATTCAGACATCACCACAACGGAAGACAAAATACAGTGACCACATGCATACCTGTGCTTTATAAGAAGTAATATTAGAAGAAATTTTAGTAAAAACATTGATATCGGAATAACTACTGGTATTTCAATAAGTTAGTAATAGACCAGACTTTTCTGTTATATGAGAAGAGAAAAAGCATATATTATGGTTTCAATTGAAGCAGAAACAAAATATTAGAGCAAGTTAAGGACTTCCAAAAAGGAGGAACTAAAAAATATCACATTGTCACAAATGGCCTTATTAATAATTCTGTATTTACAGCATAGCATGCAAGTGCTACGGAAAATAATCTTCTATACTGAATTACCACCACCTGGCAAGACATACATTCAGACTCTAAAACTTAAAAGAAAAAATCCAAAAGGAAGCATATTTTACTCAGTTAAATGTAATATAAGACAAGTTGGAGAGAAAAAGTAAGATGAGCTATATAGAAAGTGAAATGTGGCCTGGGCATGGTGGCTCACGCCTGTAATCCCAGCACTTTGGGAGGCCAAGGTCGGCGGATCACCTGAGGTCAGGCATTCGAGACCAGCCTGGCCAACATGGTAAAACCCCCTCTCTACTAAAAATACAAAAATTTTTCTGGTGTCATGGCATTCCCCTGAATTCCCAGCTACTTGGAAGGCTGAGGCAGGGGAATCACCTAAAACTGGGGCAGTGAGCCACGACTGCACTACTGCACTCCAGCCTGGGTGACAGAGCGAGACTCCATCTTAAAAAAAAAGTGAAATGTGGAGACATTACCAGAAGACTGAAATAAATAGACACCCTCAGATAAATAACATTTTAATATGTAATGCTCAAAATATATCTTTTTAATCATTGTTATAATTTTCAATAACAATAAAATGTTTTTATCAACTATTGTTCATATTCTTTATGTTTCTTATTTGATGGTTATTTGTTTATTGTGATTTATATATAAATGGGACTCAATGGATAACTATATGAATGACTAACACAACATTCAAAAATCATGTTAAAATTGAGAAAATTTTTTATTGTGTGAGACCATTCCACTAATTCCAGAGGTGCTCCACAGAATAATCGTAGCAACAAAAATGCTCTTCCATATTTCAAAAATGCTTTTCAAAGAGGATTAGTACTTCCCATAATGAAAACACAGCTACAAGGGGTCTTCAGCTCCCTCCTGAGGTTTATGACAACATAACATGGAAATTTCTCTTAGAGGAATAGACAATGTGAACAAATCTATTATAAAGATGCAAGGAAACAAGGTTTTCTTAATCAATACGAGTAAGGTTTAAACTCAAAACGTTTTCACTTACCAGCTCTGTGATGCTGAAGTTGTTATCTTCACTGGTACTCTGTTCTAACCTGACCAATCATCCTGGTTTGCCTGGGAGTTTCCTGGATTTCACCCTGAATATCCCATGTCACAGGAAACTCTTTAGGGACAGGCAAAACAGGATGAACAGTTGGTTGCCTTAATTTCATCACTGGAAAAAGAGAATGTCCTCATAAGATTTTTAGTAGGTTAGGTCATAAATGAGGAAGTATTTGAAGATGACTTAACAGAGTCTGGCACATACATAGTAAAGTTTCCTGAATTATAAAGGTTATTATTCTAAATAACCAATGTGATAAAATAATCTAGAAGGTGAACATATAGTTTAATTTTAAAGCTAAAAATCTCAATTTACATTTTGCTGCATATCTTAACACCTAGCCTAACAATAAAATCAACAAAAAATAGTAAGTCACAATTAATGACTATTCTTGTTTATAATAGGAACTCTGTTAAGAGTTTGAATATTTTATTTTACATTTATAATTTTCCTTTTTCATATTAAAAACAGAGATATTAATAATTGTCAAAGGTTGCATTATAAGAAAATGGCAGAAGTAGATCACTAACCGTCAAATTAATCTGACTCTCAATTCTTTGCTTTTAAGCAGCTAGTTCATGGCCTGTTTTAAGTAAGAAAGCATTACAGGCATTGAAACAAAGGTCATATTTCTTAGATTGTGGTTAGGATTAGGGTTAGGGTCTAGCCAAACACTGAAATGTTCAGCTTTCGTAATCACATTACACCAAATTATACGTTTACATTACTTGTATACTTTGTCTGGTGAGCTTGAGAGAGTAGAAAGCAATATATTGGTACAGATCCATCATGTAGAATATGAGAAGGCACAATTTTTCTCCAATAATATTACATATCCATTAAATATATGTGTCTTAGTTTACATTCCACCCGCAGCAGAGAGTATGACAGTCAGTTGAATCTGTTTAATTTATTTATGTTTAATTCCAGGCTACACCAACAGAGAAGAAAGTAAGACAGGAAAAACAAGTCAGCCAATATAGAATGTAGTATTAAAACGATTATCGTGGTGTGATTGGAGCCTTATCCTTCTGGGGAATTCAAGAAATTAGTGAAGAACGTGTACCTTAGAGTTGTCCAGCCAAAAGGTGAGGGAGCTGGAGTATGAATACATCAACTAACCGGTATTCATTAGCAGAAGGTAGCTCCCAGGGGACCTTTATTCTCCAGCGCAGAATACTTCCAGGGCAGGTTTCAGCCACCAGAGAGAGCCCTCAGACAGCTGAAAACAGGTTAGGATGCAGTAGAGGATACAACCCAAGGAGATATGGCCAGGCCACAACAGTGTCTGCTACATCATGGTACTCTACTTATCTTTTCTTAATGCCACTTCTATTTGGACATATTTAATTCCATTATATTATCTAATTTGTCAGGTATACTAAGCATTTTAATCTTTCATGCCCCTGCTGAAACTGTAGTCTTTATTATTAAATTATTTTCTTTCTCTACTTGGAGAATGCGTATTCTAAAAAGCTTGTCTTAAATATAACCGTTCCCAAACCCCTTTCTAGTTCCTCTGAGAAATATTATTCACTTTCTTTTCTTTTTTTTTTTTTTTTTTGCATTCTCTTAGTATATTATCCATAAGTGTTTCTATTTTAGCAAAAAAAAAAAAAAATAGCATTTATCTATGCTTCTCAAATCACCCAGAAGCTGCCTAGGAATTTCTATGTTTTTAAGAGGTTTCAAAGTACTATTATTCCAGCTACCTATCATGCTACCTAGTATATAGCATGTATTCAATAGAAGGTGTATTATAACATAATCATCTTAAAACTTTCAAATCACAAATGTTGGCTAAGAATTTAAAACACTAATATAACTTTCTGAATAAACAGTTAATATAGTATTTCACTAGTTTTAAAATATTTACATGAGATTAAGTGCAGGACAGCTTACCCTTATTCCTAATAGCATACAAAAAATCATGTAATATATCTAGAATTTAATTCTCAGGTTATATTTATGAATATTTTTACCTTTGTGTCTGTTGATTGGCAAACATTCCAATCTAGGCAGACAGGTTTTAGAAATTCCCTTTGAAATTATCCAGTGTAAACATTTTTCAAAGTCTGAGGAAAACCTAGGAAAATATGTTTAATACTCTGATATTATTTTTCCATAACTTTCAACAAATTTTGCACAGCACATCGAAGTTGCATCATATAAGTGATTCTTATGGCAACTTAATTCACTAGTGATTTTCTTCAAATCTCAAGTGTTGATCAAAGATATTAACATTACTGTGATTTTCTCTGTCATTAAGCAAATACTCTTCTGGAAATAAATCACTAATTCAGAAAGAAAGTTACTATTAACCTCTGTAAATATTTGATGAACTACATTTCAAATGGAAAATTCTTGATGCTCAAGAATTTATATATAGATGTACAATTGTTAGGAGCAGATTAATATTTATCTCCTAAGTATACTCATAAGAAATGGAACCTAAGATGAAGCAGGATGGTAGGTATCATATTTTGGTATAATATAATCATTATACAAATGGGTTTTATTTAAAATAAAGGATAGTAAAAGTGAGACCTTAATTTATCACTACATTTTTTATTTTACAAATAAAACTGTATGCCCCAAGAAAGGTAATTATTCTAATATCCAAAGTCTCGAATGAAACAAATTTAAATCCTTTGATCTCCTCATGGCATGTATTTCATGAGACAGCAAGAAACAATCTCCCTTTCTCCCTTTTATCAAGTTCAAACAATTAAGAAATCAGACAGATAATGACAAGTGGCAGTCAAAATATGGTACAATGGATTTAACCCACTGATCTAATGACCTATCCTTCTTCCATGGGGAAGTGATAATGAGACAAGAAGTGTTACTAGCATCATTACTCTCGGGTATTGGGTCTTAAATGTTTGGTCTCAGTATTCCTTTAGATACTTAAAACATCAGATACCTTAAAAAGCTTTTATTTATGGATGAAATTCATTGATATTCTGCTGGAAATTTAAAACTGAGAAATGTTTAACATGGTTATTGATTAATTAATCTAAAATAATAAACATATAACATGTTAAAATAAAGAATATATTTTTATAAAAATGACATTTTACAAAATATAAGAGTGTTAGAAGTGTCATTGTTCTATATTTTCCCAAATCTCTATAATGCTTTATTTAATAGAAGACAGCTAGATTCTCAAATCTGCTTCAGCATTCAATCTGTTACTCTACCACATGCCCGCTAGTTTCTTGAAATCTCTACTGTATTTTAGTGAGAGAAAGGGAGTTTATTGCGGCACTATTCACCCTAGCAAAGACTTGGAAACAACCCAGATGGTTGGTTCCATCAATGATAGACTGGATTAAGAAAATGTGGCACATATACACCATGGAATGCTATGCAGCCATAAAAAAGGATGAATTCATGTCCTTTGTAGGGACATGGATGAAGCTGGAAAACATCATTCTAAGCAAACTATCACAAGAGCAGAAAACCAAACACTGCATGTTCTCACTTATAGGTGGGAATTGAACAGTGAGAATGCTTGGACACAGGGTGGGGAACATCACATACCGGGGCCTGTCATGGGGTGGGGAGAGAGGGGAGGGATAGCATTAGGAGATATACCTAATATAAATGACGAGTTAATGGGTGCAGCACTCCGACATGGCACATGCACACATATGTAACAAACCTGCATGTTATGCACATGTACCCTAGAACTTAAAGTATAATGATAAAAAAAAAATGTCAAATTACAACTTAATATTTCAAAAATAATTTTGATATTATGGACCCTGTGAAAGGGGCTCCATATCTGCAGGGGTCTTTGAACTGAACTTTTAGAACTAATACATTAGTGGAAATCCCTCCACATAGAAACTGGAAATCAGGGAAGTGCAAACTTCTCTAAACACGTATAATAGTACTATGTCAAAAGCTTGAGTTCTGGACTAAAATTAAGGTCCATGATCTGTATAATTGTTGTAAAACCCATAAATTTTCTAAAGTTAAGCTTCCTCGGAATGATGGCATCGTGAATATATAAAAGACTTATTTTAAAATCCAAATGTTATCAAAACTCTTTATGAACTATATATTTCCTATGAGCACTTTTTTATTGCTCACATTTTCAACTGATCATGGAACTGGTAGTTTTATTGTAACAAATCTTTTATAGGTTTATCTTTGGAAACATATTTTCTACATCTGTGTCATGTAGTTACAAATTATTATTTCCACTCCTTTATATTATCCTTGATTTTATAGAAAAAGACTACAATAAATAGGATACTAATTTAACAATAGAAAGTCTGCTTTCCTTTTGTTGGACTAAGTAAATATTTCTTTCCATGTTCATGTTTTATTTTCAACAAATATGTATTAGCTAGACAATTATTTTAAAGAGCGTCATTGATATTTGCTTTAAACTAAGATTGTAAGCTAAAGTGTCTTTTTCGTTGAAAGCTGCAGTAAAATTCCCCAATAACTCTTCGTTTTGAAAGTGAAAGAAATGGAAGTAAATCAGTCATGTAACTCCTTTCTACTTCACTAATCATGAGATAAATTTCTCCAAAACAGAATGATCTCCACCTCAAAATATTATCCAGAGATCAAACCACCTAGGGACTGCAACAAGCTGATGGATTAATGATAACAATAGGCCAAAACTGACAATCATCTAGGAAACTTCAGGAGCATTAAAAAAACAGAAACAAGATCGTAAAGAATGAAATGTCAATGGGAAGAGCCATGGTAAAAGTGCTGAATGTAAATGTCTTTGTCAAAAAAAAACAAAAAAACAAACAAAAAAACATGTCCATGGGATAAGCAGGTGAAGCACTACAGGTTTTCTGAAGGCTAAGGGAAATTTGAATATATTCATGAGATAAGTGATGATAAATACTAAAAGAAAAAGATACGGGAGTAATTAATGAGCATATATTTTAAAGGATCAATAACACAGACAAAAGGTAGTTCGCATTGGAAAGGCATTATTCCACTATCCAATGGTGAAAGAAAGAAGGAAAGAATTAATTCATTTATTTAATAAAAATTTATTTAGTGTCTGCCTATTGTCATAGTTTTGTCTACACTTTTGTAGGATAGCAGTGATCAAAACAAGCAAAACTCCTTGACCTCAAGATTTACATTCTACTTGGCAAAAGCAATTATTTAATCATTAAAAGTAATTTTTCAATCAACTACATGATTTTAAGAGAGAGAGAGACACAGAAAGAGAGAGCGAAAGATGGAGGAAAGAGGAGGGAGGGAGTCGGGGGGGAAGGAAAGAAGGAGGGAAGGAAGGGAGGAAGGATGAAAGGAAGAACAGAAAGAAGGAAGAAGGAAGGAAAGAAGGAAGGAAGGAAGGAAGGAAGGAAGGAAGGAAGGAAGGAAGGAAGGAAGGAAGGAAGGAAGGAAGGAAGGAAGGGAGGGAGGGAGGGAGGAAGGAAGACAGGAAAGGAAGAAGGGGGAGAAAAGACAAAGTGTTAAATGTTATAGACAATAATAAAGGGAATGGGGGTCCAATTTTAAATAAATTAGTCAGGAAAGGCTTTACTGACAAATTTAAACCAAGACCTGAATGAAGACACAGGTTAGCTCTATAAACATCTGAGAGGAAAGAATTTCAGGCAGGGAAAAGGGTTAGTACAAAGGCCCTAAGGTGGGATCATAGCTAAGGTGTTAAAGCAGAAGCAGAGAGAGGTCCTAGAATGAGCAAGGAAGAGAGTAACAGAGTATGAGGGCAGGGTGGTTATGAGGGTTTAGTTCATGGAGGGTATGGTTGGTTATTTGAAGATTTTTAGATTTTACCCTGAGTTGAATGGATAGCTGTTGGAAAGATTTGAAAAATTAGTTACATGAAAATGATTATTTTGTCTCCTGTATTGAGAAGAGATTTTAAGAGAGAAAGAAGGCTGGGAGACCAATTTGGAGTCTTACAATACTATTGGTGAGAGAAGAGTGTGGCTTACATTCAGATGGTAGCAAGGGGAATGGTCCAAAGTCGTAAGATTCAGGATATATTTTCGTTCTAAAGCTCACAGGATTGGCTGAAAGTTTTGATGTGAGGTGTGAAAGAAGTAGAGAAATAAGGAATGAATCATGAGCCTGAGGAAACTTGTAAAGAGGAAGAAGAAAAAGATATAATGAGTTCAAGTGCAATGGACTTAGACTTAACAGTAAAATATCTTTGTGGCCATATTCCAAAACAGGAGTAATTATGCAATTTCAAGACAGTAGAATGTTTTGAAACAGCTGCTTGAACTTGATCAAGTTCAGAACATGATATAGAAACAGAAAAATGTTCTTCACTGCTTTCTGAACTCTCTCAACCTCCTTACTAACTTTAGAGAGCATGAGGACTTGATGAGTCCCTTGACTAAAACCTCAGAATTACTTCTTACACCACAAATCTGAGTTAACTGCATTCAATACATCTAACCCTTCAACAGCTCCTGCCATCCACTATTTCATGAAACTCATACAAAGCACTTGTTTTTATTGACACACTTTAAAGTAAATCACGGCATTTCTGGTTTTGCCTACTGCCCCAAATCAGAAACCAGTTTCACATGGATATTATCAATAGTATTATTATTATTTTAAAGATACCAATCCTTTTCCAGAACTTCTTTAAGGAGTCTAAGGAATAAAAATGTTTGAGAAAACACATTGACTTGCACAAAATAATTAAAACAGCCAAAAATGTTTGCTCAAATAAATGATTACTATTATCTGTGTGCTATGTAATAGGAACTCATGGTTTGACTGTATTATACAAAAGTTTAGCCTCCCAGAGTGTTAGATATGAGGGGCTACAGTCATTAGGCATAAACTCTATCAGCAATGTTGCTGTGGTTACTACTATCTATATAGCTAAGTCATCTTATTTCTATCATGGGATACAAGTAAACCACAGTGTGCCCAATCATGTAAAAGGAACAGAGCAGACATGTTAAGAGGAAGGAACAAGACTTTCTCTTAGAAAGTCACGGACAGTTTCACTCATCACTCATCATGTGTGATACCTTTCTGTTGTCTCATTTATAGGCTGGGGGGAGAAAGAACATTATATATTGTCATTGAAATTTAATGTGAAGAGAGAAAGAAATGGAACCTACCAGTTTCTGTACTAAGTTCCAAGCCTATGAATTTCTTTTAATTATTGATCTCATAAATAAACCTTCAAGAATATTTTTAGTCTTGTATCTCTTCATGGGTTAATCAGAAATTAATACCTGGATTTTATGAAATAATGAATTTGAATGCAAAAGAATCTTTGAAGATAACTTTAATTATTTTGTGATTTATGTATCTAAAGGTCATTTAATCTCAAGTAAATTAAACATTTATTATATGCCATTTACAACGTGAGGCACTTGGATAAATAGTGACCATGACAGGCACAAGTCCTTCCTTAAGACAGTGTTAGAACTGGTAAGGGAAGCAATAAATTAGAACCATAACAAGGCATGTAACTATAGAATCTGGAAAATGCAGATAACCTGAAAAATTCTGAAGTGGTCAAGGATGGCTTACAAAGAAGAAACTGCTGAAACCTGAAGAATATTTAAGAATTACCAAGCTGAAGTTGTGAAACAAACAAAGCACAGTATGAGTTAGAGTCTAGATAGGAGATTTGGCAAATTTAACAGGTTCCTCTAAATCTGAAATAAATTCCACGTAAGTGCACCATAAGAAAAACAGCTGGCAAAGATTAGGAAAGACTGGCTACGGAAATAGGCAGGCACTAATTCATAAAGGCATTTTTATTTTTACTTTTTTTTATTTTTTATTATACTTTAAGTTCTAGGGTACATGTGCACAACGTGCAGGTTTGTAACATATGTATACATGTGCCATGTTGTGCTGCACCCATTAACTGGTCATTTACATTAGGTATATCTCCTAATGCTATTCCACCACCCTACCCCGACCCCACGACAGGCCGCAGTGTGTGATGTTCCCCACCCTGTGTCCAAGTGTTCTCATTGTTCAGTTCCCACTTATGAGTGAAAACATGCGGTGTTTGGTTTTCTGTCCTTGCGATAGTTTGCTCATAATGATGGTTTCCAGCTTCATCCATGTCCCTACAAAGGACATGAACTCATGCTTTTTATGGCTGCATAGTATTCCATGGTGTATATGTGCCAACCCAAATGTCCATCAATGATAGACTGGATTAAGAAAATGTGGCACATATAAAGGCATTTTTAACCTAAACTAGGGAGTCTGGACTCTTGCAGGGGCAAAGTAAAACCATTTAAAATTTTTAACAAGCTTCATTGCATTTTCACTTTAAAAAGGTTTTATTCTTATTTGTTAGTTTGATTTTAAGTTGTGAGCTTGTTAATACATAATGTGGCCTGTGCATGTTTTGGCTTCTTTTTTATTTTTAGGACTTTATCTTGCCTTCATTATTGCTTTTAATAAACCAGTACAGATACAATTCAATCTTATTTGTTCTCTTTCCCAACACATTCCTAATCCTTCCCCTCTCTCCAGAGGAAATAGTTTTATTGATGCACATACACGTTCTTTAACCTATGTTTTTATAAATTTGTTTATATGTATGTTCCACTAACAATATTTAGTATTACTTTGTAGTTATAAGATCTTCAGATAAATGCTATCATCCTCCAGTCATATTCTGAAATCATCGTGTTTTAGTCTGTTTTTTTCTTTCAATAAACTTTTTAATTGTCTTCTTAATTTTTTCAATGACCCATGGGTCATTCAAGCACATACTGTTTAATTTCTATGTGTTTGTATAGTTTCCAAATTTCATTTTGTTATTGATTTCTAGTTACATTCCATTGTTGTCAGAGAAGACACTTGCTATAATTTCAAATTAAAAAAAAAAAAAAAATTAAGGCTTGTTTTGTGGCCTAACATATATCCTTGAGAATGGTCAATGTGCTAAGAGAAGAATGTATATTCTGCAGCCATTGGATGAAATGTTCTGTAAATATCTATTAGGCCTATTTGGTCTATAGTGCAGATTAAATCTGATGTTTCTTTGTTGATTTTCTGTTTGGACGATCTGTCCAGTCCTGAAAGTGGGGTCTTGAAGTCTCCAGCTGCTTTGCATTAGGGTCTCTCGCTCTCTCTCCTGAGTTGTAATAATATTTGCTTTATATATCTGGGTGCTCTAGCACTGGGTGCATATGTATTTACAATTGTTATGCCCTCTTGCTGAATTGACCCCTTTATCATTATATAATGACCCTATTTGTCTCATTTAATAGTTTTTGTCTTGATATCCATTTTTTTTTTCTGATACGTGTAGCTACTCCTCCTTGTTTTTAACTCTGTTTGCATGCAATATATTTTTCCATCCCTTTATTTTCAGTCTATGTGTATAAAAATACACATGTATAAAAATACAAATAGACTGTTTCTTACAAGCATCCATTCAGCTAACCTGTCTTTTGACTGAAGAGTTAATCCATTCACATTCAATGTTATTGTTCATAATAAGGACTTACTACTGCCGTTTTCTAAACTGTTTTTTAGCTGTTTTGTGGTCTTCTCTTTCTTCCTTCATTTCTGTGAAAGTATATTTTTCTGGTGTTATGTTTTACTTTCTTGCGTTTTATTTTTTGTGTATCTGTTGCAGGCTTTTTGATTTGTGGTTACAAACCACATGAGGCTACATGTGGTTATCATAAATAATATCTTATAACCCATTGTAAGGATCTGATAGGACTCTGAATCCCTTCTCTGTATTATCTTGAATTTGGTTGAACCTCCTCTAAACAGCTGTTTTGAATTCTGTATCTGAAAGCTCACATATCTGTCACCCTGGGATTAGTCACTGGTTCCTTATTTCGTGCATTTGGTGAGGTCATATTCTTCTGTATGGTCTTAATGCTTGTGGATGGTTTTTTAGTGTCTGGGCATTTAAGAGTTAGATTATTTATTGTAATCTTTGCATACTGGGCTTGTTTGCACTTGTCCATCTTGAGAAAAATTTCCAAGCATTCAAAGGGAATTGAATGTTGTGATCTAAGTCTTTGGTCTCTGCAGCCATATCTGCATTAGGGAACACCCCAAACCCAACAATGCTGTAAATCTTGCAGACTTTTAGAAGTACTGCCTTGGTGGTCTTTAATAAGATCTGCTAACAACACATACATATAGGACTTCTTCAAAATACTCCAGCCCCTAGGCCCACCATTGCATAATCACACATTCCAGATAACCATGTCACAAATTTGAAAAAAAATTCATAGTATGAAAAATTGAACAATGTTGGGAAATCCAGAATATTAAAGAATAATTTATATGCCACATCAATAAATAATAATCTAAGTGTGTTTACAAATATTACAGTTAAGATTAAAAATTGATGAAGAGGTTGGACATGGTGGCTCACGCCTATAATTCCAGAACTCTGAGAGGCTGAGGAGGTTGGATCACCTGAAGTCAGGAGTTCAAGATCAGCCTGACCAACATGGTGAAACCCCATTTCTACTAAAAATACAAAACTTAGCCAGGCATGGGGACACATGCCTGTAATCCCAGCAACTTGGGATGCTGAGGCAGGAGAATCACTGGTACCCAGGAGAAGGAGGTTGCCGTGAGCCGAGATTGTGCCATTGGACTCCAACCTGGACAACAAGAGAGAAACTCCGTCTTAAAAAAAAAAAAAAAAAGATGAAGGAAGATAAAGAATGAGATGAGAACAGAATTGAATATGAACAGTTAGTTATATTAACAAAACCAAATAGAAATTCTTGGACTAAAAAGCATAGTTATTGCAATAACTGTACTCAAAGGCTACATTAAAGAGTAGTCTAAATAAAGGAAGATATTTCATTAATTGCAAAATAAACTTGAGGATGTTATCCAGAAATAATTACAAAATAATAAAGTGATAGAAAATAAAAAAGAGAATTTTTAGGTTATAGAAGCAAACAAGGTAAAGAATGGGAGAAAGACAACATTCCAGGTGATGATGGTCAAATGATGTTTTAATTAAAGAAATATATGTGTTCAAATTTTGAAGGATCATATGTGATTGTGAATAAGATAGTTTAAAAAAATCTATATGTAGAAACTTTACAGTTATGCTGAAAAATAAAAAGTACCAGCAAAATCTTAAAAGTACAAAAACACTGAGTATTTAAATATTCTTAAACAGATTTACAGCTGACTTCTCCTGAGCAACAACACACCACAGAAGACTATGGGAGAGTATCTCCAGTGGTCATGAATGGTAACTTTCAATATAACAGACTTTTAAAATATCAATGTAAGGAGTACAAATGCAATTTTGTTACATGGATATACTGCATACGGGTGACATCTGGATTTTTAGTCTAACCGTCACCAGAATAATATGCATTGTGCCCATTAAGTAATTTCTCATCTCTCACCACCCTCTCACCCTTCTGAGTCTCCACTGATAATCTATATTTCAAGAGTCAAGATAAAATAATGACATTAATAATTATGCACACATCAAATTACACAAGTTATTCACAGAAAGAACTGCTGACTCAAGCATGTAGAAAACACAAAGCCTGATAGAAAGTATAGAGATTACATCAGTACTCATAATAAAATATTATTTTGAACAGAATGTATTACGAAAAAGAAGGAGGCAACTATGCTCACCACCATGCCAACAATGCTACACTTTAAAAAAAAAAATTATTCTACTACAAAGACACATGCACATATACGTTTATTGCAGCACTATTTACAATAGCAAAGACTTGGAACCAACCCAAATGCCAATCAATGATAGACTGGATAAAGAAAATGTGGCACATACACACCATGAAATATGATGCAGCCATAAAAAAGAATGAGTCCATGTCCTTTGCAGGGACATGGAAAAAGCTGTAAACCATCATTCTCAGCAAACTAACACAGAAACAGAAAACCAAACACTGCATGTTCTCACTCATAAGTGGGAGTTGAACAATGAGAACACATGGACACAGGGAGGGGAACATCACACACCTGGGCCTGTTGGGGGGTGGAGGCTAAGGGGAGGGAGAGCATTAGTATAAATACCTAATGCAGACGGTCCTTAAAACCTAGATGATGAGTTGATAGGTGCAGCAAACCACTATGGAACATGTATACTTATGTAACAAACCTGAACGTTCTGCACATATATCCCAGAACTTAAAGTGAAAGAAAGAGAGAGAAAGAGGAAGGAAGGAAGGAAGGAAGGAAGGAAGGAAGGAAGGAAGGAAGGNGGGGGAGGGAAGGAAGGAAGGAAGGAAGGAAGGAAGGAAGGAAGGAAGGAAGGAAGGAAGGAAGGAAGAGAAGGAAGGAGGAAGTGGAGCAAAATGGGCAAATATAACAGTCCAGCAATTGTCCTCCCCAACAAACTAGCCACACAAGAAATGACCTTCACAAAAAAATAAATAAGTTAAGTGATCCAAGTACCCAGATTTAACATCATATCAAGAAAAGAGGCACCAAAGAGGGTTGGAAAGACAGTCTTACATTCCTGCATCACCCCTACCTATTTCCTGGCAGTGATGCATGACATGGAGAGAATCTGATTGCTCCGGAGAGAGAGAACAAAGTAATCTGGGGACTTTGCACTGAAATACAATGCTGTCCAGTCCACCTGTTTCTCTTTCCGGGGAGACTAATGGGTTTCATTGTCCTAGATTTTTTTTCATGTCAATGTCTTGGATTATATGTATTTTATTCCTATTTTCATGAATAATCCAAATTTGAGATTGCAAAATATTTATGTGACTATTTTTCTGGCACAGATATTAATAAGCATCAGGCTTCTTTGTAGGATAGAGGCTTATATTTTTAAATTTCTATTTCATAAATAGAACATTACTTTTGGCTGTTATGTATATTACTGAACCTCAGTTGCAGCTTGCAGCTCTCTGCATCATACAGACTTGAGTCTTCAACATCTTTCTGCAAGAATTTTAAATACTTAATAAATGCCTATAATAACTTTCCCAATTATGTTATCCACTCAGCTTCAAGCATCTTTCAATATTATTTTTGAGTTCACTTTTTATTTCTGATATTGGAGAATTTATCATTCTTGTGTTTGAAGTTAGTTATCCATTTTAAGTTATTTTACTACATTGCATTCAAATATAGAATTCCTAAGTTCTAGATTCCGGTTTGAAGTAGACTGTCCCAATCAGCACTGTCTTCAATATCAACATGTTCAAGTTTGGAGGCATGGAACTCTCGAGTGTTGTTCAAATGCTCTGTGTGTGTGTGTGTGTGTGTGTGTGTGTATACACTTATACAGTATTAGCAACAAATTAGGAAAGGAATCATTCATTAGGTGATTGGATTTTTGAGAAAGAGGAAGAATGATTTTTCATAATTATGTTAACTTTTTATAAATGGTATAACAACTATTATTAACTGAAATGAGAAACACATGAGCAAACTTACGTGAAGTTTAGATTATAAGTCTTATTTGGATATATTGATCTTGATATCCTTTGGAACATTTATTTAGGAAGACAGACTGACATATGCTTTAATGCCTAGGAAGAGACCTGAACTGGATATTTTTTAAACTGTACCTTTTATTTTATAATTAAAACAAATTTAATAGTTTAAGTGACCCAATATCTGTATCTATTTATCTATCTTTCGATATCTATACAGAGTTATATATTCAACATAATCAAAATAAAAATCCCATTAGGTTTCGCTTTCTGTGTAGAAATTAGAAAACTCAGTTTATAATTTATAGTTAAATGCAAAGTACCCAAAAGAATAAAAGAGTAAAGATAAACTTGAAGAGGCTGGAGGACTCATACTCTTAGTTATTTAGTTAACAAAGCTATAAGAATCAATACAGTATGTACTGACACAAGGACTGAGCAATAAAACAATGGAAAAATGATTTCAACATGTATTTATATGTATTATTTATAACAAAAGTGACAAAGTGGTGTAGTCTCTCTCTCTCTCTCTCTCTCTCTCTCTCTCTTAAACTCCTGACCAGCTCAGAAACTCATTTATCATGACCCATGAATCTATATGTAGTAGAACATTGGAGGACTTCTTATTCTGTACAGATTGGATGGCAAGGTGTGCCACCTGAAGTTCTGGAAGTTCTGCTGAATTAGATGATTATTCCTTACTAATGTCTTGTATGGCCACCCCGAGTAAGGCTGTACTGCAATTACTATCCATCTTCAAACCAACCCTCTTTCTAGTTCTAGATGTATGATTCTTTGTATCTTACAGTCATTATTTTGCCTCCAATCAGGGCCAAGTAGCATTAAGAACTGCTTCTCAAAAGTTGTATAATTTTCTGCTGAACAAAACCTTGCTCCAAAACTCCAGAACTCTGTGTTGTAATTATCCCGTAGGACTTACTACAAACTGTTCCCAGCATCTTTTTCCATTATCAATATCTCCAACATTATAAAGAATGGTGGTTTGGTCTTAGTAACATGGCTTTACTTGCAATCCTGCAACTGCTTTAGAACTCTTTTTTGCTGGTACAATTTTGTGTCGCCTTGAATATAGGCCACAGTAATATTCCTAGTTTCCTTAGACGACTGACTTCAGAAGCTGAAGAAGTTTATGAGGCTTTGTGCTTTCCTTTTCATTACAGGAGGTGCAAGATGTAATTATGTCTCTTTTATTTCAAACAAATGTCCTGCTATGCCCCTGACAATGGGAACCCTGAAACTTCTATAAATGATTCAGGCCCTGAATACTTGCATGAGTGTTACAATTACATTAACTATACCAGTAACATGTTGCTTATTTTTCCTGTTCAGTCTAATATCATTGATGTGATGAATCAGTGTGATAATCTATGACACATTCAGATGATCAAGATCTCTGTGTTTTATATTGTGACAGAGACAAGAGAGCTAACATAGCATTGAGGAGAATCTTTCTACATATATTATTATTCTGTGTGGCTAAAAAGTATTTGTGATATTCCTTTCTGACAGAGATAAAAAGAATCTATTCACTAAAGCAATGGCAGTATAATATATTGCTGTGATCATATTAATCTGCTCTATCAAAGGTATATCTGGCACAGCAGCTGAGATAGGACCCAATACTTGGATCAACCTGCAGAAGTATAAATGCTTTCCTGGTTATATTTAATTTCTGCAGGATCCAGAATATCGAATTAAGTATAATTATATAGGAACTATCACCATGGTATCTTTTAGGTCCTTAAAGGTAGTACTAAATACCACCATCCCCTTCCCAGGGGAAAATAAGTTTGTTTGTTTTTGTGTCTGCTTCATTGATTTACTATCTTGGTTGGGATGTAGAGTAGTTTCAGAGACTTCTATTTGGCTTTTTCACTGTTATATTATTTACCCTGGAGATAAAGAACCCAATGTGGGGTTTCTTGGACTGCCAAATATGTCAATCCAAATTATAATTTAGGAGACTGGGGAAATAATCATTGTGTGGGTATTTTGACTCAGTGTACATACCTTGGTCAGGACTACTCCATTCATTATGTTGCTTCCATATGTGCCCACTCAGTCTTTAGAGAGAATGAGAAATTTTCAATACAACAAAAGACACCCTCTAGCTTTTACAGTTAGCTTCAATTGCCGGTTATTAATACATAAATTTGCCTTTTCAGTCTCTTTGAATCAAATAAGGTTTTACAATGGTAGTGCTATTTACGTTTTAGACTAAGTAATTCTTTGTTATGGGAACTGTCTTGTGAATTATAGAATCTCTATTCTCTACCCCATATAATCCAGTAGCACCCCTCCCTCATCATGACAACCAAGATTGCCTCCACGCATTGCATAATGTTTCCTGGGTTTAGGGTATGGTGAGGAGTAAATTTGTCCCTATTTGTCCCTATTTGCCATTGCTGTCCTCCAGCAGCAATGGCAATTAGCACTTGTATCTCTTTACCTTATTGTTACTCTTTTCTTCATGCATATTTAATACCTGATATATCTTGCCAGCTAGTACATTCTCTTCCATGGGTGACATTCTTCAAATTAACTATTGGTGAATGTTTCAATAATTCATTCATGACCTTGTGCCTGGGGCTGTCTGTGCTCACCTACCACCAGTAATGTAGTCTTCATAGCCAATCAGATAGTAGTGGTCTAGTTCTAAAACCCCATTTTATTAAATACTTTTTTGGTTTCAAATATCATTGCATGGAATAGCTGGAAGCAGATATGAAGACAAGGTGTTTATTAGGGATCAGTGTCTTTTAGGGAAAGGAGAAGTTAAAGCATGATTGGGCAGAACTGAACTGTAATGGAGGCGTGATATAACCTCAGCAAACGCTGAGAAAGAGGTTTAATCTAGAGTGAATGTTGCTTATCAGAGTGTCCTTTACTGGGGCAAAGTATACAGGCCTTTATCCCTCTATTAGCAGATACAAGCTGCCCTGAAGAAAGGTGCAAGGTCTATAAAAGGTGCCTCTCTGTTTGAAACAAGGAAACTTATTAGGGATAATGAGGGGCAATACATAATGATAAAAGAGCCAGTTCTCCCAAGAGACATAACAATGTTTAATCTATATTCACCTAACAACACAGCATCAAAATACATGAGGCAAAAACTAATGGAGCTCCAAGAAAAAAAAAAAAAAGAATCCACAATTATAGCTGAACTTCAATTCCTTTCTATGAGAAATGGACAGACCCAGAATGCAGAAAACCAGTAAAGACCTGACTTGTAGTTAAACTCAACATCACCATCATCCAACTGGATATTCATAGACTACTTTATCTAATGACAACAGAGTACACATTCTTCTCAAGCTCACATAGAATGTTTGCCAAGATAGATCACATTCTAGGCCATAAAACAAACTTTAACAAATTTTAAAGAATAGATATCATAAAGGGTCTAATTAAAATAGAAACCATTAATAGAAAGATAACCGAAAATCAATGAAATTCAATGAAATTGAAAACAGGAAATTACTAGGAAAAATAAAATCCGAAGCTGTTATTTTTTTGCAAAGATCAATAAAATTGATAAGTGTCTAGTTAGGATAACTAAGAAATCAGAGAACACAAATTACTAATTTCAGAAAAGAAAGAAAAGACATCAGTACAGATCCCATGGACATTAAAATGATAATGAAATAATATAAGCAACTTAATGTGTATAAATTTGGTTATAGATTTATAAAAGTAGTTATAGATTTATAAATTAGATTAAATAGACAAATCCTTGAAAAACATGGTCTGCCAAAAGTAGCACAAGAAGGAATAGATTATCTGAATATGCATATGGTTATTAAAGAAATTAAATGAATAACCTCCCAAAACAAAAAGCACCCAGCTCAGATAAACTCACTGATGAATTATATCAATCATTTAGGAAAAAAATTATACCAATAATTTGGTATAGTGGTATACTCTCCATAATCTTTTTCAGAAGATAGAAGCAAAATAAATACTTTCTAATTTATTCTTTGAGGCCAGTATCACCCTAACACCCAAAATAGATAAAGATATTAAAAGAAAAAAAAAAAAACTGTATCCTGGCACAATGACTCATGCCTATAATCCCAGCACTTTGTAAAGCAAAGGTAGACAGAACACTTGAGCCCAGGAGTCCTAGACCAGTTGAGGCAACATGGCAAAACCCTGTCTCTACTAAAAAGACAACAAATTAGCCGAGCATGGTGATACTTGCCTGTAGTCCCAGCTACTCAGGAGGCTGAGGTAGGAAAATCACCTGAGTCCAGGAAGTCAAGGCTGCAATGAGCTGTGATCGTGCCAGTGTACTCCAACCGGGGTGACAGGAGTGAGAGAGCCTGTCTCAAAAAATTAATTAATTAATTAAATTAAATTAAATTAAAAAATTTAAAAACTCAAAAGGAAAGAAAACTATAGACTGATTTCTCTCATGATCATAGATGCAAAAATCTTTAACAAATTATCAGCAAGTTGAGTCCAACAATGTAAAAAAAAATCATACATCATGATAAAATGGAATTTATCTTAGATATGCAGGGTTGAATCAACATTCAAAAATCATTTAATGTAACCCATAGCATCAACATGCTATAAAAGAAAAAAAAAAACATATATGAGGAGATGCAGGAAAAGCTTTGACAAAATTTAATACCCATTCATCACAAAAATTCTCAGTAAACCAAGAATGGGGGAAACTTCAGCAAAATGATGAAGAATTTATACAAAAAAAAAAAAAAAACCCTATAGCTAACATTACACTACATGATGAGAAACTATAAGCTTTCTCACTAAAGTCAGGAGCAAGGCAGTATTGCCCCTTCTTACCCATCCTTTTCAACATCATATTGGAAGCCCTACATAATGCAATGAGAAAAGGCAAGGAAGTTGAAAGCATATTGACTAAGAAGGAAAAAATAAAGCTTTGTTTGTAGATGATATGATCATCTTTGTGGGAAATCCAAAAGAATTCATTTAAAAATCTCCTGGAATTTGTAAGCAATTATACTAAGGTTGCAGAATACAAACTTAACATATAAAAGTCAATCATTTTCTATATGTCAGAAATGAAAAAGTAGAATTCCCAAATTCTACACTTCCCAAAATAAAATACTTAGTTATAAATCTAATAAGATTTGTATGAGAAAAACTGTAAAACTTTGTTGAAATAATTCAAAGAACTAAATAACTGGAGAGATAGTCCATGTTCATTGATGAGAATACTCAATATTGTCAAAATGTCAGTTCTTCCCAGCTTGATCTATAGATTCAATGCAATCGCAGTCAAATTCTCAGTGAGTTATTTTGTAAATATTGACAAACTAATTCTAAAGTTTATATGGGGAGGTAAAAAGAACCACAATGCCAACATAGTGTTGAAAGAGAAGAATAAAGTCAGAGGAATGAAACCACCCTACATCAAGAGATACTGTAGAGCTACAGCAATCAAGACAGTGTAGTATTGGTCAAAGAATAGACAAACATAAGCAATGGAACAGAATAAAGAGGTTAGAAATTGACACACTTAAATATAGTCAACTGATCCTTGACAAAGGTGCAAAGGCAATACAAAAAAGTATAGTGTTTTTAACAAACGGTGCTGGAACAAATAGACATTCACATGCCAAATAAAAACCTAGACAAAGATATTACATACTTCACAAAAATGAACTCAAAATTCATAACAGATATATAAGTAAAATGTAAAACTATAAAGTTCCTAGGCGATAACAGGAGAAAATCTAGATAACCTTGGATATGATGATGACTTTTTATATACAGTGCAAAAAGCACAAAACATGAGAAAAAATCAATAAGCTGTACTTCATTAAAACTAAATATTTTGCTCTCTGAAAGACAGTCAAGAGAATTAAAAAACAGGCCACAGATGGAAAAAATATTACAAAGCCATATCTGTAAAGGACTATCATCCAAAAAACACTCTTGAAACTCAACAATAAGGAAAACAACTGACTAGAAAATGGGCTAAATCTAAAACAATCAAACTCAAAGAAGTACAGCATAGAATGGCGGTTATTAGAGACTGGGGAAACAGGGTGGAAAAATGAGGAGATGATGTTGAAAGGGTGCAAAGGTTCAATTAGACAAGCAGAATAGGTATTTTTAAGATATTTTGTAGAGTGTGGTGAATGCAGTATATAATAATGCATTGTATGTTTCAAAATCACTGAGAGTAAATTTCAAATGTTCTCACCACAAAAAAATTATTGTTTGAGATTATTAATATGTTAATTCACTTGTTTTAATTTTTCCATATTGTATGCATAAATCATAACATATCTCTGTACCCCATAAATATATACAACTATTATTTGTCAATTTACAATTACAAATTGCAAATGTATGTAAATGTATATATATGGAGTAAAATCACCAATATTATATAAGAGCTTTCCATACTAAATAAAATACCATATGAATTAAAAATGGGCCAAAGACATCAACAGACACCTCGCCAAAAAGATATACAGACAGCAAATAAGCTTATGAAAAGATGTCCCACAACATATGTCATCGGGGAAATGAAAATTAAAACAACAATGAGGTACCACAGCACATCTATTAAAAGGATCAAAATTCAGAACATCTACTACATCAAATTTTGCCAAAGGTGTGGAGCAACAGGAACTCTTGTTCATTGTTGGTGGTAATGCAAAATGATACAGCTACTTTGGAAGACAGTTTGTCAGTTTCTTATAAAACTAAACATACTTTTACCATATGATGTAGCAAGCGTGCTCCTTGGTATTTAGCCAAATGAGTTGCAAACTTATGTCCACACACAAAAAAATCTGCACATTGATGTTTATAGCAGCTTTATTTATAGTTGCCCAAACTTGGAGAGAACCAAGATGTTCTTCAGTAGGCTAATGGATAAATACATACTGGTACATCCAGACAATTGAATATTATTCAGTGCTATAAAGAAATGAGCTATAAAGTCATGAAGAGACATGGAAATAACTTAAATGCATATTACTTAACTTAGTGCAAGAAGGCAGTATGGCTAGGTTACATACTGTATGATTCCAACTATATGGTATTCTGGAAAATGCATTTGTTAAAACCCATAAACTATAAAACTCTAAGACTAAACCCCAACGTGTACTATGGATTGAGGTAATAATGTATCTATGTAGGTTTGTCATTTGCAATAAATGTACTACTCTGGGGCAGAATGTTCATAGGAGAGGAGGTCATGGATTGGGGGGCAGAGGGTATATGGGAACTTTCTGTATTTTCTGTACAATTTTCCTATGTACATGTGAAGGCAGATCAGATGTGGGATATCTCTGTACCTTCTGCTAAATTTTGTTGTAAACTTAAAGTGGCTCTAAAAGACTAAAGTGTATGGTTTTAAAAAAAGGAAGAAAGTGGTCCTTTGCAACTCAGGTAGATCCTAAGGTACTTAGAGCTGGAAACCATCTGATACCACACTCCCTGCAGTGGACAACAAACTCACTGTAGAGGGGAGATCTAGGTGACACATCTCCAAATCAACTCCATATTTTTCACTCAATGGGAAGCTATAATGGAATAATAATGAACAGTTGCTATATGATACCTCATAAGCATACCATTTAGTGAAAGAAGTCACTCACCACCCCCTCAAAAATGACTATACGTTGAATAATTCTAAATATATGCATTTCAAAAACAGGCAAAATGAATCAACCATGTTGGAAGTAAACGTAGTGTTTACCTTCAAATGGTAAAAGCCTAGAGTTTATGTGAGGATATCTTCTGGTGTGCTATAAATGTTTTATTTCTGTATCTCAGCACAGATTACACAACTGGATTCCCTTAAGGATCTCTACATTTTTCTCTGTGTACATAATACTTTAAAGATGTATTTTTAAAGACATTAAAATATGCCTGTGAAATAGATCATAGAAATAGAATAGTAATTGTCAGTTATTCTATTTGAAAGGCATATTAAATATACTTCATTAAATATTGAATATGCTTTATTATTCTGAATTTTAGTGTTCTAAAATTTAATAATGATAATCATGATATATCATTTAAGGGATATAAATTACAGAGACCACAAATAGTGACTTAAATAAGTTAAAAATGTATTTCCATCTTTACAAGAAATTACAGGTAAGAAGATCAGGGATACAAAACATCATATTGCATACTTTAAATATATACATTTTTATTATTAAAAAATTTCAGGCTGGCATGTTAGCTTTGCTGCCCAAAGTCCTCAAGGATACACCTCATTCCAAGTGATTACTTCCAATTCCTGATGTATGAGTCTTGTTCTCATTGCTAATGATAATGGCTAAAAAGCTATAATAACAATAATATCTTGTTTCAGGCAGGAAAACTGAGGAAAGAATAAAAAGAAAGGAAAAAGTGCATGAAACAAATGAGAAAATGTTTATTTTCTCATTTTTCCACAAGACTATGTTTATTCATGCCATTAGTCTGAAATTTATCACATGTTCATCACTTGAAACAAAGAAGGTTAGGAAATAAAAGATTTAGTTTCTACCATGATGTACTCTTATAAAAACCAAGAGTTCTTTACTCTGGAAGAAAGAGGGACAACTATTTGGTTTGCCCACCAATCTCTTTCACACAGGGTAAATTTTAACAAGTTTTATGTACCAGCTTTAAAAATAACAAAGATGAGCTTTAAAATGTCACATTCACCATAAGGAACTTTAAGGAAGAGTTAGTATGAATGATTCTTACATCATTTAGGAAAAAATTTACCACTGTGAAAGTGAGGCAAGACAACATAGAACTAAGACAACGGAATATGACATTAATAAATTATTCCTGATTTTTCTAAAAATATTCTGTCACCAGCTGATTGCAGACACTTTTGAGGAGTGCCAAAGTTTCAGGAAACACAAAGTAAAGGTAGAAGAAAGTAAATGTACTAGCAGGTATTACATTTCATTATCTTAATCATATTGGATGGTGCCCAAAAAAGTATGTTTTCTTTATAATTTGTTAAAGTGAAAGTCATGTTCACTGAAAATTGCTCATGATTTAACTCATCCTGAGATAAATATTCTTAAAAGCAGGAAAATATTTTACATTTCCCAGAGGTAAATTATAGCCATATGCATTGGACACATGTAAGAAATGTAAATATTATGTAAAAAAATATATTTTAAAAATGCAGGAAACTATTTCTATTTCTATTAAATTATGTTTAAATATTCTCTCCAATCCTATGTCCTCCTCTAACCACAATTGTTTCTTCACATCTTCAGAGCTAAACTTCTTGAAAAGATGACTTTCATTACCTTTTTCATATCCTCACCTATTATTTCTTATTTCCAGCTTTCCAGTCACATATCTTTTTTACCACTGCACTAAACTGTCTCTCACAAATTTACCTTTAGTTACCAAATCCAACACTTCTTCAGCCTTTGTAATACATGATAACTACATAATGTTTGATACTATTGACCACTCCTTCTATTCATTTGTTTTTGAAATCCTGACCTTCCTCTGAAAACCTTAAATCTCCATTTCATTTGATAGATACTGAGACTGAAATTCTTAGGATCATCACAGATTGTTCTTTCTCTCATACTCTTCTTGTAAGCCATCAAGAAATTCTATTGTTTCTACCTTAACCTTTCACTATCACCACCGTAACTACCCTGGTTACAGGGTAACTTGCTGTATGTAATGCCTTTCACCCGATTTACTGAAGAAGTTCCAATTTGGTTTCTTTCTTTGTTCCTTTAATTCTGATTCTTAACACTTTAAGTGGTTATTTTAAAATATTAAGTCAGATCATGCAACTTCTCTTCTCAAAATCCAGGAATGGCTTCCAAATTCACTGAGTATAAACCAAAGTCTGTACAATGATCTATAAGGCCCTGCAACATCTGTCCCTGTTCCTATGACCTCTCTAACTTCACCTGAAAACACCTTTAGCTCCTTTTCAGTAAGCCAGTAAGCATACTTGCTATTTTTAAAACATTGTTTTAGATGAATATATTAGAAAATCTATTCTGATTGCCTAGGGTAAAGGAAAACTTTGTGATCAGCCAAACCACAGGAAATACAGGAGCAACAGGTGGCTTCAGGAGCAACCAGAACAAATCTTAATGATATCAGTAGTCTTTCTTTCAACGTTCATTCTTTTTTAACAAAAGAATTTTAAATTCTGTTGAAAAAAGACTACTGATATCATAAGAATGTTATCTGGATGAATGAGTTAACGTGTGTAACGTGCTCAGAAACTCTATCAATCCGCTGTGCTCAGGATGAGCATGATTTTCTGCCCCTGTGAGAACTACATTGGAAATGAGAGGAGTAGCTCTCCAAGTGAAGAGGGTTTTCATGTCCCCAAATTGGAAAAACTACAAGTTAAAGAAAACACATTACTATAATGAGAAAAATATTAGATATATTTATAATATCATAACATGGATGTCCTGGGGTCTCATATAACCATGGCCTAAAACAAACCATACACTATATTGTACTATTTTCAAGTTTTTGAAGCTTAATATCAGATAGTACTGGTTTATTTGTCATATTGATAATACCAATTGTTGCAAAATCTTGACTTTATTAGCATCTTTATATGGGAACCATCTGAAAACACTAAAGTCTGAATAAGTGTCTATGCAGAGAAAAACATTACCCAAATGAGCACATAATGGGCTGTCACTACAGTGTCTTGGAAAGCCTGAATCCATGGAGCAAGATCAGTTAACAAAAAAAAAAGTCTGTTCAAATATTTAAATATGTCAGCATAGCACAAAGGAGGAAGGAAATTGATGACTCTTCAGTTGTCAGAATTTATAGTTAGCTGATTGGAATGATTCAGGAGCCCTTATTTTGCCAGCAGTTTGAGTATATTTGTACTATGCCAAAATAAGATGCAACACTAGGAATAATATTTGGGCTCATGAAGCTCTGCTATTTGCCAAAAATATATCATTCTAAATTTAGAATTTGAATATTTATTGCTACTATGTAGTGTCTATTATATAATAGTGTGTTTAAATACACAACAGTATGTTTAAATATAAGATTGGTTGAATTTTATTCTCTTTGTGGTTCCAAGATCAAAGACTTATCATCGAGGGACTACATATGGTTAGAATCTGAAGTAGCCAGATACCACCAAGAGATTTAATACAAATATTGTAAATGGAATTGTGGTTTCATAGCATACACCAAGTACATGTGGTTTAATATTGTTTGAAAGAACATATAGATTTCAGCTTGCTATAAACTTCATAAAGAAGTTCATTATGGCTTTAATAGACTCCCTTGCATTGAACACAGAAAATAAACACAGGAAAAGTAGAGTTATGAGTTGATTAGAAATATTCACTAGCTAACAGCCATGCTATTTTCTGACGTAACAAAAAGGTGTTCTCTATGTTTTCAGTAACATTTGTGTGTGTGTAGATGTGTGTTGTACATGTGTAAATGTGCTTTCATACCTGCTTGAGTGTGTATTTAAAACCTCAGAGGTGCTAATGATTTTCACTGAGTTAGCCATAAATATCAATGTGTCAACTTCTCATGACTCACTGCACACATTTTCAAGATGGTTGAAATGAGATATTCACTCTGGAATAGAATAAGTTTTAGCGTGAAAGTTAAAAGCTTAATAACAATAACACAACCTTGTACTTATTATTTCACTGGGCAGTACATATGTCTAATTCAAGTAACAGTGACAAACATTAAGAATGTTATTATTGTATTTTTCATTCTGTAGAAGCTTGTTGCATATCTAGTCCCTCTACTGAACTTTAAGCTCCACAGGATGAAGGATCAACATTGGGTTTGTTCCCTATTATACCATAGTCTCTGACTCTGTGAAATATCTGGTGATTGAATGGTCTTCCATAATATAGTTAATTAATTTATAATTCAAAAAGTTAAGTAGCTTGCAGGTGAAACAACAGTTAATAAATTATGAATTTGGGCTTCAAATTCAAATAAATTTATCCTAGAATAATGCGCCTCCTTACCCTACACAATCTTTGAAAACACTTGTTGTAGTGAAATATATAAAAAATTTACCATCTGAAATGCTACAATTCAGTGGCATTTAATACATTTACAGTGTTATGAAAGTGTCAACATTATCTGGATCCACAGCATTTTCATCACATGAAAAGGAAACTCCATTCTCATTAATTCCCAATTCCTTCTTCCTCCAAGCCTCTGACAACCACTAATTTGCATTTATTTCCATGAATTTGCCTATTCTGGCTCCTTCATTCATCATGACATTTACAATGCTCATTCATTTTGCAACATTTATTTATATTTCATTTGCGTGCTGAATAATATCCCATTGCAAGAATACGAATGTTATTTACACACTCATTAGTTGATGGACATTTCATTTTTGCCATATTTAAGTTATTGTGAATACTGTTGTGACAGACATTTGGGTATATACACAGAAGGAAAATTCCTAAGTCATATCATAATTCAATGTTTAATATATTGAGGACTCACCAAACCATTTTCAACAGTGGTAGCACAATATTTTGTTCCCATGAGTAATGTACAAGACTTGCAATTTCTTCACATTCTTGCTAATATTTATTCTCCTTTTTTAAGTTATAGCCTTCCTAGGGGTTACAAAGTGGTATTCCATTGTGGATTTGGTTTGCTTTTCCCTAATGACTAATAACTTTGAGCATCGTTTTACCCATTTGTTGGATATTTGTATGTCTTCTTTAGAGAAATGTCTATTCAAATTCTTTGCCCATTTTTAAATTTAAGTATTCTTTTTTAATTCTAGGTATAAGAATTCTTTGTATAATCTAGATATGAGTCTCATCAGATTTATGATTTTCAAATATATTCTGTCATTCTGTATGTTGTCTTTTTACTCTATTGATAGTGTCCTTTGTGGCATATAAGTTTTAATACTGATGAAGTTAAATTTATCTATTTTTTCTTCAGTTAGTTATGATTTTGTGCCATATCTAAGAATCCACTGTCAAACCATGAAGAAATTTGATTCATATCTATTTCTTCTATCAAACCATATGCTCTACAAGATGTGGAGATTTACCCTTACATTTTCTACAAGATTTAAATATACATTATGTTTATATAGTCTATTCTTTGAGTTAATTTTGTATATGGTATGTGATGAGGGTCCAGCTTTATTCCTTTGCATGTGGCTATCCAGCTGTCCCAGTACCATTTGTTTGAGAGACTATTTTTCCCAGTTGAATGGTCTTGGTACCCTGGTCAAAAATCAATTTAACATAGATATATGAATTTATTTATAGATTTTTATTTGATTTGACTAAGCTATATCTCTATTTTTATGCTGACATTACACTTTCTATTACTAAAGACTTGTATTAAGTTTTGTAATCAGGAAGTATGAGTTCTCCCACTATGTTCTTCTTTTTCAAGATTATTTTGGCTGTTAAGGCTTCCTTGAAATTTTATAAGAATGTCAGGCTCACTATCACTCTTTCTAATAAAACATAGTGTAATAATAATGAAAGCATCAAATTTGTAGATCTCTTTGGAGAACATTTAAAATATTAAGCTTTCCAATCCATGAATATGGGATATCTTTCCATTTATTTAGGTCTTTAATTTCTTTCAGCAATGTTTTCTAGTTTTCAGGGAATAAATCTTGCCCCTCCTGGGATAAACTTCCTTCTAGGTATTTTGTTATTTTTGATGCTGTGTAAAAAATAATTCTTAGGTTGGTGCAAAAGTAATTGCTGTTTTTGCCATTAAAAATAATGGTAATCCAATCACATCTCACCAGGTCCCTACCTGGACACGTTAAAAGTAATGGCAAAAGCAGCAATTACTTTTGCACCAAACTAATATTTTATTAATTTCCTTTCAAGTGTTCATTGCTAGCATATATAAATACAATTAGTTTTGTTTGCTAATCTTGTATCCTGCAACTTTGTTGAATTTATTGGGCTCTAATGACTTTCTGTTTCTGTGGATTCTTCATGACCATAAAATCATGTCAACTGCAAATAGTTTTGCTTATTCCTTTTTAATTTGGTTGTTATTAAGATGCTTTTCCTGAAAAATTACATGGAGTATACTTTCTAATATAATATTTAAAAGATATGACAGAAGTGGGCACCCTTATCTTGTCCCTGAACCCAGAGGGAGGTTTTTTTTTCATCATTTTTCTTGACATCCTCTTCATCAACTTTTAATTCTGTCTCTCTAACTAGAAAAAGAGACCATATCTTTGGGCTCTTTAGTTCTTCATACCTACTTATATACTGGTCTAATTATGTTGGACAATTACAATCTGTTAGTAGTAATGGATTTACAATGATTTGTTGAGTATCCTATTGAGCACCAAATATTTTTTTGAAAATAGAAAACAAAACAAAAATTGAATTGTCCATATTTTATGCCTGAAGGATCTTATTGTTATTATACTTTACAAAACATGATAAGAGTAATAATGGAGAGGCTTTTGGGGTCCTATGGAAGATCTCTAGTGAAAGAAGTCCTAACAAAATAGGAGAGTTTATTGAAGATCTTTTTCTAGGTATTCAAAAAGTACAAGTCAGACTAAGTATCTGCCATTCTTCTTCTCTACATTAGCTCTGTGGAGGCAGGCACTGGACATTGGCAATCTCTATAGCTTCCTCTGTTCCCATCACAGAGCCCTGTACTCAACAAGTATCAAGAAATAATTGCCAAACTGAAAATGAGATTAAGTTAAATGAATGAAAAGAAATCACAGGAACTCAAACTTCCTGCTTGAAACTGAATCACTGCTTTCCTGAGCCAGTACAACTAATTTAGTTGTTGGTCTGATAAAATAGTCCTGAATATGTGTATTAGTTCATTTTCACACTGCTATAAAGACATACTGAGACTGGGTAATTTACAAAGACAGGAGGTTTAATTGACTCACAGGTCCGCATAGCTGGGAGACCTCAGGAAACTCACAATCATGGCGGAGGGCAAACGAGAAGCAAGTACCCTCTTCACTGGGAGGCAGGAGAGAGAGAGAATGAAGAACAAAGAGCCCCTTATAAAATCATCAGATCAGCGTGGCGCGGTGGCTCACGCCTGTAATCCCAGAACTTGGGGAGGCCGAGGCGGGCGGATCATGAGGTCAGGAGATCAACACCATCCTGGCTAACATGGTGAAACCCAGTCTCTACTAAAAATATAAAAAAGTAGCCGGGCGTGGTGGTGGGCGCCTGTAGTCCCAGCTATTCGGGAGGCTGAGGCAGGAGAATGGCATGAACCCGGGAGGCGAGGCAGAGATTGCAGTGAGCCGAGATAGTGCCACTGCACTTCAACCTGGGCGACAGAGCGAGACTCTGTCAAAATAAAAAACAAAAATCCATCAGATCTCGTGAGAACTAACTCACTATCATGAGAACAGGATCGGGTAAATTGGTCCCATGATGCAGTCACTTCTCACCAGGTCCCTCCCTGGAGAGGTGAGGAGTACAATTGAGATTACAATTCAAGGTAAGATTTGGGTGGGCAGACAGCCAAACCATATCAGTATGTGCTATGTGACATGACCAGTGTCAGACCTAAAGTTTTCAGTAGTAAGCATGAACAGTCAAGGTCCCTCTCTCATGGAGCTTAGTGGAGATGTGATGAGTGCCGGCATAAAAATTATCACACATATGAGAAAAAGTATACTTACAACTGAGATAAACTGGAGAAAAAGAAAAAGAATGTGATTTGAAGAAAGAACATGAAAAGGAAACATAAACAAATCTGGTGGTTAAGGAAAGTTTATGTAAGTAAATGAGGCTCAAACTAAACTACAAAGAGAGAGAAGACTGGGAAAATAATTTTCTGGACAAAGTCTACAACTCATTCAAAATCTCTGGACTGAGATCTGAGGAACCACAAGGTCAATCTGTCTCAACTTCAGAGGAAAAGTTGGAGGTTGATATGAAATGAGAATAGAGTGATACATTGTGACCAGAAAATGCATGGAGTATATGCTTGAGGCACAGACACATTTAAGATTTTTATTCTTTATGCAAGAATCAACGGCAATCTCTTCAAGGTTGAAAATGTGTAATACAAGGGTGAAAATTAATCCTGAGATTCTTAGAGATCCCTCTAGTGACAAAATGAATGACAGAATATAAGGAGATTAGAATGAATGCAATGAAATCAAAGAGATATCATATTACACAATTGTAAATAATAAATTGCATTAGCTCGTACTTGCATCGTAATGATAATAATAGGGAGATGTCATATTTTAAAGATATTTAAGAGAAATAATGTGCAATATTTGGTTATGACTTGTAAGTAGAGAGTAAAGGGAGAGTCGGGGAAGTATCATGTAAAAATGTGGAATAAGAAGACATATTAAGACTCAGATCAGAGGCCTGAACTGGATTAAAAAGCTGAGAACCATTGAAATGTAGATCATGATTGGACAAACGGGGTTGGGCAAGAGTCACTAGGGGGAGAGTATGATCTAAGAGCTTTGAAAAACTTTTGTTTTTAATATTTCATTACCAGTTAGAGAAAAATGAAGTACCACGTGCGACTGTCAAGGAATGACCACACAAGTAGGAACAAAACTACCACAAAAGTGCAGTCGAATGGAGGCCCGTGAAAGACTGAAGTACTAAATACTATTCGGAATTGTTAGACTACTAGACTGAAGACTGTCCTTTGGATTTAACAACATAAAAAGGATTGCAAACCTTTAAAAAAGCTAGTTTAGGAGTAGTAGAAGAATCAGTCTTCAATAGATTAGAAAGCAATGCAAGTGAAATAAGAAAAAAAAATATGAAGAGGTTTTTCTTTTTTTTCTTTTTTTAGTTTGGCTGTTAAGAGAAAAATCAGCTACTATATGTGAGCAAGAAAAGGATATGGAATCAATAAGGATTTTGAGAGCTTGGAAAAATTTGAGCATATTTAACATATTTGTGAAAAAGATTCACCTGAAGGTCCATAGAGTAAAAATTTCCCCAAGAATCGAAGTAGATATGTCTATAGCACAGTAGATAAATTATATTCCTTCAGGAGAAAAAAAACTTAATGAATAGAGAAATTGAGACAAGTGATTATAGGTAAGATTTTAGTAATTTTATAGTTTTGTAGTGGTAAGTAGGGAATAATAGCTTTGATTTACTTCTCTGGGACATAGAATAAAATATTTTTTGCTGGGTGCTGAAATAGCTAAATAATTAAGAAGAGATCCCCAAATATGTCCAAATTTCTGGGAAATCTCTGAAAGTGGATGAAGCAAGGTTGAATCCATATAATCTGACACAATAGAATCACACTGGTAGGGGATTTTCCCATTTATAAACCACTTTCACAGATGTCATGTAAATGATCACAACAAATTCATTCATTTAGGGCTCTCTATCTCACATAATGCTTTCTCCATAGCTGCAAAACTTTGGATAAGTTCTTATTTTTATGAATAACAAACCTCCAAAATATTTACAGTATTGAAAATGAGTGCTTTCCCCTGCACAGGCTTTCTTTTCTTCTTTTATAGGGAATGTGCTCTCCTAGTTTCTTTGCCTCTTTCTTACTATTTCTGAAAGGATCCTGCCATTTCAACTTTAAGGAATTTACTTTTATTAAATAAGAAACTGGGGTCCTTTTCCTTGTCTTCCTTACATGTTTAGTTGACCAATAAAACTTTTCAATATAAATATTATTCCCCTTTCTCAGGGTTTTTTGTTTTCATTTATGCTTTTGTTTAATAGAAGCCTTCCAAGCTTTTTAATCTGGAAAATATCTCAGGTAAACCAGAAATTGGTATAATATCTGGGATAAACGGCCTCCAAAGGGAGACTTAACCAGTCTTAAAGCAAATTAAATCTATCTCTTTATCTATATCTACGTCTATTCTTTTTCATATGGACCTAATAGTACAAATAAATTGGGTCTACGTTTTGCATACTAACTGTAGAATTAAACGTCTTCTTTAGAAATAAACCAGTGTTAGAGTTATGCTGTGTTATTGTTAAAATCTAAGCAGGAAAAATTTTTAAAGTTTTTAAAGGACCTAAACATTAAGATATTAGAAACTGTATACAGTTCTTTTTTTTTTTTTTTTTTTTTTGAGACGGGGTTCCCCCTTTTCCCCCAGGCTGGAGTGCAGTGGCCGGATCTCAGCTCACTGCAAGCTCCGCCTCCCGGGTTTACGCCATTCTCCTGCCTCAGCCTCCCGAGTAGCTGGGACTACAGGCGCCCGTCACCTCGCCCGGCTAGTTTTTTGTATTTTTCAGTAGAGACGGGGTTTCACCGTGTTAGCCAGGATGGTCTCGATCTCCCGACCTCGTGATCCGCCCGTCTCGGCCTCCCAAAGTGCTGGGATTACAGGCTTGAGCCACCGCGCCCGGCTACAGTTCTTATTAATTACCAAATAACTAAAATGGTTATTTTCTCTAATAAATAAATTCCTTTGTTAATAATAGGCCAATATTACAGTATTTTGTTAATACATCAAAAATACATGAAGTTGATAATATAAAAACTACCTTGAAGCCCAATTTTAAACAAAGAATATGTATATAAAGAGGTGATTAAAAAAAAAGAAAGCAGAAACAAATGTTATGAATTACCCATTAAAATGTTACCTTTTTAAAGTACACTTTTCATATACTAACTCCAAGTTTAATATAATATTCCATTTTTGTGAGGAGAATAAAGAAATTTCTTCCATAAGTGTGTAAAATATATACACCAAATTACATCTTGGACAGCATTTCCTTAATATTAGAGTAGCATCATGATAATAAATTATCTAGTATTTATGTGTAATAAAATGTATTTCCTAAAATTATCAAAGAATTTGTATTGATTGTAGATTAAAAAATGACAAGAAAATAATTCTTATACATAAAATAAATACTTGGTCAGTAAGTTAATATTTTGCATCTATGATGATGAGAAAATTCTAGAACCAGATTCCAGTCTCATCTACTCCATTCTGCAGCACACAACTAGGTATAGCAATACAGTGCCAGATTTTCCTCTCTACTGCAGAAGTGAATCTACTCCATCATCAATCAGCTCATTTAACACACATTGGAACTATTTATACTACATACTGCAATGAATGTTGTTATGTAAGGTGAATTTAGATATAGTCCATGACCCCTGAATCTCGCAATCTAATAAATTACATCTGTTTTGTGAATCCATTGTCCAGTGTGTCACACATAGAGGAGAATTATCTCAAAATTCAACTAGAATTTCCTGCCAACCACCTAGCTGCCTTAAAGTTACTTAGTACTTACCTTCTTTATCAAAATAATCATGTCAAGCTCTACTATTACCCGTTATAAATAAGAGAAGTGAGTATTAAAGAAGTTAGGAAAATTAGCAATGGACAAAATACCAGTAAGAAAAGATCCGGGATTAGAAAACGGTCTTTATGGTAAAAATAACATCATCAAATGCCACAAAATGTTAGCTACTTGTAAACATTAGGAACACATGTTACAGAATCTTCTGTCAGTATCTGCCCCTTCTGTTTCTCCCAAAAACAAGTTTTCTCCCAAAAACAAGGGCTCCTAGCCTAAAACTACTACTAATTGCAAATCCCAGCGAGAGCTTCTATTATCACACATACACTTAATCTAGGCAGGGAGCAGAGTCGGCTGTACACGATTTTTCAAAAAACAGATTTCAATTTAATATTGCATTTCGGAAACCTGAAGACGCAAGGGCTAACAATGTTTTAGAGCTGTACCCTTTACCACAGCAAAGAATCTGTGATCACAAAAGACTAGCAAATCTTGTTAAAATGTTTAAAATGACTGTCCCCCAAAATACACATAACCCTAAGATGCCCTGTCTCCACTTGTAGCCAAAGAGATTTCGAACCACAGAGATGGGACTGAATTTTCCTTGAACAGTCTGCTTACACAGGAAAAATTTATTCAAGACATGAACTGCTCTTGGCACCTCCCTGAAACGCAGAAATATTTCCTCCTTGCTCTAATCATGTACGGCATTTCACACATGGATGCTCATCCAATCACACAACATGCCAGATCTCTCAGACTCCTTTGGAATTCTAAAAACCCTATGTGTGTATATATAAGTCCAGCGAGTTGGGATAGGAAAGGTCCCTTAATGCAGAGTAGTAAATCTACACGGGACTGAGTAAAATGTTCTATCAGCTGGGATTTCCCTACACAATCTTTTCTACCGTTTGTACAGCAATACAGATGCAGAAAACTCAAAAATATTAATATCTGAGCAAAGCATCTTCAACGTAGTTGTAAAATTAATATTGAGTATGGCACAAGAAAAATAGAGAATGGGGACTGTTATGCTCAGGCATCAGTTATTTTCCAAAACCATGTTTTCAGTATGATGAATCCTTACACAATTTCAAAAATAACTCTGTAAGCTTTTTAATACACCTAAGATGAAAGTTGTAACTGAGATAAAACATAATATTTAGTAAATATATTATAATATCATACTGACAGTGCATTTGTTTAAACATTATTTGTCTGTACCCAAACGTCTTAGGGATTAGATGTCCTCTCAGCTTCTATGAGAGGTAGACTGATAAAAAGCATTTATTAATTCAAGACTTATTATATATGAAATGTATTAAATATGGCCCTCACCTTGGAAGGAGCAGGATAAATGTAATCCTCTCTGCATCTGTGGGTGTGTTACTCTGCAGTTATTCTGTAAATCATCTGTAATAGTGAATACCTCATTCATAGCATTTTACATTATGCATCGTTTGTCCCCTGAAGGCATTCCACACAAACAGAAGCCATTTCCCATGAAAATATTTTATCCTTTAAAGTACAACAGCACTTAATAATATGAGGAATTTTAACTATATAAGCTATAAAAATCCTCACAATCTGCCAGCAGTTACATCCTCACTGATATATTCATTTCCTTACTTTCTAGGGTCACCTGGGTAAACACAACCACTTAGATCAAAATATGACACAGTAGCTGATGGATGGCACTTTCCATTAAAGATGTTACCGAAAGGAAGAAGTAGTTAAGGGATACACCATTCACCACAGCAGCTGGTATAAAACGTTAGTACAAGCTAACTGAGAACTGTTCACCTCTGAGAACTCAAATAATCAAAAGCATTCTTTTGAGATACATTTCTTTTGGACATAAACCTTTGTTCCTTAAAATCATTGGTATTCTTCACAATATCAAAAACACTAAAACTGATCAAATGGAAATGAAGTTAGAATAATAAATAACATTCTTACTGACTGAGATGAAAGAGTATACATGGCTGAATATCAGAAATACATACAATGATTATAATGGTAGATTTATGGGTCTTTCTTTTGTCAAAGCAGTCCTGCATGACAACTTGGTTTTCTCTTGAATTTCAAAAGTTGGTTTTATGACTGAAGACAAGGATACACATAGTATTGGTATTACAATCCCACTGGTATAGACTTTGCTTTCATAATTTTGCTCATTCTTCATGAAATTTACCTGATTCCCGTCATTGACAGGTTCTCAGCATGTTTTCCATCTGGCTTTTTAATCTGGGTAATGATCTAGTTGTATTTCTCTAGACTCTGCCCCACGTTTCTTCTTTGTCACATCTAGTTTATATAGACCAGCTATTCTCAACAAAGGACAATTTTCCTTTCCAAGGGATATTTGGCAGCGTCTGGATATACTTTTGATTGCTACAACTGGAAGGGTGTTATTGGCATCTAGTGGATGGAAGATAGGAATGCTGTTAAGTATCCTACAATAAACTGGACAACCTCTCAGAGTAAAAATTATTCCAGCAAAAATATGTCAATAGTGCCAAGGTTAAAAAACCCAGATTTATACTTAAATTTTCCCATTTCCCTTCTAAAATGGCTGCTAATTAATAACATGTTTGTACTGCAAAGATCAGAGGAGAAGGGAGGAATAATGCACATTCTTTTCAGATTATTAAAACCCAGCATAATATGGAAAGTCATACTTTATAAGAAGGCATATCTTTTATTAATTCAATTTTTATTGACATTAAGATACATAAGGAAAAATACACAAACCGTAAACATGCAGCTCAAAAAAATTCCATAATAAACACATTTAGGTAACCAGTACCCAAGTCAAGGAACAGTATGTTACCAGGACCAGCGTAATGTCCTTCTAATTTTGAATATTCAGCCCTATACTTCCTTCTGAGTTATTGACTTATTTATCCAACTACCTGTAGCCTTTTTGCTCATTTTAATGGGTACTCGGAGAGGAAATATGTGTTTCTTTAGCAACATCTTAAGTCAGAATTTTTTTTTAGTAAGGTTGAGTATTGATTAGATAGAAATAGGGTGACAACAGGAGAACATTAGGTTAAAAGACTATTACACCACTATTTAAAAAAATAACCTTACTGAAATGTATTTAATGTATTTACCATTTTTGTATTGTCAGAAATTGTACCATCATATAAGACTTGCATATATAAAGGTATATTGTACTGATTTAATTCTTAAAGATAAAAGCATTGTTGAATTTATCATTTGAATAGGTATCAACAGATTTCCCTCCAAAAACAGCTATATTAATTCACATTTTCCACTGCAATATACAATCATATTTTTCCCTATATTCCCACCAGCTACATGATATTTCATAATACTATATAACATGCAAACCATGCCAAATTTTATATACTGGATTTCAGGGATATGAGGTTAAGAAATATCCAGACCATATATAATATATAATATATTGTTTGGAAAAATACAGGGCACATATTTGTATAGCTAAAGATATGATTACATAAGTATAGAGAAGGTTTGGGAGAATACATACCAACTTACTACAATCAGTTCATGACGTAATAAGAAAGCAAAGGAAATTAGGCAGTGTGGGAGTAAGTGTTCTTAGCGCTTTCAGAAACAACTGAAAGTTATTTAAAATAAAAAAATTCAGATCGGGTATACTGGCTCACCCCTGTAATCCCAGCACTTTGGGAGGCCAAGGTGGGTGGATCACATGAGGTCAGGAGTTCAAGACCAGCCTGGCTAACATGGTGAAACCCTGTCTCTACAAAAACACAAAAATTAGCCAGGCGTGGTGATAGGTGCTTGTAATCCCAGCTACTTGGGAGGCTGAGGCAGGGGAATTGCTTCAACCCAGGAGGCGGAGATTGCAGTGAGCTGAGATCCTGCCACTGCACTGCAACCTGGGCAACAAGAGCGAAACTCCATCTCAAAAAATAAATAAGTAAATAAAATTAAAAACAAAACTCAGCAAAAGTTGATCTGTAGCAAGAAAGGGATATCCTAACAGAAACTGAATGAAGTCTACAGAGGAAGACCTGGAATTACTTTGGAACTCTCTCTGTAGACCCACTGGTTAAAGGTTGTTACAAGTTTCTTAGAGAAGAGGAGTTGGAGGCTGATACAAGAAACCACACTCTGCACTATAAATTTAGCTTTACATTAGTATGTATGTTTTGCTCTTGTATATTCTCATTAAAGACATGCTCCATATAAAGTATTCAGATGCAATTTTGTGACTTTAGTTCACTGAGATCACAGAAATTATGTCTCAGTTCTTTTAATATATTATTCTACTAGGATTCATGTAGAAATACAAATATAGGGAGGGATCACGGTAGGTCTGCATTCTCTACAGCATATTTGTACCAAACACTAACTGGAAGTTGGGAAAAGATCCGTTTGGGAGCATTGGGTTAAGCAAAATTAGACAGATTGCTTTAGCATAGACTGCCAGTAGGCAAAATATAATAAAAGCCCCTAAGGGAATATAAATGAAAACTTCCTGGTCTTATTTTGAAGAAATAGATAACAGGATATGCCTCTTTTGCTGACATAACAAGAATTTAAAGGTGAAGAATCAAGCCATGAGGGTATTGAGATGTGACTTGCTAAAAAGCAGTAGGATTCCCTTAAAGGGTGGTATGAATTGCTTCTGGATACTTACAGGAGTAGAGGATATAACCGGCAGTTTGTTTGCTCTTCTGGCTTCTCTCACCTGACAAGTACTTTAATTCATGTTAGCTTCCAATACCACTGACCTAGATGTGCCAACTGAAGAAATCAGGAAATCAACAGAGATCTATTACTTCTCTGCAACCTTTTCCTTCTATTTACCTTTTCCTCATTTCTTAGTTCCTTTTGGAATAAACCAAAATAAAAACAAGAGGTTTGGGGCTTGCTAAAAAGTTCTTAGAGATTTCAATCACACATCTCTGAGATTTTTGTGGATCACTTAGTTCAAAAATAGATACAACGCATGCAGCATTTTAAACAATTGTTAACCATTGGATTTGTTTATTGGCCATCTATCTCAAGTAATCAGTAGAGCACACTGTGTGAAATAATGCCAAAATGTCAAAGAATGTCTAAAAAAGTATTGCAGTAGCACAGGAGACTAATATTGTAGCAGTGTTGAAGTGGTAGGAAAATAAAATATGTGGAAGCTTCATAGGACATGCTGACTATTAATAGAAAGGGAGACATAGGAATAGAGTTTATATATTTGATTTGGAAAGAGCTAGGTCAGTAAAATAGTTCCTCCTGTTTTAACATATATAATTTACATATTATTACAGAATATTTCTGTTTTTTTCTTATTTTGAATAATTTCACCCACATATTATTATTCTGCTTTTGAACTTAGCCCTGACATATTCACATGAAATATATTTTTTACTTGCATCGTAGTTAAACATCAATTAAAACATCACACAGTAATACCACATTTCCTTATTATTAACATTGATTTTATGTTACTTGAAATTAGTTTATTAACCCAAATGTCAAACTTGCCATTCAAATTTGAACATTAATTTCAGTCCTTTAGTTCATATACTATAGTCATGCTTTTGTTTTTTATGAAAATCAAAATCATTTTAATTTATTTAAACCTTAGTAACATCAATTTATAAGTGGGGGATGGAGGTTTGCTGAGATTTGGTGTTACTGACAGGTTAAAGTAAAACAAGAAAATGTTTTCTAAAAGTTACTGAGTATACAAATGTATGCATGGTTATTAAAACCTATGGATGACAAATTTAATATTTTTATGGTTGCGTATTTTTGTTCATGAATTGTTACATATACAAAGATGGTGATTCAATCTCAATATTTGTTAATCACTCTAAATATGAGTATAGTAAGGCTGAGAAATCAGCACCACCTCTGAGTTTTATATATTAGGACTGGAACCACATTCACATTTGAATGGAACTCAAGGACCTTCGCTAATTAAATCAGTCCTTGAAAACCAATATAATGAGTCCCTCCTACAATGTCTTAACTTAAAATAGAAACTGAATTTTAAGAAGAAAATTATTTTGTCTGTTAAAGTGTCTAATCAGTTCAGAATCCCCGGGATCAAGCATTCTTTAAGCATTCTCCTTGAAGCAGAAGGCACACATTACAGCTCACTGTCTGATTGCCTTGATGTATTTGCCTATCAAAGAAGATTGTTTTGGCTTCAAGAAGACTCAAACTATTGTGGAAAGATATGTATATTTATACAGCTGCTACATATCAAGATCAAACTGAAATCCCTATCAACATGAATGTTTTTCAAGACTTATATAACTTCATGTTATCATTTTCTTTAAGTTAATTCATTTTATTTAGAAGTATTTGTTGAAAACTGACTGCTTGCCTGGTCTTTTGCTGGGTGTTCAGTGGTAAGTCCTAATTTCCCTAAGCTCACCCCATGGAGATAGCTGATGAGACAAATTTAAAAGTTTAAAAATTATAAAACATTTAAAATAAATATATAATGGCACACGGTAATAAGTGACAGTAAATACATGTATAGGAAATATTAGATGAATAATGAAATAATCAGATGGGAGTCTCTTCTATTCTAAATAATTTTGATTAGCTTCCTGAGTGGTAATATTTAAACTGAAATATAAAATATGAAGAAATAATGAGTATTTTAAGGGATATACATGTTCTTACTCATAAGTGAGAGCTAAATAGAACAAATAAACACAAGAAGGGGAACAACAGATGCTGAAGCCTACTCGAGGCAGAAGGATGGAGTAGATGGAGAATAAGAGTACCTGACAACTATCAACTGCTATGCTTAGTATCTGCGTGACTAAATAACCCGTACACCAAACCACTGTGACATGAGATTACCTATATAATGAACCTGCACATGTACCCCAGAACCTTAAATAAAAATTACAAACAAATTATTGATTCTATAGTTAGGATCTATTCCATGATTTAATGTAGCTTTATTTTGAAAAAAATTAACCAGATCAGTAAAGCTAATAATATTGTGAAAAGAGCATAACAGGGTACCTGATCTTTCAAATATTAAAATATATAGTCATTGAACAATATAAACAGATGTTTTGATCAATGATATATTATTGCAAGGACAAAATTCTAGTGTTTGAAATAATTTAACATTATTTGCAAGCACTACTTATCAATAGGGAATGAATGTGTGATAAAATAAAGTGAACTCAAAAATTAACTCTTTATTAATAATTTATCTCAACTTCACAGCATACACTTAAATAATAAGTGAATTTTCTTAAATGGATAAGTTTAGAGCTTAAAGTCTTAAAATTATTTTTAAAACCTTATTTATATATTAACCTATCAGTTGACAAGAAATATTCATCACAAATACAATGTAAGACATTTTTAAAAATATTTGCTATAGCTGAAAATATAAAAATTCCAAACCACAACCTGAAGAATAGCTATTTATATTCATGAATGAGAAATGATAATGTCTTTAATATTCAAAGAGTTTATGCAAGAAGCAGCAAAGATTAAAATTTCAGAGCTCTGATTTAAGAGGAGACAAGTTTGAATTGCAGCTTCACTGCATATTAGCCATTTAACCATACGCAAGTTACTTGAACTCTTTAAATATTAATGGCTTATATATAATGTAGAAATAATTATAGTATCAACTTGTTAGGTTTGTTAGAAAGATCAAATAAGGTAATGTAATGCTTGGCATATTTTAAGTATTCAGCTGTTATTGGTAGTATCACCGTTGCTCATGTTATAATTATAAATCAACATAAATGTTCATCATATTAGTAAAAGTATGACTATAATATGCCATGTTCCTTGTCAAAGTAGTTTAGGTATAGAAATAAAATAATTAAGAAAGAAAAAAGAAAAAATATGCAAGGTAGTATGTTAATTATTGTAGCTTGATTATACTGATTATTTCACAATAGATATATATATTTAAACATCAAGTTGTACACCTTAAATATATACAACTCATATTTGTCAACTATACTTAAATAAAGATGAAAAACAATCAAAAGATAAGAAGTAAAAAATATATCCTGTTGTTGGAAAGAATACAAATTGCTACAAGTTTCTTGTACATAGTTTGGTTAATAACCTGAAAATGTTAATGTCCTTTCTCCCAGTGATATAACTACTAATGCACTTTAAAAATCTAATCTGATTCCTTCTTGTGCAGCCTCTTATTTGATTTGCCTGTCTTTTTTCCATCAATACCTATCATTTCCTTGTTTTAAAATATTTGTTGTGTTTGTCTTTATTTCTGATGACCTTTTCAAGTCTGGTTTTACTATGCTAATTTAAGTTCTATATTTTAAATGTTTCCATTATGATTTAAATAATTTAATTCAGTCCATAATTTTCCTCTTTAATATTTTGCTCAACACTTTATCTTATCTTTCATTTACACTCTGTATTTTACCTGACTCACTTATTTTATCAACTATTTATTTTTCCCTCCCTCTTGCCATTTCTTTCTCTTTCCTTCCCCTTTCTCCTTCCTTCCTTCCTTCTTTCCTTCCTTCCTTCCTTTGTTTCTTCTTTCCTTTTTTCCTTCCTCCTTCCCTTTCTTCCTCTCAATATAATGCAGATATATAATTGGTTTCCTATTCCTGCATTAGTTTGTTAAGGATAATACCTCCAGCTTCACCCATGTTCTTGCAAAGGACATGATCTTGTTCCTTTTTATAGCTGCATAGTATTTCATGGTATTTATTTACTACATTTCTTCATCCAGTCTACTGTTGATGGGCATTTATATTGATTCCATGTATCTTTGCTATTGTCAATAGTGCTTCAATGAACACATGCATGCGTGTGTCTTTATGGCAGAACAATTTATATTCCTTTGGATATATACCCAGTAATGGGATTGCTGGGTGCCATGTAGTTCTGCTTTTAGCTCTTTGAGAAATCGCCACATTGCTTTCCATGATGGCTGAACTAATGTATACTCCCACCAGTAGTGTATAAGCATTCCCTTTTCACTGCAACCTAGCCAGAATCTGTTACTTTTTTTACTTTTTAATGGTAGCCATTCTGACTGATGTGAGATGGTATCTCATTATGGTTTTGACTTCCATTTCACTAATAATTAGTGATGTTGAGCATTTTGTCATATGCTTGTTAGCCATGTATCTTCTTCTGAAAAATGTCTGTTCATGTCCTTTGTCCACGTTTTAATGGGGTTATTTGGTTTTTGCTTGTTAATTTGTTTAAGTGTCTTATAGATTCTCAATATCAGGCCTTTGTTAAATGCGTAGTTTGCAAATATTTTCTCCCATTATGTAGGTTGTTTGTTTACTCAGTTGATAGTTCCTTTTGTTGTGTAGAAGCTCTTTAGTTTAATTAGATGCCTTTTGTCAATTTTTGCTTCTGTTGCAATCGTTTTTTTAGATTTTATCACGAAATCTTTGCCAGCTCCTATGCCCAGAATGGTATTTCCTAGGTTATCTTCCAGGAATTTCATACTTTTGAATTTTACACTTTAGTCTTTAACCCATCTTGAGTTAATTTTTGTGTATGGTGTAAGTAAGGAATCCAGTTTCAATTTATCCTTTCCTGTTGCTTGTGTTTGTCAGCTTTGTTGAATATCAGACAGCTGTAAGTGTGTTGCATTATTTCTAGGCGCTCTATTCTATTCCGTTGGGATTTGCATCTATTTTTGTACCAGTACCATGTTGTTTTTGTTACTGTAATCCTGTAGTATAGTTTGAAGTCAGGTAATGTGATGCCTCCAGATTTGTTCTTTTTGCTTAGTATTGCCTTGGCTGTTCAGCCTCTTTTTTTGTTCCACATGAATTTTAAAATAGTTTTTCTGGTTCTCTGAGAAATGTCATTGATAGTTTAATAGGAATGGCAATAAATATATAAATTGCTTTGGGCATTATGGCCAGTTTAACTATATTGATATTTCCTATCCATGAGCATTAAATATTTTTCCATTTGATTATGTCATTTCTGAAATTTTTGAAGTGTTTTATGATTCTCATTGTGGAGGTCTTTTGGTTAGCATATTTTCATTCTTTTTGTGGCCATTGTGAATGAGATTATGTTACTGATTTGGCTCTCAGCATGAATGTTGTTGGTATATAGGAATACTACTAATTTTTGTACATTGATTTTGTATCCTGAAACTTTGCTGATGTTCTTTATCAACTGAAAGGGTTTGGGGGTAGAGGCTATGGAGTTTTCTAGATATAGAATTAAGTCATCTGGAAACTGGGATAGTTTGCTTGCCTCTCTTCTTATTTGTATGCTATTTATTTATTTCTCTTGCCAAACTGCTCTGGCCAGGGCTACCAATACTATGTTGAATGGGAGTGGTGAAAGAGGGAGGGCATCCTTAATTTTTGCTGGTTTTCAAGGGAAATGTTTCCAGCTTTTGTCCATTCAGTATGATGTTGGCTGTGGGTTTGTCATGAATGGATCTTATTATTTTGAAGTATGTTTCTTCATTAACTAATTTTTGAGTGTTTTTAATATGAAAAGATGTTATATTTTATTGAAATCCTTTTCTGCATCTATTGAGATACTCATGTGGTTTTTGTCTTTAGTTATGTTTATGTGATGAATCACATTTATTTGATTTGTGTGTGTTGAACCAACCTTGAGTCTCAGGGATAAAGCCTACTTGATGAGGTAGTTTCACTTTTTGGTGTACTGCTGGATTTGCTTTGCTGGTATATTTTTGAGTATTTTTGCATCACTGATCATCAAGGATATTGGTCTGGAGTTTTATTTTTGCATGTGTGTCTCTGCCAGGTTTTGGTATTGGGATGATTCTGGACTCATACAATGAGTTGAGAAGGAGTCCCTCCTCCTCAATTTTTGGGGAAAGTTTCAGTAGGAATGATACCAGCTCTTCTTTGTACACCTGGTAGAATTCAGCTGTGAAACCATCTGGTCCTCAGCTTTTTTTCTTTGGTAGGCTATTTGTTACTAATTCAATTTCAGAGCTCATTATTGGTCTCTTCAGGGATTCAATTTCTTCCTGGTTCAATCTTGGAAAGGTGTGTATGTCCAGGAATGTATCATCCATCTCCTCTAGAATTTCTAGCTTGTGTGCATATAGGGGTTTATAGCAGTCTGTAATGGTTATTTGTATTTCTCTGGGGTCAGTGGTAACACCTGCATTGTCATTTCTTATTGTGTTTATTTTAATATTCTCTCTTATTAGTCTAGACAGCAGTCTATCTATCTCATTAATTTTTCCAATAACCAACTCTTGGATTTGTTCATCTTTTGAATGGTGTTTCCTGTCTCTATCTCCTTTAGTTCAGCTCTGATTTTGGTTATTTCTTGTCTTCTGGTAGCTTTGGAGTTGGTTAACTCTTGCTTGTCTATTTCTTCTAGTTGTGATGCTAGGTTGTTAATTTGAAATCTCTCTAACTTTTTGATGTGGGCATTTGGTGTTATAAATTTTCCTCATAACATTATCTTAGCTATGTCCCAGAGATTCTGGTATGTTGTGTCTTTGGGGTTATTAGTTTCAGAGAACTTGTTGATTTCTGCTTTAATTTTACTATTTACCCAAAAGTCATTCAGGAGCAGGTTGCTTAATTTCCATGTAATTCTGAGATTTTGAGAGATATTCTTAGTCTTGATTTTTAATTCAATTGTGCTGGGTTCTGAGTGTGTGATTGGTATGATTTTTGTTCTTTTGCATTTGTTAAGGATTGTTTTATACCCAATTGTGTGGAAGAATTCTGTAGATGTCTATTAGGTTTATATAGTCGATTGTTGACTTCAGTTCCTAAATATCTTTGTTGATTTTCCATCTCAAGGATCCATCTAATAATGTCAATGGGGTGTTGAAGTCTTTCACTATTATTGTGTGGGAGTCTAAGTTATTGTGTGGGAGTCTAAGTCTCCTCATAGGTCTCTAAGAACTTGCTTTATGAAACTGGGTCCTCCCGTGTTGGGTGTATATTTATTTAGGATAGTTAGGTGTTCCGGTTGAATTGAATCCTTTATCCTAATTTAATGTCCTTCTTGGTCTTTTTTGATTTTTGTTGGTTTAAAGTGCTTTTTTTCTGAAATTAGGATTGCAACCCCTTTCATTTCTGATTTCCGTTTCCTAGGCAGATTTTTCTCCATTCCTTTATTTTGAGCGTAGAAGTATCATTGCACGTGAGATAGCACTCTTGAAGACAGCATACCATTGAGTTTTGCTTCTATTATCCAGCTTTCTACTCTGTTCCTTTTTAATTAGAGGCATTGAGCCCATTTACATTCAAGGTTAATGTTAATATGTGTGGATTTGATCCTGTCATTGTGTTGTTAGTTATTACACATACATGTTCTCATTACTGCTTTAGAGTGTCACTGGTCTTTGTGCTTGAGTGTACTTTTCTATAGACTGGTAACAGTTCTTCCTTTGCTTGTTTACCACTCCTTTCAGGGACTGTTTTAAGGCAGGCCTGGTAGTAGTGAATTCCTTCAGCATTGTTTGTCTAAAAAGAATCTCATTTCTCCTTTACTTACAAAGTTTAGTTTGACTGGATATAAAATCATTGGCGGCAGTACTTTTTGATTTGAGAATGTTGAATATAGGTCCATAATCTCTTCTGGTTTATAGAGTTTCTGCTGAAAGGTCCACTGTTACCACTGTTAACCACATTGAGTTCCCTTTGCAGGTAAACTGTCCTTTTCTTTAACATGTTAAAATTTCTTTTTGATCTTGGGAAATCTGATGATTATGTGTCTTGGGGGTAACCTTCTTGTGTAGTATCTTGTAGGAGTTCTCTGTATTTCGTGAATTTGAATGTCGGACTCTCTAGCAAAGAAATCCTCATCTATGAGGAAATTTTAATGGATTGTATATTAAAATATATTTTCCAAGTTACTTGCTTTCTCCCCATCTCTTTCAGGGATCTCAATGATTCATAGATTTGGCTTCTTTACATAATCCCAAATTTCTTGGAAGTTTTAAAAATTTATTTTTGTTATCTTTTCTTTATCCTCATCTGACTATGTTATTTCAGAGAGTCAGTCTTCAAGCTTTTAGATGTTTTTCTCTGGTCTATTCTGATGTTAATACTTGCAATTGCATTATGAAATTTTTGTAGTGTGGTTTTCAAGCTCTATCAGGTCAGTTAGTTTCTTTTCCATGGTATTTTATCTGTAAGCTCTTGTATAATTTTATCATGATTCTTAGATTCTTTATATTGGGTTTCAATGTTCTCCTGGATCTTAATGATCTTCATTTCTATCCATATTCAGAATTCTATTTCTGCCTTTTCAGCCACCTCATCCCAGTTAAGAACCCTTGCTGGAGAACTAGTGCAGTTGTTTAGAGGACAGAATACCTTCTGGCCATTGGAGTTGCTGGAATTATTGCACTGGCTCCTTCTCATCTCTGTGTGGGCATTCCTTTTGCTGTGGTATAGATTGAGTATAATCAGTAGAATTATTCATTGGTTGTTCCCAGAGGGCTGAGGCTTTGTGAAGGATCTTTATTTGTAGCTGACATGTTGTCTTTGGTTTCACAGGAGGTTATGTTAGGAAAAATATTTTTGGTGTTGAATTTTTGGGGTGTAATCAAGTCAGTGGAACTTAAGCATAATAATCAGTAGGTAGGCTCTTGCTCAATCACACGGCTTGCCCATATTTCCTCACAGTCAAAGCTGTGCTCCTTCTCAATGTTCTGATAGTGCAGGTTCATTACCCTCTAGATGCTGGCTAGAGACCATGACTTGGCATTCCTGTGCTGCACACTGCAGTTCTGGTGTGATCTCAGGGTTTTCGTTACCTCCTGAAGTTTGAGGCAGCAGAGGAAGGGAAATTAACAGTGGTTGTGACTGAGGATCTTTCCACTTTTCTTCTTGGGCTTCACCGCAGAAGATGTGGAGCTGTAATCAAACAGTGTGATTGATCCGAAATGGAGGGGATGTGCTGTGGTCCAAGCTGGGGGGCAGGGGAGGGATGCGGCCTGATGACAAGCAGAAAAGGCAAGTGGGACCTGTGGGAGACAGGCTGTCCTCCTCTCCTTAGGGTGACTGCAGCTTGCTGGAGGTGAGGATAAGGAACTTAAAGTCTTTGTTTCTTCCCTGGTCTGAGGGTAACAGGGGCAGTGTCACTGCACAGCAGTGTCAGAAAGCCTTTTAGTTTCCTCTGGGAGCTCCATCTCTGAGAAATATGGAGCCCCTGCCACTGGGAGTGTTCAGCCAAGGGGTGGGGTGGCTATACTGCTGACCTGAACCAGGGCCTCCACTTGTTGGCAAGCAGGGGACAAGGACCCACAGGGAAGAAAGACTGGTTCCTCTCTATATGGTGATTGTGATGTTCTGTAAGTTCAGGTGTAGCCCTCAGAATCTTTGTTTCTTTCCCAGTCTGAAGGCAGCAGAGGCAGAACTGCCACTGTGGCGGTGGCAGAGGGGCTGTCAGTTGCCTCTGCGAGCCTCTCCCCAGGAAAACTCAGAATCACTACCAGCCAGTCTTATACATGGATAACCTTTTTTTAATTATTAATATCATTTTTATTTTTTGAGTCAGAACCTCAATCTTGTCGCCCAGGCTGGAGTGCTATAGCATGATCTCAGCTCACTGCAACCTCCACCTCATGGATTCAAGCAGTTCTCCTTCCTCAGCCTCCCAAGTAGCTGGGATTACAGGCACCTGACCTGCCACCATACCCAGCTAATTTTTGTATTTTTAGTAGAGATGGGATTTCACCATGTTGTTCATGCTGGTCTCAACCTTCTTACCTCATGTGATCCACCCACCTCAGCCTTCCAAAGTGCTGGGATTATAGGAACGAGCCACCACACCTAGTCAACCTTATACTTTAATAGATAAAAGATAAAGGCCTTTATCTTTTCCTTACAGAGTGTATCTGACATTGCATCCAACCCTTTTTACTCCGAAAATTTCCCTGCGTTCTATATTGTGTGAAGGGTTCCAAGAGGTCCCACATGTCCTAATGGAAGATTTAAAAAATAGCTGAGAGTCCCCCTGGATGGGTATGATGTGGTGGGGGTGGGCCGGGATATTATTTAACTAAAAACCTAGGCCTCCTAGTACTGGAGATAGGTTGGCTGTTAAGTCACACTTCATGGGCCTGTGTCACTTCTGTGTGTCATGGCAGAAGCCTAATCAGGTGAGAGAGATGCAAGCAGAAATGACCAACCTTCTAGGGATAAGCACCACACATTGCTTTGCTGAGAAGTATAATAATGAGTCATAACTGTAGTGGATGCAGTAGGAACAGAGGCAAATCTAGGCAGAGGGTCCCCGCTACACTAGCCGTAAAGTGACCAAAGGAGAGCATGTGGAACCAGATGGCATTACTCAGTTACCCTGATGATATATAAGCTTTCACTGAACACAGTTTCCACCAAGAAGGGGGGTGAGGGGAAAGAAGAGAAGAATTAGGGAAAGAAAATTTAAAATACTATTTATTCCAAAGAGACTGAGTTAACATGAAAGAAACCAAATTACTTTTAATAAGCAATTTAATGTTGTTATGGGGCAGAAATTGGTGTTCAAGAACTAAGTGAATAATTCTAAAAAACACATAGTTACATTGTTGCATATTTGAGTGTTAAGACGATGAATTACAAACCTGCTCTAAACCTAAAAAGAGTGAGGCAGGAAAATAGGGTCTGGAGGCAGGGAATATAAGTCCAATTCACACTTCAGCTCTGACAGGAAATATCTTCTCCATAGGGCATATGCTGAGTAAATTGCTGTATAACTTTACTTCATCCTCTCCATTTACATAGGGCATACACCGAGTAACCAATGGAAACTCTTAGCAGGTATTTAGACTCCCCAGAATTTTCTAATGGGGCCCTTGAGCCCCTATGCTCAGGCCTGCTCCCACACTGTGAGGTGTACTTTAATTTTCAATGTATTCCTTCATTCCTTCCTTGCTTTGTTATTGCATTTTGTCCAATTTGTTCAAGATGCCAAGAACCTGGTGACCCTCCACTAGTAACATACTTTGGTGAAGCAACCAGGAGAAATTCCAGGAGAAGGCAAGCCCAAAGTTTGGGATTTATTTTTCTTCTTTCTCCTTTTCCTTTCTGCCCCATACAGGGGAATCGGGGAATCTCTCTCTCTCTCTCTCTCTCTCTCTCTCTCTCTCAATCTGTCTCTCTCTCTCTCTCTCTCTCGCTCTCTTTCTCTCACTATCTCTCTCTTTCCAACTCGGGACCCTTGGTAGACAGTACCTAAACACAGAAGCAACTGCAGGTTTCTGGCTATGGCCAGTTAAAAGTAAGGGGTTTCCACGTGGAGGCACCTAACCACCCTTAAGTTTACTTAAGGGACCAGGGTTTATTTTGTTTTGTTTTTGTTTTTGTTTTTTTTCCCTCTCTTTCTTTTTCAGTCTTTCAGCAGCTGTTTCCTAGTAGTTCTTTGGAAACTGAAGGCAATTGGCTGGGGTCACTCCCAATATTTCCTGAAGGCCTAGGAATGAATGGGAATAATTTGCCTGTGCAGAAGAAGGAAAGGTTCTTTTTTTATATATTTTCCAGCTGTGGTCCCTGATCCCTATGTGTGGCACAGCTCAGAGCAACTTCACACATGTTTCAGGCTACTTAAACCTTATTTCCTTATGCTAAATTCTTAACTTCCTCTATCCAACTGGATAAGGGCAAAACAAATCCACCCGGGCCCCAGTTCCTATCATTAAAGTTTATGGAATGGGAAGCATGGGAAAGCATGGCCTTATCAAACTATATAAAGATGCTAAAAGTCGGCGATTACACCCAGGTACCAAAGGAAAGCTTCTAGTAGGCTCTGGAGGGAAAGCATACAAAGTGGCACTGGTGCCCACCTAAGGTCAGAGACATCTAATACTCTAAGATGGTTCCCCACAAGAGGATGCTTTGGGAGATCCTGCTGACCTCAACTCCCACAAAGGGGATGCTCTTGGGAGAGGTTCTGAGGTCTAGGAATCAGCCTTCCTTAGAATTTTTTCTCACAGTTGCAATGCTGCATGACCCCAAAATTGTTTAGAATCTGGAGTTTACTGTTTAATGGGAAAGTGGGATGGCACTGCATGTGTCCAGGCTTTTGTGCTACTATTCTAAGCAGAGGGTCTGGTTAACATGTGATGCCCTCCTTTGGTATTGTTTGGCCCCAGTGCTCTTTGGAGTCTGGGGAGATTTAGCCTTTAAAAATCTAAAGGAGGAGACCACCCCTCATACTGTCTTATGCCCAATTTCTGCCTCCAAAGAAAGAAGAAGTAAAAACTATAAGGCAGAAATGAAATCCACAGGCAGACAGCCCGGCACCACACCCTGGGCCTGGTAGTTAAAGATCGAACCCTGACCTAATCAGTTATGTTATCTATAGATTACAGACATTGTATGGAAAAGCACTATGAAAACCCCAGTCCTGTTCTGTTCCATTCTAATTACCGGTACATGGAGCCCCAAGTCATGTACCCCCTACTTGTTCAATCGATCCTGATCCTCTCACGTGGACCCCCTTAGAGTTGCAAACCCTTAAGAGGGATAGGAATTGCTCACTTGGGGAGCTCGGTTTTTGAGATGTGAGTCTTGCCGATGCTCCCAGCAGAATAAAGCCCCTCCTTCTTTAACTCGGTGTCTGAGGGGTTTTGTCTGTGGCTTGTCATGCTACAAAACTTCTATGGAGACTGCTTTACTCGAAACTTTGGTTCACAGCCTTCATTGGGTTATCTATTGGGGCTAAGTAACACCAGCAAGCTTGTATTGCTATCTCATGGCTAAGGTTCCAAGCTATTGGATCTTCATTTATGTGTGTGTATACATGTCTAGATGTGTTCATTTGTATGTACACTTATTATTACATGGTGTATCTACCAAATTTGCTTATGAGTAAGAGTGCTCATAACTAAATAAGTCTAAGCAATTTTCAAGTTTATGTGACTTAAGTATAACTTTACTAAACAAGCTAGTTTTAAAATTATTGGTGGAATAAAAATAGAAATGCCTTCAGAATTGTCTGCATACACTTTATCTGAATTTTATGTTTGTATTTGCTAGATATTTTTAAATATTAGTGTTAATTCAAGCTGGAGACAGTTAGGGCAAGCCTGCCTCCCATTCTATTCAAAGTCTCACTGAGATAAATGCATTTTTAATTTCCTCCTTTGGAAAGGCTAATCAGAAACTTGAAAGAAGGCAACCATTCATCTCACATTTACTTGTGACCTAGAAGCCCCAACCTCCCTCCCTGCTTTGAGTTGCCCTGCCTTTGCAGCGGAAATCAATGTTCATTTTACATATGTTAATTGATGTCTCATGTCTCTCTTATTAAAAGTGAAAGAATTGAGTACAATGAAGGGGATGAATGTTTTAGGTAAACTTTTTGTGTGAATTAAAATCTTAAAGTTATTTTTGATGCTCATTTAATATCTGGGTCATTTTGAATTCAGAAAGAATTCTGATATGGGGAAACATGTTTCCAAAATTGTGGAGTTGTTCTTATCCATAAATACCCATATCTGGTAGTTCAGGATTTTTTGCTTTTCAAGGGTTTCACTAAAGTTTTAGGTTACTAAAGATAAAAATTATAGTTAACATAATTCTGTATACAAAAGGTACCAGAAAGGGTTATTTTATTAGTGAACAAAAGAATAATTTTGTTTAATTCAGAGGTTATTTAAAAGTTAGTTAAAATTACAGATTTGAAAAGGTTATTTATGAAACAATGTTGTAAGAAATCATTAAGTAGGGGAGAAAGATGTGGAAAAGGTTGTATAATAAAATATTCTTTAAAACCTGATAAAGTATTGGAGATATTTGGCTAACTAACATTTTTCATAGTTAAGTTCTCAGTCTTGATTAAAGTAAAATAAGAAGTACTGTAGAGAAATGCATCAGCAGTTTGGTAATTCTTTGTAATATAGTTAAGCATGAAGCTGAATTTACTGTGAAGCCAAATTTCACATACATGCTTGCATTACTTCACGCTATATTTACCATTTTGCCAAAGGACTTTTGCCAGCTTTACAACTAGGTAAGGCCTGGGAACATGTGGAGCTGATCACACCCCAGCCATGTTGGAAATAATCAGACCTTATCAGCACTTAGCACATAATTAACATAACATACCAGGTTTTACATTAAAATTAAAATTGCTAAGAGTTGCCATTATAGCATACAATTGAGACTATTAGAAACAGTTTTACATGCAACATGTGTAAGAATACCAGTATGTGGACTTTCTTCTCTTTTTGTAAAGGTTTTGCTTCTTTAAAATTTGTCATTATTTTGAAAAAATAAATAATTTATGGTAATCTGGAATTCCAAAATCAAACTTCAGTTAATTGTCTTTCCTAATGCCTGGCTTTTTGGATGGATCGGAGGACCTCTGAAAACATCCAGAAAGAGTTTTACAGGATTATGTGGCATGTTTAGGTACATGGGATTACCAAAATGATGTTCAATTTCTGTAGGTTGTATTTTTTGAATAACACTAATATATGTTCCAAAATCGTACCAGATTTCTAAAATCCCAATGTGTAAGTATATACTGTTAATTATAATTATGGTTATTCTCTTAAGTTATTGTAAACCACAGAAATAACCAAATTTCCATGTAAATAGCTACTGACCCAAGTAGAAAAAAAATTAATTAAATACCAAGAAAATACTTTGTCAAATTTTCATGTTAAACCATGCTAAAATTGTTTAAATATGCAATTAGAAATAACTCCATGGTCTAAGTCAAATTACCTATGGTAACCCATCAGTTACCAGTGCTATGCACATAATTTGGATAAACAACCAGTATTCAAGAGGATATGTCTAATGTTAATTAAGCATGGACTTAATGGTGAACCAGCATGGCCACTTTGCCCTTACTGAGTCCTTACAGCTTTTATTAAAAGCTCTGCATTCTGTGACTCATCATGGAAAAGGTAAAATAAACCAAATTGAATACATTGGTGTGGTAACTTATAAATTACTAAAATAGTTTATAACCAATGTTTGGTCCTATATTCTTGGGAAAACAATTACAGTTTCAGGTACATTTGGTCACCTGGTGGGTCATTTAAACATTTTATAAAGGGATTTCATTCGATTGTTATTTCCAGTGCATGTTTTCTGGTTGTATAAAAACTTTCCCATGTAAGAGGGCTGATGTTATAACAGTAGATTATTATGCGACAGTGTATTTTCACCAGATATAAAAGCTTTTTACGACTTGGATCTTCTGAGAACATCAAAAACTGTCCTTACCATCTATACTACAACAAAACTTCAGGACCTTAAACTTTGGATTCATAATCTGACAACTGAGAAGAGTCCATCTTGGAACTGTACACCCATTGGAACCCTTAAGATAAAACTAACCAGAGAAATTTCTCGCAAGAAGAAGATGGCATCCTCTATGTAAACAGCTTTTCCCAAGTTCACAGATTAAGACTTCTACTATCATGAAACTCTTATCTTACCCTTGCTTATGCCTTGATGAACAATAGAAGTAGAAAAGGGATCTGTTATATACACTTATGGGATATACTTTTATTTGTGAAAGAATTTGTATCCAGCCTTATACCTGGATATCCATATATATATATATATTTTGAGTCGGAATCTCACTCTTGTCACCCAGGTAGGAGTGCAGTGGCGTGATCTTAGCTCACTGCAGCCTCTACCTCCTGGATTCAAGTGATTCTCCTTCCTCAGCCTCCCAAGTAGCTGGGATTACAGGCACCTGCCTCCATGCAGGGTTAATTTTTGTATTTTTAATAGACACAGGGTTTCACCATTTTGGCGATGCTGGTTTTAAACTCCTGACATCAGGTGATCCACCCGCCTCAGCCTCCCAAAGTGTTGGGATTATGGGCATGAGCCACCACACCCGGACAAACTTATACTTTAGTAGATAAAAGATAAAGGCCCAACATAGGTAAGAAACCTTAATAGTACCTATGTTGCCTCATCATCATTCAGAAACAAAGCATGGGTTCACTCCTCTTAAGCCACATCATGGGTTAAAGAGATCATTGCCAGGAGGCCTTCACTATTCTAGAAGAGCATCATTTGTTAGGTCCTCTTCTGTGGTTTAAAGTACAAGAGACAATGATTAGAAATGTATTCCCCCAGATAGGCTCTATAGCAAATTCTACTATAAAGGGCTACAGTTACACAACAGACTTCAAATTCTCTTGTGAAAGTTATGATAGAATAGGCTGAACAAAGAAGTATCTGTGCAGATGCTGGCAGTTGTGACCTATAGAGAAATACATCAAATGAAGATTATAGAAATTCAGTGGTAGAAGATTAACAAAGAGACTGCTTAGTAAAGTGAATAGACTCTTTATCTAGCTAATTCTTTGATCTATTTGATGTTAGGAGGTTTGGCTTATGGGGACCTGGGATAAGGAGCATACTCCTAACTCTTGGTATTATCCTTCCAATTGTCATAATAGTAGTCTCCCTGGTATGCTGTATTCTCTCAAAGGTTTTAAATGCTTGGATGCAGTCATCTCTAGGCTGTCATATGGTCTCTCTTCAACTAAAATGACAAGAGCTGAAAGAAATGTGCGACCATGAGGACACGGTAACCTGTGAATGATATGCTGAGTCCAGAAATCCAAAATGATGGTAACTGAGAGTGGTGCTAAGACCCTAAGTTTTGGTCACAATCTTACCTAAGTGAGAACCTGACCAAAAAGGGGGAAGTTGTTAAACAAAATTTCTGGGAGGCAATTGTTTTGGAACAAGCTCATGCACTAGACCCCAACAGACAAAACCAAGCCAAAATGGAGTCGTTTGTGCTAAGACTTTAAGGAAACACATTGATTCTAGAACAGACCAGGTTTTATTTTTTCTCCTACAAATCTCTATAACAAACATTCCTGACAGCATAAGTATCCATCCCCTGAAGTTCCCCTTAAATCTTCTAACCAAATACACTTCCTCTTGCCTAGAGACCATCAAGCTTCAGATAATTATACAACAAAGCTTCAAGCAAGTTCCAGGTGAAGATACCACCACTGGCCATCAGGAAGCTACCCTGCCTCCTCTAGACAGAGCAGGGCAAGAGTTCTGCAATCTCTAATAGGTAGAGACTACTCCCCAAGCCAGCATGAAGCAGTTACATAAGAAAGACCATTGGTCCCTTCACCTCCCATAAAGATTTATGAGAATCACATCTCTCAGCAGGGAAATGAGGCAGGAATATAGGGTCTGGAGGCAGGGAATATAAGGCCAATTCAAACTTCAGCAATAACAAGAAATATCCACTCCATAGGGGGTATGCAGAGTAAATGACTTTGTAACTTTACTTCATCTTCTCCATTTACATAGAGCATACACCAAGTAACCAATGGAAACCTCTAGAGAGTACTTAAACATCCCGAAAATCTGTAAGGGGGTCCTTGAGCCCTTGTGCTCAGGTCTGCTCCCACACTGTCGAGCGTACTTTCAGTTTCAATAAATCCCTTCATTTCTTCCTTGCTTTGTTGGTGTGTTTTGTCCAATTCTTTGTTCAAGATGCCAAGATCCTAGATGCCCTCTACCTGTAGCAGGAGGAGTCAGCAATGACAAACTCATTCTGTTTGCACTAGGCACATTATATATAAAAATGTCCTTCAGCTTCTATATGAAATGTGTAGTAGAATGCAGCTATTTATCTTCCAATTGACTTTTGAATTCAGGAGAGCTTCACTTAACTTTAGTGAGAAAGAAAAGCAATCTGTTATTTTTTCCTGAAGAAGATAATATTAGACAATATTAGAGCAAAAGACTTAAAGAAGAAGAGGTGACAAGTCATGAGGAGAGAACTTGTAAGATGCTACAGTTTACTATCAATATTTTGGCTTTTATTCTATGTAAGATGGAAACTTATTGGTTCTGAGAAGTAAGTGACATGGTATCAAATTATTATATGAGTATTAATTAGGATGCTTATTCAGAACTATTTCTACTGTATCAAAGCTGCTGTTAGATCAGCAGAAGACTATCTCATTCATTGGGGCAAGAGATGGTGGCTTGAATGAGGAATAACAGGACAGACAAGCAGTGATCAAATTTTGGATATGTTTTGAAGGTGGATTCAAAAGAATCTGTCACTCTTTTATTCAAAGTCATCCGATGACATAAGGGATGTGAGAGTTTTTCCAAGATTTTTGATTAAACAAGTAAAATGATGAGCATGTCTTTAATGAAATGTGGAAACCTGTGCATGTTTGGGAAGGATAGTCAGAGAAAGATGAGGAGCTTATGGCGAGATAGGTGAACTTTAAATTTCTGGAAGATATACATGTGGAAATATGATGTAGAAAGTTACATGTATAACACTCTTAAGGTGATTTACTATGTATGAATGAAGATAAATGAGCTCTCGTAATAGCTGGGGAAAGAAACATCATATTTATATACTGATGGTGACATTCTAATAATGAGAAGAAAGAGAAATGGAAAAGACAGAGGGAAAAACTGAAGTGATGTCTTTAGTAGGCAAAAAAAGAGAGCAGTTATAAGATAAAGTAATGGTTTGGCCTTAGATAGAAACATAAATAATTCATCATTATAATAGCAGAAGCACATGGATAAAATAACAATAATAACAGCTGGACACATGAACATCTTTGTAGATAAGTGGGCAGATGTAATATGGGGGCTTGTGGAAGTACTCTTTAACTACATTATATTTTAGACAAGATTTTCCAGAAGCACCCCTGAGGGGGATGGCAAGTATCTGATTGAGGAAGTGTTCCCGGGAGAAGGCTGTTGTGAGTCAGAAAAGGAGGAAAGAGAAGAAGCCAAGAAAGTGTGTGATGCTGGAAAAGTTCCCAAGAGTAGCTTCAAGATCATCCCACAGGGGAATGCTAGAGAGTAAATTTTATTTCAGCATTTCTGACAGTGGAAGCATAATGAATCTGTTGTTTATGCTTCTTCTTTTATTTTCTTTTTGTTGTTTCTGTTGGGAAGTAAGGTTATATGAGCTTTTCAATTATTTTAGCAGTGTTTAAAAAATCCAATAATCTAGCACTTAGTAGTTCTATAGATGTCCACAGGCAAAGCACAAAGCATCTCTTTGGCAAGTGTGGACTGTCAAAGAAGCAGTGTGGTACTGATCTCACAGATGTGGTGATAGCTCCCTGGTCATGAAGTAGCAGCTCCCTCATGCTGCTATGCTATAGAGCTTTGAGTAGTGTCCCTAAAACAGAACTCAAGACTCTGCTTCTCCAGCCAATCCAATGGTTCTATATGACTTTCTCTCATTGGTTAAAAAATAAAAAATTCCTTCCTGCTTATCTTGGGTGAAATGGATTTAATTTTCTAACAGATATAATAATTTGTATTAAGATCTGCTCTGATGATATTATTAAGGGTACCTTCATTTGCTCTTTAAAACAATTTTAGTTTTTACTGAAATGATCTCATCAACAAAAACTATATTCTTCAAATTAATTTAGTATATACCTGTTAATTGGGTTTCTTAACTGAGCAAGCTTGGAGAATTACAACAGCTTGGGAAAGACTGTAGTTTAGAATATACTTGGGCTTCGTAATTTGGAGATAGAAAGGAAGGCAACTAGTTAGACACTGGGACTTGAGTGACTGACCAAGATTAAAGATTAAATTACAAGTGGCTGCTTTGTTACAACAGAATGAAAAAAGGAGACAGAGGCAGAGGTAGAAACTTCCTTAACTTTTGTTCCAAATCTAACTTCATCAATAAAGGGGCAAAATCACAGCAGGAGTCTCCTGACCTGATGTGGTGGTTTAAGACACAATGTCACTTATGTAGCATTTCTATTCAAATGTTCAACTTGAACTCAAGAGAAATCCAATGGAAGGATGTTTAGCAAAATATTTGTCCTAAATATTTCATTCAGTCTAACTATTCTGGGCTCTTAAAATGTTAATTTCATGAAATATTTAGAACAACAATGAAAAAAGCCTGGGGAAATATTTTAGATCAAGAGATCAATGAAATCACAACTAAAAGAAGGCACAATTCTGATTAGATTTTTGGATCCTTAAAAATATAGTAAAATAACACAAGTATGAAGGGAATTATTGAGGGAGGCAAACGTGGAAATTGGAATATGGATTCTGTATTAGATAATGGGACTCAGAGTTAAATTTCCTGAATTTAATGAATATGTTGTAGTTATGTTTGTTAGGGAAATAAATGCCAAACTATTTAAGGATTAAAAATATTAAAGTCTACAACTAATTCTCAAGTAGTTCAGACACACATGCACACACACACACACACAGTGAAAGAGCAAAGGAAAGATTTTAAAATGATGGGTATACAAGAAGAGTATAGGTGGTTCACTGTACTGTTTTCTATAACTTTTCTAAAGTGCTAAAATGTTTCAAAATAAAACAGCAAAGAAAAAAGATAATGAAGAGAGTAACAACTCTGAAAAATTAAAATCACTCTAACTATATTGCCATTTATAAATCAATGACGATGTAGAAACATCACAAGTAACTAGAGTATACATCCACCCACCCAGAAGCACAATCTATCACATTGCGTTTTATGAAAAGTAACACCTAAAAAGCACCAGATCTTTGGTTTTTAACTGTCAACCCAACTCACAAAAGTTATTGTATAACAAAGTAATGATTTCAAAATTACTTTTTAAATACAGATATGAGCTGGACAAGGAAAAAAAAAAAACAAAAATAAATTCCTTGGCATAACTTTGCCAAGCAGGCACAATTTCTGTTCACTCATTTGAGCACGGAGACATAATTAGTTTGTGCTTTCAGAATTCATATTTTTAAAAAATAATATTTAAAACATATCTGTGCATATAATCTTGGCTTGAGTGCACAGGCTTTTGTTATTTTATTCTTAATATATTTGTATGTTATACATTTATATTTTAAAATGAAAAAGTATTAATATTGTCATTAATACATTTACATTAATAGATACATGATTATTCAAATAAACATGCTATACTATTATGTGTATCATCTATCTTAAATTAATTTTGTTCTCTCTTTTATTATAGATTTTAAAAGTAGGATATTAGAACACACTAATTTCTCTTATTTTAGTTACTCCAAAATTAGGTCCCAAATGTCACTCTTTTTGAAGTTTTTTATTTTCAACAGTTATGTGCATTTAAAAAATCAATCTAAATTGAATGTTAAAATTTATAAAAATCCTATTAGCCCCAGTGTGCTTATGTGTTATACATTCTTTAGTTTGCTTAAAAGTAAAAAAAAAAAAAAAATGACACTGGTTAATGCATGAAAAGGTTACTTGTATTTTTTTTTTTTTCTTAAACTAGGAATATAATAGGTTTGAAGTCCTTAAGGAAATCTTAAGCTTATAAGGAAATAAGAGATATTTCTGTGGAAACAAGCTTTCGCTTCAGGAAAAGATATAAATTGGAGTCTTTTGTGTAGAAAGATATATTTGGATTTTTGCAACACACAGCTGTCAGGTTACCTAACTAGCTGATTTTGTGAAGTGTACAATTTTGACTATCAATTATTTTACACTTTTTTCTATCTTTGTATCATTATTTTAGTTAACAATGAACAATTCTACAGGACTTTTATTAAAGAAAAATAGTTAGCATTCATTGTGTAAAGTTAACATTTTCTCCTCACATTTTCCCTTCAACCTACCATTGTCATTGATGTTGAATTGTTTCAAGAAATAACAGAACTCTGCCTTCATTTAAAATGGGTAAATTTTTTACAAGCTTCAGAATATTGGATGTTGCAGCCGTTCAAACAAGAGCAGGAAAAAATAAGACCTCATAGCTACTTGATTAGCTTGCTTTGTTAATAAACAAATTAACAAATTAATTAATGACAAAACAATTAATAAATTAACCAGAATATATCAAGTTCCCACTTATTTTGTATTAAGCTAACTATGGAAATGACTACATTGGTTTTTGAAGTAATAATGCCAAAAGCCTCATTTATGAGTCATTGAATTTAATTATGTCTTTCATAGCACTAGTATTCTTTTTTACTGACCAATGACTAAAACGATTAGCACATATCTGAAATCTGTTTAAAAGGTTTTAGGGAATGTATAAAAAACATGACAGAATATGACATGAAATCATAGCCACTAATCAAAACATCTAAAACATCAAATTAGTGTCGTGTCTGTTTCCAATGATTGTTTATGTTCCAAAATAATCCAACACATATTACTTTTCAGATCTTTTTTTTTTTTTTCTTTTTTTTTTTTGGGAGATGGAGTCTAGCTCTGTCGCCCAGGTTGGAGTGCAGTGGCGCGATCTCGGCTCAGTGAAAGCTCCACCTCCCGGGTTCACACCATTCTCCTGTCTCAGCCTGCTGAGTAGCTGGGACTACAGGCGCCTGCCACCAAGCCCGGCTACTTTTTTTGTATTTTTTTACTAGAGACGGGGTTTCACCGTGTTAGCCAGGTTGGTCTCAATCTCCTGACCTCATGATCTACCCACCTCAGCTTCCCAAAGTGCTGGGATTACAGGCATGAGTCACCGCGCCCGGCTGAGATCTATTTTTAAACTCTAAAAACCTTTCCCATCAACTGATCTGCATTCCCAAAAGCATCCACATGTTTTAACTGTGGCTAACACAGTAATGAGAGTAAAATCAATTAGAAATATTATTAAGGATAAAATTAAAATATAAAATATGGAAATAAAAAGTGCAGGGGATCAGATGGTTAGATATCAAATAAACATCTGATTCAAAAGTGGGTGCTGGAGATCACTGTGTTAAGTGAAATAAGCCAGGAACAGAAAGACAAACATCACACGTTCTCACTTATTTGTAGGATCTCAAAAGTAAAACAATTGAACTAATGGTCACAAAGAGTAAGGTTATTGCCCAGGCTGGGAATTGTAGTGGGGGTGGTGGCAATGATTCGTAGGTACAAATTAATAGAAAGAATGAATAAGACTATTTGATGGTGCAATAGGGTGATTATAATCAATAATAACTTAATCGTATATTTTAAAATAAAGAATGTAATTGGATTGCTTGTAACTCAAAGGATAAATACTTGAGGGATGGATACCTCATTCTCCATGATGTGTTTATTTCACATTGCATACCTGTTTCCAAGCATCTCATGTACCCCATAAATGGGGTACATGACTTGGGCCCATATTACAGCTGCCTCCAATCAGACTTATTGCTGCAATTGGTAGTGGCTCTGTGTTTCTCTGAAGTGGAGTTCCAAGAGACAAATCAAAATCCTACCATTGCTATTGCCAAGGTCCTTTCCCCTGCTGTCCTGAGCCTGGGCAGGGAACATAAAGCCTGACCTCACCCCAGCACTGAAGTATGCAGCCCAGGAATGCCAACCTGACATCTGCAGCCAGCAAGAAATAAGCCCACACTCTCACAGCACTGAAAGGGAGCACAGCTACGAATGCGAGGAAATATAGAACAGCCACATGGCTGAGCAAGAGCCTACTAAGTGGCCATTACACTTACGCACCATCTACTAGATCACAGCCCAAACTTCGCCAATAAAAATACTTTGCTAGGCCAGTTGGGCGGATCACAAGGTCCAGTCTGAGTCCAGTCTGCCCAATATGGTGAAATGCCGTTTCTACTAAAAATACAAAAATTAGCTGGGCATGGTGGTGTGCACCTGTAGTCCCAGCTATTCAGGAGACTGAGGCAGGAAACCCCTTGAACCCAGGTGGCAGAGGTTGCAGTGAGCCAATATCATGTCACTGCACTCCAGCCTGGGCAACAGAGCAAGACTCCATCTTAAAAAAAAAAAAAAATTCATAGTATAATTGGAAGTATAAAAACAGAATAGACCAAGCCAAGGAAAGAGCCTCAGACCTTGAAGACATTATTCAAACTAACTCAGTCAGACAAAAATGAAGAAAAGAGAATGAAAAACCCATCAAGAAACATGGATTATGTAAAGAGAACAAATCTATGACTTACTGATGTTCCTAAAACAAAAGGAGAAAAAACAAGTAACATGGGAAACATATTTATAAATATTATTCATTAAAATATCCCCAACCTTGGTAGAGAGGGCAACATTCAAATTCAGGAAGTTTGGAGAACCTGTGCAAGCTACTATACAGGACAAGCCTCCCTAAGAAACATAGATATCAGATTCTCCAAGGTTAACATGAAACAAAAAATATTAAAAAGAGCTAGAGAGAAGATGCAGGTCACATACAAAGGGAACCCCATCAGGTTAATGAAAGAATGTTCAGCTGAAACCTTACAAGTCAGAAGAGATTGGGGGCCTATATTCAGCATTATTAAAAAAAAATTCCCATGAAGAATTTCATATCTAGCCAAACTAATCTGTATAAGCAAAGGAGAAATAAGATCCTTTCCAGATAAGCAAATGTGAAGGGAATTTGTTGCCACCAGACATACCTTACAAGAGGTATTAATATTGAGGGAGTACTAAACAAGGAAATGAATAATTGTTACTAGCCATCTCAAAAACACACTTAAGTACATAGACCATAGACACTATAAAGCAACTGCACAATCAAGTTTGCATAACAACCAGGTTACAAAATGATTATGGAATAAAATCTACATATATCAATATTAACCTTAAGTATAAATTGGCTAAATACCCCATGTAAAAGTCACAGAGTGGCAAGTTAAATTAAAAAAGTAAGACTCAAGTTTATGCTGTCTCTAAGAGACCAACCTCACATGCAATGACATCTCTAGGTGTTTAATCCAGGGATTAAAGATAAAAAAAAAAAAAAAAAAGCTACCAAGCAAACATAAAAATATAGAACAGTGATTGCTATTCTAATTCCTGACAAAAGAGAATTTAAACCAGCAATGATGGGGTAAAAAAAAGTCTTGTATAATGGCAAAGATTTCAATTAAGCAAGAAGGCTTAACTTTCCTAAATGTATGTGCATACAACACAGGAGTAGCCACATTTATAAAACAAGTTATTAGGAACTTAAAAATAGACTTCAATAACCATACAATAATAGTGGTAGAATTCAACACCTTACTAGAATTGAAGTATTAGAAATAGTGTTAGAGAGATCATTGAGACAGAAAACTAACAAGGATACTCAGGGTCTCAACTCAACACTAGACCAAATGGACCTAACAGACATCTATAGAACTCTTCAGCCAAAAACGAAAGAATATACATTCTTCTCATCTGTATATTGCAGATGCTCTAAATTGACCACACAATTAGCCACAAAACAATCCTCAGCAAATTAAGAAAAAAAACCAAAATCATACCAACCACACTGTCACTGAGCAATAAAAATTGAAACCAATACCAAGAAGATCACTCAAAATCATAAAATTACAAGGAAATTAAACAAATACTCCTGAATGACTTCCAAGTAAACAGTTTATAGCACTAAAATCCACATCAAAAAGTTAGAAAAATCTCAAATCAACAGTCTAACATCAAACCTTAAAGATCTGGACAATCAAAAGCAAATCAACCACAAAGCTAACATTAGACAAGAAGTAATGAAAATCAGAGCTGAACTGAATGAAATTGGCAGCAAAAAACCATAGGAAAGATCAGTGATACTGATGAATTGGTTCTTTAACAAAATAAGGAAGATAGATATATTTGTAGCTAGACTCGTTTAAAAAGAAAGAGAAAAGATCCAAATAAATGCAATCAGAAATGAGAAAAGGGATATTACCACTGATCCCACAGGAATACAACAATCAGAAACTGTAATGAACACCCCTAAACACACAAACTGCAAAACCTAGAAGAAATGGATAAATTCCTGGAAACATGTAATCTCCCAACGCTGAACCAGGACAAAATTGAAACCTTGAACAGACCAATAACAACTTCTGAAATTGAATCAGTAAGAAAATCGACTAACCAGAAAATGTCCAGGCCCAGGTTTTCAGATTCACACTGAATCCTATCAGGCATATAAAAAATAAGTAGTACCATTTCTACTGAAATTATTCCCCAAAAATTGAGGAGGTAAGACTCCTCCCTAACTCATTCTAAAAGGCCAACATCATTTTGAAACCCAAATCTGGCAAAGATACAACAATAAAAGAAAACTTTGGGTTAATATAAATGATGATCATAAGATACAAAAATCGTCAACAAAGTCCTAGCAAACTGAATCCAGCAGCACATCCAAAAAGTAATTCACCACAATCCAGTAGAGTTTATCCCAGAGATGCAAAATTGCTTCAATATACAGAAATCAATAAATATGATTCATCACATAAACAGAACTAAAGACAAAAACCATATGCTCATTTCAATAGAGACAGTAAAGCTTTTGATAAAATTTAGCATGCCTTTCTGTTATAAACCCTCAACAAACTATGGATTGAAGAAACATACCTCAAAAGAATAAAAGCCATCTATGACAAACCCACAGTTAACATCATACTGAATGGGCAAAAGTTGGAAACATTCCTATTCAGAACTGGAACAAGACAAGGATGCCCACTTTTATCACTCCTATTCAATATGATCCCGAAAGTCTTCACCAGAGAAATCAGACAAGAGAAAGAAATAAAAACCTCTGAATAAGAAGAAAGGCAGTCAAACTATGTCTGTTTGCAGAAGATTCATTTTATACCTTGAAAATCTGTTAGTCTCTGTCACAAAGCTCCTTGATCTGATAAATGACTTCAGTAAAGTTTTGGGATGCAAAATCATGTACAAAGATCAGTAACATTTCTATACATCAATTATGATCAAGATGAGTTCCAAATCAACAACATAGTTCCATTCACAATAACCACACAAAAATAAAATACCTAGGAATACAGTTAACCCAAGAGGTGAAAGATCTCTACAATGGGAATTACAAAACATTGCTGAAAGAAATAAGAGTTCACATAAACAAAAAGCATTCCACGCTCATAGATAAGAAATATCAATATAGTTAAACTGACCATACTGTCCAAACCAATTTTCAATGTTATTCCTATCAAACTACCAATGATATTTTTCACAGAATTACAAAAAAACTATTCTAAAATCCATATGGAACCAGAAAGAGCCCAAAAGGCCAAGCAATACTGAGCAAAAATAACAAAGCTGGGGGCATTGCATTACCTGACTTCAAACTATACTACATAGCCACAGTAATCAAAACAGCTTGGTGCTAGTACAAAAACAGATGCACAGATTGTTGGAACATAATAGAGAGCCCAGAAATAAAGTCACACACCTACAGTCATCTGATTTTGAACAGGTGGACAAAAAAAAGCAATGACAAAGTACTCCCCATTCAATAACTGGTGCTGGGATAACTGGCGAGCCATTATACAGAAGATAGAAACTGAACCCCTTCCTTATACCATGTACAAATATCAACTCAAGATGGATTAAAGGCTTAAATATAAAGCCAAACTGTAAAATTCCTTGGGGAAAACCTAGGAAATATTATTCTGGACATAGGCCCTGGCAAAGATTTTTTTAATAAGGATGCTGAAAGCAATTGCAACAAAAACAAAAATTGACAAATGTCATTAAATTAAACTATGGAGTTTCTCTACAGAATAAAAGAAAAAAACTATCAACAGAATAAATTAAAAACTTACAGAATAGGAGAATATACTTGCAAACTATGCATCTGGATATTAGACAGAGGTCTAATATCCAGAATCTATAAGGAATTTAAACAAATTAAAAAGCAAAAAAAAAAAAAAAAAAAAAATTAAAAAGTGGTCAAAGGGCAGTATGGCCATTTTCACAAAGTGGATTATTCCTACCCATAAACATGAAATATTTTTCCATTTTTTTTATGTTTTCTCCGGTTTCCTCTATTCCTATTTGAATACTCAATTTATTCCTCTTGCCTGGCCAAAACATTCAATACTATGGTGAATAGGACTGGTGAGATAGGGCATCCTTGTCTTGTTCTGGTTTTCAAAGGGAATGTTTCCAGATTTTGCCCTTTCAGTATATTGGCTCTGGGTTTGTCATATATGGCTCTTATTATTTTGAGGTATGTTCCTTCAATACCGAGTTTATTGAGAGTTTTTACCATAAAGAAATGTCTAATTTTATTGAAAGACTTTTCTGTATTTATTGAGATAATCATGTGATTTTGTCTTTAGTTCTATTTATGTGATGAATTACATTTATTGATGTGTGTATAGCGAACCAACTTTGAATCTTGGGGATAAAGCCATCTTGATTGTGTTGGATAAGCTTTTTGATGTGCTGCTGGATTTGGTTTACCAGAATTTTATTGAGGATTTTTGCATCAGTGTTCATCAGAATTATTTACCTGAAGTTTTCTTTTCTTGCTGTTTATCTGCCAGGTTTTGGTGTCAGGATAATGCTAGTCTCATAAAATAAGTTAGAGAGGAGCCCCTTCTTTTGAAATTGTTTAGAATAGGTTCAATAGAAATGTACATTTTTACCACTGATAGAATTCTATCAGTAACTATCAGCTGTAAACCCATCTACTATTTCCATTAAACTACTCATTGGTATTCTTCACAGAATTAGGACATACTATTTTAAAATTCATATGGATCCAAAAAGCCTGTATAACCAAGAGAATCCTAAGCTAAAGAAACAAAACTTGGGCATCACAATACCCAGCTTCAAACTATACTACAAACTAGGCTACAAATGAGTCACTTTTTCTTCAAAGTCTCAAGGTCAAAGGAGTCCCAGTGCTTCAGAATGCACTCCAGAGGAGTACAGGCTGAAGAAGATCTCTTACCCATCCAGAAAGAGAAGCAAGATAAAGGTGTCCCTTTGGTCTCCTTCCTTTTGGTGTGACCCATTGGGAGGGGAAGACAGTGGGGGCGTCCCTCATACTGTTTTCCCTCCTTGGTTCCTGGGGTCCCGGCACCTTGTTAAATGTGCCACACACGGTTGCAGGTGTGACCCTCCAGCCATGAAACCAGAAGAACTAGGTGATTGGCATTAGTCATGTTTACTTATGTGACTCTAGTCCTCTGCTTGTGATTTTACTTTGACTTTCTAGACTTATTTGGTCTGTGTGGCTCCCAGAAAGATGGATCTCAGGAAAAACTACATAATAGTTGCATTTGGGCAAGGCTTTTTTAATGGGGGAAGGGTACTAGATTGAACTTTATATCCTGCTATTATGGCCTGTGTTAAAGCATGGTTCTGATTAACTTCTGGACTTAAAATCCCCTTACTATTTAAACACCATTTTTACTGGATGCAGAATATGTGCCTTAAAAGAACATAGAAACCAAATGGCAGTTTTCCTGCCGATGGGACAGTATTGAGACTAAAATTTGGTTTCAGAGGAATTTTTTTTTCTAATTGTTGAAGGCAGAGTTTTCCTGTTTACAGAAGCAGCATAAAACCTGATCTGCAATGTAGGGGTGCAAAAAGGTAGAATTGGGAAGCTGGATTGTTTTGGTAAAAGATCACAAATGTGCCTCATGGAGATAATTTCTATTTCACTAGGTGGTGCTGTTGACCTAGAAATGCCATGCGCTTTCCAGGTCAAGGGCAGAGAGTGACCTTGAAATGGCATTTTCTCTGCAAACCAAGGGCATGGAGAGATGCTGTGCATTGGAGGGAGACCCTCTGTTCCTAGAAAATCATAAAACAGCATTCCCCTGAGCTATATCCCCAGTTACTGTGGCATTACAGCATTCACGGTTGGCAAGGAGGAGAGAAGCTGCCATGGTGGACATGCCTACTCCCCAGGTAGCCCCTTTCCTATTGGCATAGCTGCTGTCATTCATCCACGAAAGCCTCTAGCTTGGCTTTCTATGTCTGCAGCTGGATTTTTACAGGCTGGTCTTTTTCAGAAAAGGAAATAATTTGGAGACTATTCTTCATTAAAAGGAAAACCTTACTGAGGATTTCTGTACCCTCACTAACTGCCTAAACAGTTTTCTTTTAACTCCTATATTACAACCATCTGATCTTCAACAAACCTGACAAAAACAAGCAATGGGGAAAGGATTTCCTATTTAATACATGGTGCTGGGAGAACTGGCTAGCCATATGCAGAAAATTGAAACTGGACACCTTCCTTACACTATGTACAAAAATTAACTCAAGATGGATTAAAGGCTTAAATGTAAAACCCCAAACTATTGAAATCCTAGAAGAAAATACAGTCAATGCCATTCACAACATAGGCATGGGCAAAGATTTCATGATGAAAGCACCAAAAGCAATTGCAACAAAAGCAAAAATTTACAAATGGGATCTAATTAAACTAAAGAACTTCTGCACAGCAAAATAAACTATCATCAGGGTGAACAGACAATTTACAGAGTGGGAGAAAATTTTTGGAATCTGTCCATCTGACAAAGGTCTAATATGCAGACTCTGCAAGAAATGTAAATAAATTTATGAGAAAATAAACAAACAGGCTGGGCATGGTGGCTCACGCCTGTAATCCCAGCACTTTGGGAGGCTGAGGTGGGTGGATCACTTGAGGTCAGGAGTTCAAGGCCAGTCTGGCCAACATAATGAAACCCCATCTCTACTAAAAATACAAAAAATTAGCTGGGTGTGGTGGCATGTGCCTGTAATCCCAGCTACTCAGGAGGTTGAGGCAGGAGAATCACTTGAACATGGGAGGTGGAGGTTGCAATGAGCTGAGATTGTACCATTGCACTACAGCCTGGGCAACAAGAGTAAAACTCCGCCTCAGAAAGAAAAAAAAAAACAACGTTAAAAAGTGGGCAAAGGACATAAGGACATTAATTATTAATGGACACTTCTCAAAAGAAGACACTCATGCAGCCAACAAACAAATGAAAAAAAGAAACTCAACAAAACTGACAATTAGAGAAATGCAAATCAAAACCACAATGAGATACCATCTCACACCAGGAAGAATGGCAGTTATTAAAGAGTCAAGAAACAGCAGATGCGGGCAAGTTGTGGAGAAAAAGAAACACTTATACACTGTTAGTTTGAATGTAAATTAGTTCAACCATTGTGGAAGACAGTGTGGCAATTCATCAAAGATCTAGAAGCAGAAATACCATTTGACTCAGCTATCCCATTACTGGGTATATACCCAACAGAACGTAAATCATCCCCTCATAAAGATATTTGCATGCATAAGTTCATGGCAGCACTATTCACGGCAGCAAAGACATGGAATCAACCGAGATGCTCATCAGTGACAGACTGGATAAAGAATATGTGGCACATCATGGAGTACTATGCAGCCATAAAAAGGAATGAGATCATGTTCTTTACAGGGACATATATGGAGCCAGAAGTTGTTTTCGTCAGCAAATGAACACAGGAACATAAAACCAAACAACACATGTTCTCACTTATAAATGGCAGCTGAATGATGAAAACATGTGGACATATGGGTGGGGAACAACACCCCCTGGGGCCTGTTGGTGGTACAGGGGATGGGAGAGCATCAGGAAGAATAGCTAATGGATCCTGGGTTTAATACCTAGGTGATGGGTTGATATGTGCAGCAAATCACCATGGTACACATTTACCTGTTTAACAAACCTACGCATCCTGCACATGTGCCCTAGAAATTAAAATAAATTTGATAAAATATTAAAGAAGGCAAAGGACTTGAACAGACACACTTCAAAAGAAAATGTATACGCAGACCAGAAGAATATGAAAAACTGCTCAACATCACTAATCTTTAGAGAAATGAAATCAAAACTATAATTAGATAACATCTCACAACAGTAAAAATAGCTTTTATTAAAAAGTTAAAAAATAACAGACACTGCAAGGCCATGGAGAAAGGGGAACACTTACACACCGCTGGTGGGAAAGAAAATTAGTTCTGCCACTGTGGAAAGCAGTTTGGAAATTTTTCGAAGAACTTAAAAGAGAATAACCATTTGACCCAGCGATCCCGTTGTTGGGTATATATTCAAGGAAAAACAACCATATTCCACCATAAAGACATAGGCATGTGTATGTTCATTGCAGCACTATTCACAATAGCAAAAACAGAGAACCAACCTAAATGTCCATCAGTAATATACCGGATAAAGGAAATGTGGTACATGTACATCATAGAATACTACACAGCCATAAAAAAAAAAAAAAAAAAACAAGATCCATGTCGTGACATGGATAGTGCAAGAAGCCATTATCCTAAGTGAATTAACACAGGAAAAAAAAAAAACAAACCAGAAAAGAAAAGAAATAAGTCATGTTCTCACTTATAAGTGGGAGCTAAATATTGAGTACACATGGACACAAAGAAGGGAATAATAGATACTGAGGCCTACTTGAGGTAGAGGGTAGGAGGAGGGTGAGGATGCAAAAACTGCTTATGGTACTAGGGTAACTAGGGTACTATGTTTATTACCTAGGTGACAAAACAATATGTACAGAAAACTCACATATGTGCAATCTATCTATAGGTCAAACCTGCACATGTACTTCTGAAACAAAAATAAATGGAGTGGGTGAGGATTCAAAATTTAATGATAAAGAGGTGAAGCTGGGAACAGGAAAAGTCAATAAGTAAAAATATATTAAAACAAAATAACATCAGAAAAATTTAATGAAAAAGGTGATTAAGGCAGAGGCAGAACAAATAAAGACTATAACTATAAGAAAAACCTGTTCCTCATTTAGTCCCATGTGTGCTTAGAATAAATTGCTATTGTTCCTCCTTCTTATTATAAAATACAGAAACAAGGAAATGGCTGTCTTAATGTTTATGTCCTCCATTGCTCTTAGAATAAGAACCAGAACAACTTACAAGGCCAGCATGACTCTGCATCAAGTTAACTTTACCTAGCTTCATCTCTGTAGCCTCAACCTCATCCAGTTCCTTTGTTTCTGTGCTCTGACAATGACGGTTTAATTTTATCTCCTAAAGCATACCATGTTCTTTTTGACTTAAGAACTTTGAACATATTACCTCTGCCTGGCATTCTTCTGTTCCTCACTTCACATATTCCAGTTAACTCCAAATTGTTCTTACACTTCAGCTTAATAATACTTTTTTCTGAATGTAATATTTTGACCTATAAGTAGTCAGATCATTCTGTTAACCATTCTCATAGCAAATTGTAACTTTTCCTCATAATACTTCAATTGCAATTTGACACTTAATTGTATGATTCTCAAAGATTCTAAGAATCTAAGCTTCTCTAAGATTGGCCATGTATACATATGCTATAGTATACACGTATACATTTTCTAATATATTTTTAAGATATATATATTATATCTTTCTGTGTGTGTCTATTATCTCTCTCTCTCTCTCTCTCTCTCTCTCTTCCCATATATTCCTCTTTACACAATAGTGTGACAATAGTATATATAGTATGACAGTACTATGACAATAACAGGGACAATTCTGCTTTTTGCTTACCATTATTTCCTTAACATATAGCCCAGTGAGTGTCCAGTTCTCAAATTTGTGTTGAATAAATGTCTTTTCCACCACTACTTGTCAGATTTATTAAAAAAAAACAAACAAGAGATCTACAACTTGAATCTTATGTTTTGATTTCCTTCCAAAAATGACTCATTCTCTATTAAATGTGTACATAAATTTTAATTTACTTTTGTTATGATATTGGTATAATAATGCAAACTGATCCTATAAAGACAGGGTTTGGCTCTGGGTAACAGAAAACACTTTAGCCATGTTAAGCACAAACAAATTTAGTTCCGGGAATCTAGTGTTTACAAATTGTTGGTAGGGTTGGAGCAGCAGGTCTCAGAGTCAACCTTCATATCTGTTAAATTAAATAAGCAGGAGGCCATTAGCCTGAGGCTGACTCTGTACTTTGACTTTCCACATAACAGACAACTACCTAACTTAGTATGTAAACAAACCAAAACTGAACTAGGAGTATATGTTTCATAACAAATGGCTGCGTTTCAATCACAAACTGCCAAGCTTCAGCCAATCACCAGAAGCCAACTGATCAGACCATGCCCAAATAAGGCAGATGTCTCAGTGTAGTCAGTCCAGGTGCTGCCTCTACTTTGCTTCCATTTTCACCCTTTAAAGCTTGTTGCTCTTGCTGCTGAGTGGAGCCCTCTGAACATTTTCCAGTTTTGAGCACTGCTGGAATCAAATCATTGTTCTTGGATCAAATAAACTCTGTTCAATTTAATTTGTCTAAAGTTTCCCTTTTAACAGATCTTATATCAGAAAAGGCTCAGGTAGAAAACAGTTGTGTTTGCCACAGCCAGGAAGTTACTGATCCATATGCTTGTTCCATAGTTACACCAACTTAACCAGGGCCTGAAGATCAGATGTCCCCCTACTTCCTTAGCTCACAGGCACTCTGCACCTGCAAAATATGTTAGATCTGCCACCTTTTTTCCTACTGAAATGAGTTCCTAATTCAGATTTCTCACAAGGCCCTGAGAAATGTAGATGTAGCAGAAAGTTTTCCAGCCTCTGCTCTACAGGCAAGGCACCTGGGAAGCAGAATGTAGTAGACACTGTGTGATCTGAGAATACTTTGTTTTGATTTGAGTTTGCTTGAACAGCAAAAAACAAAACAAAACAAACAAACAAACAAAAAAAAACAAAAAAAATTTTGCCAATCGTAAAACTTTTTAAGAGATAAAGATAGTTTTAAAAACAGGCTAATTTTTTTTACATATTCCAAGAAAGAATATTTTTGTTGTCTCTTAATTAAGGCAGACAGATACTTGTATTTTCCACTTTGCCTCTTCAATCACAAACTCACCCTTATCATTTTCTTCTGTCATCCCCACATATATGCCTAATTTTAGTTATGTGATTAAGCAAAAAGTATGCTGTCCTTAATTACAGAGATTTAAATCCTCTTTTATTTTGTAAATATAAAAACAGAAGTTACTTTCTTTTCTCTTTCTTCGTTATTTTTTCATTGTTTCATTTTTCCTTTCTTTCTCCAGCAAACATTAATTTCTATAAGTGGAGACCTTTGCTAGGGAATGGAAATATAAAAGCGAAAAAGACCAACATCATTATATTTTTCTACAATTTAGTCTAATTGAGAGGAAATATTTTAAAAGTATGCAAAAGTGAGATTGGTGTTACATGTAAGGAAAGTACGAAGCAAATATCAGTCGGATTTCAATCAGCAAAACAACATTCGTTTCAACTAATTCAAAAGAGGAGATTTTATATGGGGAATTGGTCACAAATGTAGTAGGAAAGTATAGAAAAGGCAGAAATGGGATTGTGAGTAAGCCTAAGATGAGCCGCAGCAGGAAACTGCTATTACTCTTCGTGTTGGAGAGACTGACTAATAGAGCAAGGGGAATTATAAGAGCCCATTGGCAGGGCCACCTGGTGGGAATTGTATTCTTGCACAAGACATGTTCACTGGCAAAAATATTTGTCAGGACAGAGAGAAAGAGGAAGAGAAAACCCTTCTTCCCATCCTCCAAATTTCCACTAAAGCCCCTACTGACCAAACCCAACTGGCAGACTTTTAAAAAGGAAATATGGAAAACATAACTTCAATATTGAGACCACGAAATATGCAATCAAGCAAAAGAAGGAGAGGAGGTAGCTCTGAGAAGAAAGTTACACATACACAAAATACTATGAGGGCCTATGATTGGTCTAGGGGTATTTAGGAAAGAGTTGGGGAAAAATGTGTTAGGCAGAGAGGACAGTATATCTAAATGCTTTAGAGCAGAGAAAAGTTTCTGTTCTCTCTCTACTTTTAAATCTCATTTCAGATTTAATTTACGGTATATTAAAATACACCATAAATTGAAAATAATGTGAAACTAGTTAACTTTCTTGTAATGCATACTTGTATCCACTTTCTTAATCATACTAACACTGAGATTATTTTCTTATCAAACTCTAATAATCAAAGAGAGGAAGAAGGTGAGAGAAAAGAAAAAGGCAGCAAACCTCTTTTCAAGTTTACTTATGTATTAACCTATATATGTGTATAGAACACACTTTTTAAACATATTTTTGTGTTAATAAATATTTACGAATGTATGGTAGTCATTTTTAAATAGTCCCTAATGTTGTCTTTATGAAATCTAATTATTCTCCATTTTTGTTAATACATTTCAATGATTTCCCTCAGGAAATTGAAGCTAATTAAAATGCAATAACCTGTTCTATCGATTTTGTTCTGACTACAGTTTGTTTTTACATGCCCTCACAAACATAAGTAGTGAAAAATATGGGGAAGTGGCTTTCATAGTAAATACCAAATATCATAAGAATACAAATTTAAAACATCAACCGTTCTCTACTAAAGAAATCACAAATCCCAGCTCTCAGATAGAGTGGTAGTTAATCACATGGTTTTAGCACAATTTCTCAAAGTCCTTTCAGCTATCATACATGTATTAGGGGAATTCAGGTACTAAATATGAAACTATTAATAGGAATAATAAGTACATGTTAATATATGGTTAGAAGATGAGATCACTTTTCTTATTTCAACATGAGCTTTTATTGCATATGATAGGTACAAAATTATTTATAAATTACTTTCTTTTTTACTAGCTTTAATGTCAAAGTTTGGGTGACCTACTCAAAACTTGAACAAAGGACTCAGTAGAGTCCATAGCACTTGACTGTGTTGGCGAAATTGTTCTTTTCATGAACAATATTCATGTTTGATGCTCAAAGCACAAGGCAATCAGCACATCTCTCAAGAACTCTACCGAAGTCACTCAATTGCTCTTTCTCTAAAGAGGAAACTGTAAAAAGTCACTTAGCTTCTCTCCCACCAGTGAAAGGGAGCATTTATCTAGATGTCACTTTTATCAGCTTTAAAGGATATCAGAATATGGGTGAATTGAACATTATTCCCAACAACACTGAAGAAGTATTTCTTCTTAGGAATTTTATCATGACTGGAAAAAATGACAATAAACATGAATCCTGCATGCCAAATTGAGCCCACTTACTGCAAAATAAATAAATAAATAAATAAATAGCCTTTAGATTAGGAGAAAAGCATTTAATATTTGTACCCAGTGATGGTTAGGATATATAAAACCTGATACTTTAGGTTAGAGTATATAAAAACTGCTACTTTAGATTAGAGTATATAAAAACTGGTACTTGTTATTTTAAACTGGAAGAAAGTGGTTTCTTCTAGTTTAAACTAGCTTCTTCTAGTTAAACTTTCTTCTAATTAAAATTTAAAATAGCAAACAAGCAAACAAAGCAAAAAAACCATGTAGGGAAATGTAAACACAAGGAAAATATTTATCCTGGAGATGCATCGTAAGAAAACTGTACAAACTGAAACCAAAATGTATGAAAAATAATTGAGGTGAGGGGCGCTACTTTATTTCTTTTTGTTTGTTTGTTTTGTTTTGTTGTTTCATTTTGTTTTTTTGAGATGGAGTTTTATACTTGTTGCCCAGGCTAGTGTGCAACGGTGCCATCTCAGTTCACTGCAACCTCCGTCTCCCGGGTTTAGGCGATTCTCCTGCCTCAGCTTCCCGAGCAGCTGGGATTACAGGAGACCGCCACCATGCCCAGCTAATTTTTCTGTATTTTTAGTAGAGATGGGGTTTTACCATACTAGCCAGGTTGATCTCGAACTCCTGACCTTGGATGATGCACTTTTTGGTCACCTTCTTTTGTAAGTGTCTAAGCCTTTTCCCCATTTTTATTTGATTATTTACCGTATTATTGATTTGTAAAATTCCTTTACAGATTTTGAATAAAAGTTTTTTGTTATACATATGTGTGAGGAATATTTTCTTCTTCTGTGGTATGTCTAGTTGTTTTCCTTATTGTGTTTTTTGAAATGAAGTAATTTTAAATTTTATTAAAATCTAATTTACTTTTTTCTCTCTTTTTGGTTTTAGCTTTGGTATTCTAATACGAAAGGTTCTGCCTACCCCAGTTTGCAAAAATTTTCTTCTACACATTCTCACTTTAGGTTTCTGATTCATTTTAAGCTCTATTTTGTGAATTGTGTGAGGTAAGAGGAAAGTGTTGTGAAATATACAGATAGCTACTTAATTAATCAGGCTTTGTTGAAAATAATCTGTTTTTAACTGAATCATTTTGGCGCCGTTGTTGAAAATAGGTCAAAAAATATATATATAGAGAGAGAGTGTTTATCTGGACTCTGTATTCTGCTCTACTGCTATATATGTCTATGTAAATGACTTTCAAAACTATGTAAGTGATTCTAAAAGTTTGGAGCTTTTTGGGTTTCCCGCAGAAACTTTGTAAAGTCCATGAAGTCTTTGTAATATTAAGAAATGATTTGCCTTGTTCTTTGTTTACAATATACCAACGATACAAAAGCAATGCCGAGCAAAACTGATTGTCCCTTAGTTTAGCTCAAATTGAGGGAATAGCACAGAACTGAACTAATATCCATTGCATCTTTACCATCACATACTCGCAGATGAAAAAGAAACTCAACTTTATATTAAACATTTATATATATAATTACATGTGGTGAAATGGGAAGTACACATTAAAAAGTTCTGCATGTAAAGATGATGAATGGCTCAAAAAAAAAAAAACCTGTGGGATGGTTGAAGTTCATAGTTGACCTAGCTACTTTTTTCATGGAATACTATTTTACTTGAAAAGATAATACACATCCTACAGGCAAATTATGATCACGTAGATTTGGGTATTTGGTAATTTTTTTCAATATAAATATAATAAGCATTTATTACTTCAAGAAAACAACTGGAAGTTTTTGTGGTCAACAATACATTTCACCAACAGTGTAAAAGTGTTCCTATTTCTCCACATCCCCTCCAGCACCTGTTGTTTCCTGACTTTTTAATGATCGCCATTCTAACTGGTGTGAGATGGTATCTCATTGTGGTTTTGATTTGCATTTCTCTGATGGCCAGTGATGATGAGCATTTTTTCATATGTCTGTTGGCTGTATGAATGTCTTCTTTTGAAACTAGTTCAACCATTATGGAAAACAGTATGGCGATTCCTCAAGGATCTAGAACTAGATGTACCATATGACCCAGCCATCCCATTGCTGGGGATATACCCAAAGGATTATAAATTATGCTGCTATAAAGACACATGCACACGTATGTTTATTGCAGCACTATTCACAATAGCAAAGACTTGGAATCAACCCAAATGTCCATCAGTGACAGATTGGATTAAGAAAATGTGGCACATATACACCATGGAATACTATGCAGCCATAAAAAAGGATGAGTTTGCATCCTTTGTAGGGACATGGATGCAGCTGGAAACCATCATTCTTAGCAAACTATCACAAGAACAGAAAACCAAACACCGCATGTTCTCACTTATAGGTGGGAACTGAACAATGAGATCACTTGGACTCAGGAAGGGGAACATCACACACCGGGGCCTATCATGGGGAGGGGGGAGGGATTGCATTGGGAGTTATACCTGATGTAAATGACGAGTTGATGGGTGCAGCAGACCAACATGGCACAAGTATACATATGTAACAAACCTGCATGTTATGCACATGTACCCTACAACTTAAAGTATAATAATAATAAATAAATTAAAAAAAAAAAAGTTTAAAAAAAAAAAAAAAACAATACATTTCAAGCTTTCAAGAGAAAATTAGAATTTTAGAAAACTTTTTCCAGAACCATGAGTTTGACAGCATCCCAATATTAAAAGTCCTTTGATAAAATGGCTAATGATATTAATAAACTTAATTTATAATGTAAAATTAAACTGGTCAACATTTGGAAATTTTACATAACTCAGCAAACTATATTTACCAAATGAACAATGTACATGTTTTATAAGATTTAAAGATTTTTTAAGGCAACAAAACACAAAGACACTTGGATAGATGGAAAATAAAACTTGGATACTTACAGCTCCAAATAAGAAAAATCTATCAGGCAGGGTCACAAAAGGCCCAAGGACATAATATTAGCAAATTAGAGCTCTAGGGGTAGATTATATATGGTAACTGTGTTTGAGTTAGCAAAGTTTCCCATGCTTTCTATGGATTTGCTTATTTGAATAATTTATCAGGCTCTATGGCATGGAGGCTGTCTCTAGTTGTCTGGACCCCAGGTGCATAGGGCAAGTGCATAGTAACCTTCAGTGTGAGAGTCCAATAAGGACTATGGTTGAAGTGAGGACTTAATCAGTTGCTCAAGACGAGGACTTGACTCACCTCTAAATCAGGGCCTCAAAACAAAACTTGGAGAAGGCAGCATTAAAAACAAACAAATAAAATCTCTAGATTACAGCATGATATTACAAAGTATGCATAGATATTAAAGAGCAGTTCAAAATAAAAATGTGAATATATGTTTAGATTTTAAAAGAGTATAAAGTATTCTTTGATATGGCTTTAGAGTATACATTGTAATTAATCTTTCAGAAGCTAACACTTGTCTCAATTTGCTGATATATTACAAATAATATCTACCATGATATTGAAAGACTTAAAATACTACCTATTCTACCCACTAAATAGCTGTGTGGGGCTTGATGTTTTTCACATAATTCAATCAAAATATATTTCAATAGATTGAAGACAGAACAGAAATGGTTCTCCTGTCAAGCTAGACATTAAAGGGTTTTAAAAAAATGTAAATCAATGCTGCTCTTTTCACTATATTTTGTTTGAAAAAATATAGTTTTTTTAAAAAACAAATTTTATTTAACCTATCATGGATTAATTTGATTTTAAAATAAATTAATAAATATAACTTTTAATTTATCAGCTTTAATTTTCCATATGGTATCTCTACATAAACAGCAGAAAACAACCTGTTTAGGATTTCCAAAAGTATTTAAAAGTGCAAAAGAGTCTTGAGACTAAAATATTGAGAACCTTACATTACTGTAGCTTTATAGTAATTCTTGAAAACAGATCATGTAAATTCTTTAACTAATGTTTCCCTTTTAAAGATTGTCTTGCTCTCATTATAGGTCTGTTACATTGCCTTGTAAATTTTCAATATTTCAGAGTCTATAAAAAAATCAAATGCTGGGATTTGATTACAGTTAGAGTTATGTTGAATCCATGTATCATTTTGGTGAGAACTGACATCTTGAAATACCGACCCTCCCATCTCTTAAATATAACACATCTCTCCCTTTGTTTAGGGTTTCTTTAATTTCTGCATGCATTGTTTTCTAGTTTTCAATTTAAAGGTATTATGTGTTTTTTAAAATTAAGTATTCCAAGTTTAAACTGCTAATTTAAGTGGTACTAGTATTGTATATGAAAAGTAAGGTTTATTTTTATACTCTCCTTGTATTTTTTGTATCTCGTGAAATGAAGTTTTTAGTTCTAGTAATATTATTATAGAATCCTTAGGATTTTCTTCTAGATTATGATGTTGTCTGCAAATAGACAAGTGTTATAATTGTTTTCTTATTAATAAAACTTTCTTTTTTTGTATACACTTTATCTCTCTAGCTAAGGACCCTGTATAAGTCAGGGTTCTCTAGAGGGACAGAACTAGTAGGATAGATATATATGTGAAGAGGGGTTTATTAAGTAATAACTCACATGATCATAGGGTCCCAAAATGGCTGTTTGCAAGCTGAGGAGCAAGGAAAGCCAGTCAGAGTCCCAAAATTGGAGAACTTGGAGCCCAATGTGCCAGGGCAGGAAGGGTCCAGTATGGGAGAAAGATGTAGGCTTGGAGGCTAGGCCAGTCTAGCCTTTTCAAGTGTTTCTGCCTGCTTTATATTCTAGCTGTGCTGACAACTGATTAGATGATACCCACCCAGATTAGGTCCGCCTTTTCTAGACCCCAGACGCAAATGTTAATCTCCTTTGGCAACACCCTCACAGACACAGCCAGGATCAATATTTTGCATGCTTCAAACCAATCAAGTTGACACTCAGTATTAACCCTCAAAAGTTCCCTTGTCAAATTGAACCCATACACATCTCCTGAGATAATACATAATCTCCAAATAGAGACAATAATAAGGTCATAATTGTGCCTCACATAGTATAACTATCCTTTGATATAGTCAGTGACCCAAATACTGTTATATAAAGTTACCAATATTTAAATGCTGATATCATGTCAATAAATCTTAGGTCACATGATAAAGGAAAAAGCAAATAAAATAAAGATATTTTCTTCGTACAAGTGTATACTTGCACAAACATGTTTTTAACAAAAAAAAAAAAAGGAGGAAATACTCATGACAATTACAGTCCTCGTTTCTGCAGCTGGTCATGTGGTTGTAGCTGGTATTGATGACCATCTTCTACTACTACCCATTCTGTATTCCCTTTGCCTTCAGCAAGCACCTCAGCAGGTCATGGTTTTTTCCATGGTGGAGTGACACAAACCTTCATTCCTGAAAGGTCTAGGCCATTTGTAGTCCTGCTTGGATTGGGCTGTTGTAGTTTCTCTTTGACCTTAATCACAGAGCATGGTAATACTAAGAGATGCCCTAATGGATCTCCTATATTCCATGTATATTCTTTCTTACCTCCATTGTGGAGTAGCAGACGGATTTCATCTTGATAGTCTGGGTCAATCACCCCAGCCAACACTGTAACTCTCTTCTTAGCCTGTTGAATTAAAGGTAGGAGAAGCACAAAGTTTCCAGGCAGCAATCTTAACTTCCAGTTAAAGAAATCATGGTTGTGTCTTCTGGTGGCATCATTCCTACCTCTGAAACTAAGACCTCTAGGCCAGCAGAACGTAATGTCACGGGAACAGGAAGCAAAAATTTTGCTGGTGGATCACTATGGGTAGTGGTGAGTGCTGCCACTTCCACTTCCACCCCTTGATTCCTGGACGCATGAATCTTGGCTATGGGAGAAACAGTGCCATATATTGGACTCTGATTCAGAGCATACATGACCTTCTGGATAACTTTGCCCCAGCCCTGCAAAGTATTGTCACCTAGTTGGTGTTGTAATTGTTTCTTCAAAAGGCCATTTCACCATTCTATCAATCCAGCTGCTTCACAATGATGGGGAACATGGTAAGACCAGTGAATTTCATGAGCATGAGCCCACTGCTGCACTGCTTTGCCATAAAGTGAGTGTCTTGGTCAGAGGCAATGCTGTGTGAAATACCTTGGCGCTGGATAAGGCATTCCATAAGTCCACGGATGGTAGTCTTGGCAGAAACACTGCATGCAGGATAGACAAACGCATATCCATAGTAAGTGTCTATTCCAGTGAGGACCAACCTCTGCCCTTTCCATGATGGAAGAGGTTCAATATAATCAACTGCCACCAAGTGTCTGGCTGATCATCATACAAAATGGTGCCGTATCAAGGGCTCAGTGTTGATCTCTGCTGCTGGAAAATTGGACACTCAGCAGTGGCCATACCCAGGTCAGCCTTGGTGAGTGAAACCCTATGTTGCTGAGCCCATGCTTAATTTCCATTCCCTGCCACCATGACCACTTTGTTCATGGGCCTATTGGACAATGACAGGGGTGGCTGCAGGAAAAGACTGACTGGTGTCCACAGAACGGGGCATTCTAGCCACTTGACGATTAAATTCCTCCTCTGCTGAAGTCACTTGTTGGTGAGCACTCACATGGGACACAAATATCTTCACAGTCTTTGACCACTCAGAGAGGTCCATCCACTTACCTCTTCCTCAAATTTTTTTGTCACCTATTTTTAAATCATGCTTCTTCCAAGTCCCTGACCATCCATCCAAACCATTGGCAACAGCCCATGAATCAGTATATAATTGCACATCTTCCCATTTCTCCTTCCATGCAAAGTGCACAACAGAGGCACTGGAAGATTTCCCTTCACCACTGTCCTTCAGGGATATCCTAGAAAGGGGCTGTAGTGCTGTAACTGTCCACTTTCAGGTGGTGCCTAAATATCGTTCAGAACCATCTGTGAACCAGGCCCTAGTCTTCCCTTCTTTGGTAAATTTATCATAGGGAACTCCCCATGAGGCTAGGGGAGAGAAGGTAGGGTGACAGAAGTGAAGACCATGGGCATTTGAGCCACTTCCTCATGTAGCTTACTTGTGCCTTCAGAAACTGCTCAAGTCCGATCATGTATATACCACTTCCATTTGATGATGGAATGTTGCTGTGCCCGATGCACTCTATGGCTAGATGGGTATGAAAGCACCCAGTTCATCACAGGAAGCTCAGGTCACATGGTGACTTGATGACCCATAGTCAAATGTTCATTTTCCACCAAAGCCTAGTAACAGGCCAAGAGCTGTCTCTTAAAGGAAAGTAGTTATCTGCAGAAGATGGTAGGTCCTTGCTCCAAAACCCTAGAGGCCTCCGCTGTGATTCACCTATGTGAGTCTGCCAAAGGCTCCAAACATCATCCCTATCTGCCACTGACACCTCAAGCAATATGGGATCTGCTGGGTCATATGGCCCAAGTGGCAGAGCAGCTTGCAGAGCAGCTGGGACCTGTTGCCCTCCAAAACACAAACAGGCGCACTAGGCATTGTGCCTCCTTCTTGGTTGTAGGAGGGACCAAATGCAGTGACTTATCCTTCACTTTAGAAGGAATATCTCAACAGAACACACACCACTGGACCCCTAGAAATTTTAGTGACGTTGAAGGTCCCTAAATTTTAGTGAGGTTGAAGGTCCCTGAATTTTCGTCAGATTTATTTCTCATTCTCTGGCACTCATATGTCTCATTAATAAGTTGAGTGTGTTCGTTACTTCTTGCTCACTGAATCCAATCAGCATAATATCATCAATGTAATCCACCATGTGATATCTTGTGGAAGTAAAAAGTGATCAAGTTCTCTCCAAATAAGATTACAACACAAAGCTGGAGTTGTTATACTCCTGGGGTAGGACAGTGATGGTGTATTGCTGGCCTTGCTAGCTGAAGGCAGATTGCTTCCAGTGACTCTTATGGACAGGAATGGAGAAAATAGGCATTTCCCAAGTCAATGACTGCAAACCAGGTACGAGGAGATATGTTAATTTGTTCAAGCAATGAAACCACATCTGGTTCAGCAGCTGCAATTGGTCATCACTTGGTTAAGCTTACAATAATCCATTGTCATTCTCCAAGATCCATCTGTCTTCTGAACAGGCCAAATGGGAAAGTTGAATGGGATGTGATGAGAATCACCACCCCTGTTTCTTTCAAGTCCTTGATGGTGGCACTAATCTCTGCAATCCCTCCAGGGATGTGATATTGGTTTTGATTTAATATTTTTCTCGGTAGAGGTGGCTCTAATGGCTTCTATTTGGCCTTTTCCACCATAATAGTCCTCATTCTACCAGTAAGGGAGTCAATGTGGGGGTTCTGCCAGCTGTTAAGTATGTCTATGCCAATTGTGCGTTCTGACACTGAGGAAATGACCACAGGATGAGTCCAGGGACCCACTGGATCTGAGCTAAAACTCCATTAATTAGCTGACCTCCATAAGCCCTTACTTTAACTGGAAGACTAAAATGACGTTTTGGGTCCCCTGGTTCAACATCAGCTCAAAGCCAGTGTCCAGTAGTACCTGAAATATCTGATCATTTCCCTTTCCCTAATGCGCAGTTACCCTGGTTAAAGGGCGGAGGTCTCCTTGGGAAAGGATGGGAAAAAGATTAACAGCCTAAATTTTTGGTGATGTAGTGGGCTCCTTCCTCAAGGGGACCCAGACTCTCCTTCATTCAAGGGGTTCTGGGTCTGTAAACTGGCTCAAATTTGGAAATTCACTGAGGGGCCATGTTTCTGTTTTTATAATTCAAATTAGTCTTTTGCCAATTCGACCTAGAAGTTTTCTGCTCATGTAAATTAAGTAGAAATGCAGTAGGTTTCTTATCAATTTCACATCTAGGAACACCCACCGTGATTAATTAGCCAATGCCAGAGCTCTATATGAGTCACACTATTCTGATTGCTGCTTTGTCTCTGCTGTCCATTATGGTACCTATGCCCACCTTGCCTTTGATGGTTGAGTGCCACTACTTGGTCCTTGCTACCTCAGGATCCAATCACTCCCATTGTATTGAATAATTTTGTAGTTGAGTGAATGTGATTCCCACTATTAGATCTGATGGGTGCTGCTCTCACAAATCTATTTCACGAGGCATTGGTCAAGGGTATATCTTCTGAACCCTCCCAGCTGGGATGAGTAAGTCTAAAGTGACTAATCCACTCCACCATCCCAATCTCCTAATCCTTTGGATCCCTTCATCTACATTAAACCAAGGGAGATCAGGCATTTCCAACTTGCTTACAGTGGGCCATCTTTTAATCCATATTTCAGCTAACCAAGAAAATAAACTATTAGAACTTTTTTTTTTTTTTTTTTTTTTTTTTTTAACTCACTGAGCTGCAACATTAAATGCAGTGTCCATACTTCGTGGGCCCAAATCAATGATTTCAGTCTGATCATTCTATGTTCCTTCCACCATTATCCCACACCCTTAATATCCATTCCCATGACTGTTCTCCATATTTCTGTTTATATAAATTAGAAAACTCAAGATGTTCTTTTCAAGTTAGCTCACTTCCTCATGGGTCACACTCTCAACCTCACCTCTAGGGGCCCGGCAGGACTTCAGTCTAGTTATAGTCTAGAAGCAAATAAGGGTGTTGGGGGTAGCTCCTGTGGGGAATCAACATTATCTTGCTTGGCAACTGCCTCAGGGGACACCCCGACTGTTGGCTCAGGCAGTGCAGGGTTTGTCTCCTCAGACAAACGTGGAAGGACTGATGACAGTATGGACTGGGGAGGGGATGTTGCCACTACTGGGGATGGGGAAGCTGTTTCTTCTGGAAAAAAAGGTTCATCTGAGTTTACAAATTCAGTGTCCCCAGCTTTATCGGAGTCCTCCCACACATCCCCATTCCAAGTTGCAGAGTCTTATTCTTTTCCAATTAACGCCCTCACTTCAACAGTAGACACCTGGTGAGGCTGTGCATGCACCTTTCATTCCAAGTCAGCCACTCACATGATAAGAGCTTAGGTCTGTGTTTCCACAATTTCAACTCTTTCTCTGCAGAAGATGAAACTCTCACTCAGGACAATGTTAGCACATTTGAGGCTCAGTATCTGCTTCTGAAGAGTTAGAATCCCTGAGTTCATAATTTTCTTTCATCAATTTGTCCAGTGAACTTAGGAGCAACCAACCAGCGTCATTATGTTCCTTGGTTCTCCACATATGTTCAAAGGTATTATGTACAGAGTCACTAAGCTCCTTGCCTCTCATGAGCAGTGAATTAGGAGTGTCAAATGCATTTATTTTGCATAACTCTTTAAACAGTTAACACCAAGAATTATCAGTGTTCTCCATACTGTAGAAGTAGAGTCTTTAGCGTTTTTGGATCTAATCGTATGAAGCAGCCAACTCCAGAAACCCTCAAACAAATGAAAGAACTCTATTCTTAATATTCATTTCCTCTAGAGCCACTCCTGGTACCAAAATCTGTATTATTCAGGGTCCATTAGAGAGAGAGATAGATATAAAACATATAAAGCAGGGTTTATTAAGTATCAACTCACATGATCACAAGGTCCCACAATAGGCCATCTGCAAGCTGAGGGGCAAGGAAAGCCAGTCAGAGTCCCAAAACTGAAGAACTTGGAGTCCAATGTTCCAGGGCAGGAAGGGTTCATCATGGGAGAAAGATGTAGGCTGGGAGGTTAAGCCAGTCTAGACTTTTAATGTTTTTCTGCCTTCTTTATATTGTAGCCACACTGGCAGCTGTTAGATGGTGCCCACTCAGATTAAGGGTGGGTCTGCCTCTCCCAGCCCACTGACTCAAATGTTAATCTCCTTTGGCAACACCCTCACAGACACACCCAGGATCAATACCTTGCATCCTTCAATCCAATCAAGTTGACACTCAGTATTAACCATCACAGACCCCTAGTAAGGTACTAAATAAAAATAATCAGAAGAACAACCTTGGATTTTTTTTTCCAGATTTAAAAAATAAAACTTAGCTGTGATGTTAGTTACAGATTTTTATAGATGCTGTTTATCAGATTGAGATGCTCTTTTATTACAAATTTGCAAATTGTTCTTTTTTCCATCAATAGCTTTTAAATTGTTTGTATGTCTTCTCTGAATATATTGAGATGACTGTATGATATTTGTCTTTTACTCTGTTATCACCTTTTATTTTTAAATATTTAAACCAGTATTGCATTACTGGAACTACCCTACTTAGTCATGATGATATCCTTCAATATGTGAATAAACGTTATTTTCCAAGCTTTTATTAAGGGTATTTGCATCTATGTTTACAAGGAAGACTGGTTTATAGTTGTTGTTGCTGTAGTTTCTATATATAATAGCTTTTTCTGGTTTAGCTATTGTGGTAATAGCCACATTTTAAAAAGTTTTGAATATATTTTTTACTCTTCTAACTTTTAAACTACTTGTATAATATTATTTATTTTGTGAGAGCTAAGAGTTCACCAGTAACATTATATCAGTCATTTAATTTAGGGAAACTTTTACATTATTAATTAAATTCATTGAAAATACAGCACTATTTATATTTATATTAATTATTGGATTGATTTTGACAAGCAGGGTATTTTAAGCAACTTGTCCATTTTATCTTAGTTGGCACAACATTTCCAAAATATTTCCTTATTAAGTTCTTTAAAAATTTTTTTTTATTTTAGTTTAAGTTCTGGGATATATGTGCAGAAGGTGCAGTTTTGTTATGTGGGTATACATGTGCCATGGTGGTTTGCTGCACCCATCAACCTATCATCTAGGTTCTAAGACTGCATGCATTAGGTGTTTGTCCTAATGCTCTCCTTCCCCTTGAGCTGCAACCCTCGACGGGCCCGGTATGTGTAGTTCCCCTCCCTGTGTCCATGTGTTCTCACTGTTCAACTCCTGCTTGTGAGTGAGAATATGCAGTGCTTGTTTTTCTGTTCCTGTGTTAGTTTGCTGAGAATGATGGCTTCTAGCTTCATCCATGTCCCTGTAAAAGACATGATATCATTCTTTTTTATGGCTGCATAGTATTCATGGTATATATGTCCCACATTTTCTTTACCCAGTCCATCATTGGCAGATATTTGGGTTGGTTCCAAGTCTTTGCTATTGCAAAGAGTGCTGCAGTAAACATACGTGTGCATATGTCTTTATAGTAGAATTATTTATAATCCTTTGGGTATATGCCAGTAATGGGATTGCTACGACTAATGGTATTTCAGTTTCTAAATCCTTCAGAATTGACACACTGTCTTCCATAATGGTTGAAGTAATTTACACTCCCACCAACATTGTAAAAGCATTCTTATTTCTCCACAGACTCGCCAGCATATGTTGTTTCTTGACTTTTTAATAATCGCCATTCTTACTTGTGTGAAATGATATCTCACTATGGTTTTGATTTGCATTTCTCTAATGATCAGTGATGAGCTTTCTTTCACATGTTAGTTGGCCACATAAATGCCTTCTCTGGAGAAGTGCCTGTTCGTATCCTTTGCCCACTTTTTGATTGGGTTGTTTGTTTTTTCTTATACATTTGTTTAAGTTCCTAGTTGATTCTGGATATCAGACGTTGTAAAATGGGTAGGTTACAAAAATTTTATCCCATTTTGTAGGTTGCCTGTTCACTCTGATACTAGTTTCTTTTGCTGTGCAGAAGCTCCTTAGTTTATTACATTCCATTTGTCAATTTTGGCTTTTGTTGAAATTGCTTTTGGTGTTTTCTCTGGTGTGATCTCTTATTTCATTTGTGATACTGCTAATTTTATCTTATATCTTACTTTTTTGATCAGCTAGTTAGACATATATTAACTTACCTTCTTTAAAAAAACAGCTTTTCGTTTTACAAATTTTCATTATTTTGAATCCTTGTTTTATTTTGATTTCCACTTATTATATCTTTCCTTTAACTTACTTTGAATTTGATTTGCTCTCCTTTTTCAAGTTTCTTAAAATAAATGTTTAAGTCACTGTTTTGAGATGTTTCTTTTTTTCTTATATGAACATCTAGCACAACAATTTTATTCCTACAGTGTTTCAGCTGCATCCACAAATCTCACAAATCTTGATAGACAGTATTTTCATTCTCTTTCAGCAAAAAAAAAGAAAAAAAATCCAATTCAACTTGTGATTTATTCCTTACTACTTAAAATATATATTATTTTTAATTTGCCTTCAGACTTCCTCTTTTTTAAATTTATCATAAATCCCCGCATGTTCAGGGATTCTCATCTATTTTGTTATTGGGTGATTACGTATATCATGAAATTGATTCATGTTGTTTTCCAGCTTTCTATATTCTTGCTGATTTTCTCCATCAGTTGCTTAAAGGAAGTTGTTGGAATCATCAACTACAATTATGAATTTGCCACTTTCTCCTTTCCATTCTATTTACTTTCATTTCATGTATTTTGAGATTCTGATGTTCAACGTATAAACATTTAGAATCATTATGTCTTCAGGGTAGATTTTTTTTATCACTATATAACATTATTTGTTGTCTTCAGTACTTTTCTCTGCTCTGAATTCTACTTTATCGGATGGCAACATAGCCCCCCTGTTTTTTTTAATTAATATTTGCTATATATGTTTTTTCAACTTACCAAACTAATTGAATTTAAAGTGACTTTGTTATAAGCAGCATATGATTAGGTCATGTGTTTTGTTTTATACTCTGTCAATATCTGTCTTTTGGTTGATATATTCATGTAATTTACATGGAAAGTAATTATTGATATGTTAGTGCTTTATGTCTACCTTTTTTATTTTAAACTTTTCTCTTTGCTTCCTCAGATTCTCATTTTTGTTTTTATTTTCTTACCTTCATACAAGTTACATGAGCATATTTTGAGGATTCCACTTTGTTTATTGCGCTTCTGAGTGTGTATCTTTGTATACTCTTGTTTTTACAGTCATTGCTCCTGGTATTCTGATATAAATATGTGATTATTAGTCTAGTTGTATTAAAATTTTACTACTTTGAGTCAAGTGTAGAAAGTCTTACTTCCATTTAGCTCTTTTCAACATGTTGCTTTTAAATATAATCACCATGAGTATTAGGTGGTATTAACAAGTTTTGTTTCTATCATCAAATATAATTTACAAAAGACATTTGAAAAGGGTTGTCTATTTCATGCTCTTATATTACTGCTCTTTTCATCATTCCTTCCTTCTTTCTGACACTTCGATATTATTTCTTTTGTCATTTCCTTTATCTTTAAAGAACTTCTTTTAGCCCATACTTAAAGATACATATGCTATTGACAAGGGTGTCTTTATTTCTCACGCATTCTTTAAGGATAGTTTCATCAAACAGAATTTGTAATTGATAATTCTTTTCTTTCAGCATTAAAAACGATATTGACATTTTCTTTTGCTCTCCATAGTTTCTGATAAGAGAGTCACTGTCTTTTGAATTATTTTCTTGCTAATGGCAATATGACATTTCTTTCTGGATGTTTTGAAGATTTTTTTCTTTGTCTTTACTATTCAGCAGTTTAATAATATGTCTTGTCCTGAATTACTTTGGGTTTATCTGCTGATGGTTTTCTTAATTTGATATATTTGTATGTCATATCTTTCATTAAATTTGGAAAGGTTTTAGCCATTTTTTTATATTATTTATTTCAACACCATCTTCTTTCGCCTCTCCTTATAGTACACCTATAATATGAATGTTGGCTCTTTTGGGTTTTTTCCCTACAGGTCCCTAAAATGCTATTCATTTTTTAAATAAATTTTATTGTATACATTTTAGGTATACAACACAATGTTATAAGACACATGGTATATGTGTGTGTGTGTGTGTATGTATCTAAAATATGAATATTATGGCAAAACCAATTAACATATCCATCATCTCACATAGTTTTCATTTCCCCCCCGTAACAAGAGAAGCTATAATCTACTCATTTAGCAAAATTCCTGAATATAATACACTAATTTATAGTCTTAATATTATACATTAGATGAATCTACCTAAACAAAGGTATTTATTTTCCTAAATCCAAGTTACACCCTTTGAAATAAGGAGATAATAATTATGTCTACTTTTAAAGGCTGTTTTATAATCAAAATAATATAATCCAATTTAAAATACAATGTCGGGCACAAAGTTAGTATTAAATTCACATTAGCTGATTACTATTACTGTTACTATTTACTTACACACATCACACTGTTTTAAGTTTCCTGAGTGTGGTGATACATGTATTGAGGGCTTTAAACATTTTGAATTCTCAAAAAGGTGGGTGACAATAATGACCTCACCATTTCTAAAGGTTGTTATCACTGGGGAAGGAAGGCAATATTGCTGTTGGTGTTTTTATGTCAACAAATAAACTTTATTCTTCTGAGGGTGACCAGAACATATAATCTGGTATCTCAGGTTGGTATAGGTTTTCAGTGACTTTTTAGAAAAGCAAAGGTCTACCTTTTAATAGGAAAATTGATCTTGGATCTTAAAGGTCAACAAAGTAAAGACTTGACTTTAGTTGCTAAGAAACCTACAAAATAAGCTGCATGTAAGACACTGTATCTACTTTATGAGGTAACCCCATCTAGATTTGAACCTGTGATTTCTGAGAGCCTGCGCACTTTAAGTCCAAACATTTCCTTTCAGCTATGAAGAACGACGTTTTAAAATTACAAAACACACTTTAAGGAATGGCTTTCTTAAATTAACTGCATTCAACAAGACAGGGTAAAAGTCACTGTGCTGCAAGACAGGTGGTAGCATTGAATTTACCGGTGCAGACCCATAGTGCCATTCCCTTCAGCTAGAGAAGACATGAATGTGCCTGACATTCTGGCATCTAGCCAAGATCAGGAGCACTTTGCTGTCACATTCAACTTGTGCCGTTCATGCACATTTCTCTAATGCTTTAGAAAAATAAAAATTTAATGCAGAGAATTCAGTGAAAGATGGCAAAAGAAATTGACATTTTCAAAGCCTTCCTGCCTGAAACCGACTGAAGTGAATAAAAAATAGAGACAAAAACTGTCTCTATGCTTAAGAAGTGCCATAACCTCATAGAGTCAACTCAGAAGTGTATCGGTCAGCTACAAAAAAATTTGGACCAAATTGAAAGACTCTGGGTATCGGTAGACATATCTCCATTTGGGAAGAATGCATGGTATAGTAGACAAGAAAGGGAGTTATAAAGCGGTCTACTAAGAACTCCTAGCTGGGGAGACGAGACTGTGGATTGAATAGGTCACAGGAGAAAAAAGGAAAACATCTTACAGAATTAATTCTATGACAATAAAATGGCAAGTTGAGGGAAGAGATATTTAATATATAAACTTCCTAGACAAGTCATATTATATTTTCAGCTGATTTTCTCCCCTCAAGGAAAACCCTGATATAAAAGAAACTGTACACTGTAACTTCTGACAAAATAACATGAGCAAAGAGACATGTTTACATATCTGTAGAGGTCTGAGCTTTCATCTGGGTGTTCAACTCTCTGCCAGTCACAGGAGTGAGAATAGTGGAAGAAGCCCATTCGGTTAGAGTATTCAATAAATTTGAAGAGAAATTGCTTGATGGTAAAATTCACTAGTAGTCTCAGCTTCTTTTCTGTACTCCTCAATCAAATAAATGGCTAAACAATGTATACAACCCACCAATTCTCATACTTAAAATTTAATTCCTTTGAGACTAAAGGATACTTTTGAGAGAGGGGGAGAAAGAAGAGGAGTTGGGAAATAAAAATAATCATTTTTTAAAAAACATCTCACGTTACTAACATCATTCTTAAACAGAGAGTGAGTTCTGTTTGGAATTCTATAACTTAAAAAAAAAAAAAAATTGCTGGGCGTGGTGGCTCATGCCTGTAACCCTAGCACTTTGGGAAGCAGAGGTGGGTGGATCACAAGGTCAGGAGATCAAGACCATCCTGGCTAACACAGTGAAACTCCGTCTCTACTAAAAATATAAAAAATTAGCCGAGCATGGTGGCACACACCTTGTAGTCCCAGCTACTCGGGAGGCTGAGGTAAGAGAATCATTTGAACCCAGGACTCGGAGCTTGCAGTGAGTCGAGATTGCACCACTGTACTCCAACCTGGGTGACAGAGTGAGACTCTGTCTCAAAAAAAAAAAAAAGAAAAAAAAAGATAAACCAGCATGACACCAATGCAAAAATTATTACTTGGTAGAGAAAATAATAGAAAGTAAAAGAAAATCATGTATATGACAAACACAGTCACAGTCATTGTAAAAGAAAATATATAAGTCGGGCGCGGTGGCTCACGCCTGTAATCCCAGCACTTTGGGAGGCCGAGGCGGGCGGATCACAAGGTCAGGAGATCGAGACCACGGTGAAACCCCGTCTCTACTAAAAACAGAAAAAATCAGCCGGGCGCGGTGGCGGGCGCCTGTAGTCCCAGCTACTCGGGAGGCTGAGGCAGGAGAATGGCGTGAACCCGGGAGGCGGAGCTTGCAGTGAGCCGAGATCACGCCACTGCACTCCAGCCTGGGCGACAGAGTGAGACTCCCTCTTAAAACAAAAAAAAAAAAAGAAAATATATAATAGCTGAATTAAAATAATAAATTTTATTATAATTTCAAATTTTGAGTATGAATAATACAAAAACAAAAATATAGAATGACATGAAATCTGATCCATGTTAATTTAAAAATAATTTTAGGTGAAAAAGCAGTATCAAATTTCAACTTCTCTAAAACCAGCATGAAGTACAAATTACCTAATACAAAATTGGAATAAGACATAGGCAATATTTTCAGAAAATTATACATAACTCAAAGGAAAGGCATAGAAAATTACATGTTAATATTTTTCAAGTTATTTGTTACATAAATATTACATGAGTATGATGATGTTTGCTCCTCTTCCCCTTCTCTTTCTGTTTCAACATTTACAAAGAGTAAATTTCATTCTTCCTTTCCAGTTGTAGTGTCATAGGCCATGTTATGGCACCTGTTTGTAGCTCCTTAATTGTGCCACCATAAGTTAAGTGTGGCTAATCTGGTTGGTGAACAGATTATGCACAATAATCTCTGATTTATTAATGAGTTGAAGTACCTCTTCCAAAGACAGCCCTCTTGCTAGTTTTTCTTTTGCTTCCTGAACACAACCTCAGCATGTTCCATGTTGCTCCCTGTTTTCCCTTCTGTTTGTAGGAAGTGCATGTAAAGTACAACTGCTGTTCTCTTTACAGTAAAACCTTCTTTCTGTTAACTTGTTCTTTCCAATTTAGGAAAAATGGCTAGGAAGACTTAGGCCAGCTTCATTACTGTATTCACCACCAATTGTTTATCAGAAATCTTGAATTTTGATGGGTGTTTCCCCAAATTTATACAGCAGTATTTTGGTTTTTACTTGGCTAATGATCCTTACATATACGCTCTACTAGATGAGAAGAGAGGTTATGGGATCATGAAACCATAACAGAGAACTGAGTTCCAATAGCTGGATAATAACTTTTTTAAATAAGTTAAAAAAGATTGAAATTAGATTAAAAATTTCAAAGAAATAAACTTCCCTGAAATGTAAGAAAAACTAGGTCTGTAGAAAAAAGGAATCAACTTGCTTCAGAAAAAAAAAAAGAAAAATTAATAGTGAACGTTGAACATAGAACAATATTATAATAAATTTAATGAAATTTAACAATAAAGAAAGAATTTAACAAGTGTATTCAGGAAGAAGAAACAAGTAACTTAAAGAAAATACACATATATGCACAAAGAATGATCATAGGCTTTTTTAACACCAGTATTATGTGTCTTGAGGTGATGACGCACATCTAGAGCTCTGATAGAAAATAAACATGTAATCAGATTGTCTTTTAAATTTGAAGAAAACAGAATCATATCCTCAAGTATGCAAGAAGGAAAAATTTATAGTGTTTGGTGTATATCTTAAAAATATGCATAATTATATCCAATTAACTACGAGGAAATGAGGAATAAATATTCCCCAAATGGGAAAATCATGCCATAAAATGGCCTGTGGGTGGAGTTTCAATACATTTAAATCCAAAATTAATTAGAAATAATATCTGTAATTAAGTCACAACAGAATGTTTTAATATAAAGTGTACTACAATTAACAAAAGTTTGAAAAGACATTAAATAATATATACAAATGAGAAGTTGGTAGACTAAGAAAATGGCCACTAAAAATATGCCATAAAGAAGCTCAAGAACAAAAACATTTGATTGGCAAAGTGTAAGTGTGCTATGTTCTCCGTTTTTCATGACTAGAGTCACTAATGCTAAATTTGGTAAACTAATAAACACAGGTTTAAACATGCAATTTTCAGTTTTTATGTTGGTAAGGCACTAAAAATCACAATACACATGAATTTTCTCAGGTGGAGGTTAGAGAAAAAGCCACACAGCATAATACAAAAGCACAAAAGCAAAGAGAATAGCAAAATAAACATGATATAAGAAGACAAAAGACCAAATTTATCTCTTACAATAATAAATGAGGATGTGATAAGCTCTGAAAGAAAAATTTTAGACACTGTGATAATACGACTAGAAATAAAAAACAACAGTGTACCATCTACAAGGCAATCTTGCCTGAAAGAAACGGAAACTGAAAAATAAGTGTAAAAAGGTACACAATGATTTACCAAATAAAAACAAACATAAAGAAACAAGGATCATAATATTTATATGAAGGAATTACAATCCAAGCATTTTGCAATAACTCAAACCAAGAAAAATACTTTAATATAATAAAAGATTCTATGCACAACAAATATGTAACTTTTCCTAATAAACATAGCAATGAAATGTATGGAGAAAAAATCCTAGCGATATAAGGAATTGGACAGAATTTTAGACTAAAATTTCTAACTGGGCAAGTTGAAAACAATGTATATTTTAACATAAGAAATATGTATGTGTGTTAGTGTAAGTGTATGGAATATATATATAAATATCTATAAATGTCTGTAATATATATATTTCATGCACACACATACACACATTCTATAAAGACCAAAAAAATTAATTCTGAAAATGGACATATAGTACAAAATATATTAACTTCATTATAATAAAAATAAATATAATTATCAAAATAGAGAAAGAAAACAATGCCCTGTAAATTACAATATATGTGTTATAAGCAAAGTTAAGAGAGAAACAGAAATAAACCACAGAGAAATATATTAAAAATTATTATAATCAATAAAATGATACACAAATGGAAATTTTTAGCAAAAGTCATATACGAGAAATTCAAAAATTATTTCATGCAGGTAGCAAAAATTAGGAAGAAAATAACTAAATATCAATACTAGAGACTAACAATATGTTTCATGTTTCAATTAATGATATAAATAACATAGATAATCAAATAGTATGTAAACATTTTTTAAAAATAGTGTAGCACATCTTTATTTATTGAACAGATAAAAGAATATGCTGAGAAAAGCCTTTCATTAGGCACAGAAGAGCCTGCCTATTCTGGCTGATAAACTCTGAGGGTCATGAGAGCTGGGACTACTCTTACAGCTCTTGATCAGCAATGAATCCCTAATCCTAACACCACAGTGGAGCTGTTTAAAGTTACATGTTACTTTTGACAAAGTGATATAAACTATGGGCTTTTTCTCCTGGGAAGCTTGAAACCCAATTATAGGGTTCTATGGACCCCTGATTAAGAACCCTTGGTACTAGTAGATGGTAGTGTGAATTCCAACATCAGATTTAGTGTGTTCGGACCCTCATTCTGTGAAATGGGAACAGTTCACCGCATTTGGTAATTATGAGTGCTGAGTGAGTTCATACTCACAAATGTTTAATAGCCAGAATACACTAAGTGCTAAATGCACATATGAAATTTTTAACTAGCACTGTACCTAGCACCTTGTACAAGAGTTCAACAAATATTTATTAAAGGAATAAGTAACTGCTCTTACCTACTTCTCAGGATTGTGAATGTCAGATCAGTGGCATAACGTTAAGATTATGAAGCAACAAATGAAGAATTCTTGTCTCATTCTGGGGCTTTGGGGATGTTCACAGGACGTAAATCATAGCTCTACCATAAACATAGTGCTTCTTTTGCAAGATTCGCTATGGTGTTTGCTTCCATCTAGCAACGTCCTTCAATTAGGTTGACTTTTTGGCATACTCTACATTTCCATGCTATTATACGTCTCTCATGTGTCCCTATTCTCTTTTTTAATCTTAAGAATCTTATGTTTTCAATATAACCAAATGCAGAAGTTCAGTTTCTGACACTGAAAGCTATTCCAATGTTTTGGAGAATTCTGACATCGTAGGTTCTAAAATGAGATATGAGCAGAAAGAAGAGCTCTTGATTGGAGAATCATACTTTCTCCTTTCTTTCAATATGGTTAGCCAGACAAGAGGTTGTATTTTCTTCAAGATATGTGTTATCTGGAAATAAAATAAGAAGAACAATTTAAACTTATTTATATCATGAGTTTTTAGACATTATAACAATATATCTTTGATATAGCAATTTCCTCATTTTTTTGAAAAAATTCAAACATACATAATGTTTGAAAGAATAATAAAGGGAGATGTATCCTCCACTTAGAATAAACATTGTAAAATTCTGCCATGATTTGCTTGTTCTCAGCAAGTTGCAGTTATTATGGCATTACCCTAAGCAGTTTAGCACGCATCACCACATAAACACAATGCTATGATCACATCTAAGAAAATGACAATAATTCCATAACATTATCTAAATTCACTAAACAAATTCCCTAATTTAAGACAATTTGAGAATCAAAAAGGAAAACTAAAGAACTGAAAACTAAAAAAGAAAACCCTAAAGATTATTTAATTATAAGTAATCTTTGAATCCATAGACAGAAAACGAGAGGGTGGTGTTTCTGTGCAGAAAACGCCAGATAATACACAAAGAAGAAATAGCAGATTTTTTTTTAATTGGCATTTTGTAATTCCTGTGGAGAGCAAAATAATTGCTTTCCAAAGATATCTAAGTCCTAAATTCTGGAGCCTATGAATGTGTCACTTTACATGACAAAAGAGACTTTGTAGATAAAATTAAAATATGACCCTGAGATGGAGAGATTTTACTGGATTGTCTAGGTGAGTCCAATCTATTCATATTGGTCTTTAAAAGCAGAGAGTCTTTACCAGCTGTAGTCAGAGGAAGATGTGACTATGGGAGGAGAGTTAAAAAGACACAAGATGAAAAGGACTTAACCTGATGTCACTGCCCTTGAAGATGGAGCAACGGGTCACTAGCCAATTCTTGTGAGTAGTCTTTAGAAGTTGGAAAAAGACAAAAATACAGATTCTACCATAGTGTTTTTAGAAATGAATGAAGCCCTGCTAGCCAGTAGATTGTAACCTAGTGAGACCTGCATCAGAATTCTAACCTTCAGAATTCTAACCGTAAGGTAATAAAGTTGTGTTGTTTTAGGCTGCTAGATATGTGGCAGTTTTAAATAGCAGTGGTAGACAACTAATACAAGCCCTACAAAATAATTGACTCAGAAGGCAAATCACTGGATGCAAGCTAGAAGCTTTGGGTAAACTGGTGGTGTGTAATAGGACAGCCAAATGAGGTCAGTGCGTCAACCCACAGATCACTCACTAATTACAGAAAAAAAAAAGTGTCTTTCCAATGGGGGAAGAGTCGCACTTATCACCTTAATTACAGTTAGTTTCCTTAATGGGGGATGTCTTCACAGCATGGGTCCCCTGGTCCAATGCTCTGTGAAGTTCATACATCATGTAAAGTGTTCTTGCCAATGTTTAGCTAAATCTAAAACAACCTACAGACTTGCTTATATTTATTTAAAAAAAAAAAACAGACAACAAAAGAAAACACAAAATAAATATAAATAATTATACCCAGAACATAAGATATAAGACAACACTCCCAGAGTCTTCAAAATCAATGAAATAGAAAAAAATTTAAAAAGTAAAAGTACTGTTAAAAATTAAAAGGTAATAAAGAAATATTACAGTCAAATGCAATGTGTGAACCTTGACAAGATCCTAAATAACAAAAAGGAAGGAAGGAAGGAAGGAAGGAAGGAAGGAAGGAAGGAAGGAAGGAAGGAAGGAAGGAAGGAAGGAAGGGAGGGAAAGAAGGAAAGGGAGGGCAGGCAGCTACAAATTATTGTAGAAATATATTAACAATTAAAATAATATACACAAAATTTCCACTAGCATCACTTTTTTCTTTTCTAATCATTAATAAATATATTGGCTGTTTACTGGTGAAAAAGCATGGATTTGTACTCATGGGGCCTTGGTTCCAGTCCTGATTATGCCTACAAATGATTTAGGGAAAAATATTTAATTTGTCTGACCGTCAGCTTCATAAACTAGATTATATTGAATGATTTCCTCTGAACCTGAAACTTGCACATTCTTGACATTTCCTTCAGGAGAACTTTTGGAAAGATTTTCTTTGACTCTATTCAAATAACAAATTTGCTGAGTGAGTATTTAAGTTTTCTATTGCTCTGAAACAAAGTACCCCAAATGAAGTAGCTTAAACCAACACAAGTTTATTATCTCACAAGTTCTTTAGGTCATAAATAGGGGCTTGGTATGGCTGAATTGTTTACTTAGGGTTTCAGTGGACTGAAAACAAGATTTTGGCTGGAGCTGTGGTTCTCATCTTGGCTCAGGATTCTCTTCCAGGTTTACTTGTTTGATTCTCTTTCAGGTTCACTTGTTTGGGGCGGAATTTCTTTTCTTGCAACTCTAGGACTGAAGTTCCCATTATCTTTGTAGCAGTTGGCTGGGATCAACTCTCAGCTCCTAGATGCTGCCTGCGGTTCCTTACCATGTAGCAACCATAGACAATTCACAACATGAATGATTGCTTTCTCCCAGGCAACCTGCAGCATATTGATGACTGTCTTCTGCTACCTGCCTGAGGCAAATAGTGCTTTTATAAAACTATGTGATTAGGTCAGACCCACTTAAATAATTGCTCTATCATTAGGTCAACAAATTTAAGACCTCAATTACATCTGCAAAATCCCTTTAAATCTACAAAATATTCTAATCATGAGAGTGAAATTCACTATATTCAAAAATCTTGAGAATTATGCAGAGCATGTTTACAAGGAGTCAGTAAATCTTGGGATCCGTCCTAGAATTCTGCTATTACATGGTTATCTCAAATCCACTATGTAAAAAATAATGCATTCAATTGTCATAAGTTTGTAGAAAGTACTTTGCAATATACATAATTTTCTGTGGAAATCATTAAAAATATTGAGTCAAAGATATTTCTTATTTTGAAGGGTGAAAAAATCCATTCAGTTCCTCTATAGACTTAAAACATAGCAGTATCATAAGGGAAATTAAATTTAGATGAATATGAATTAATATATCAGATCAATAAAGTGATTTTTGTGACAAGCTTCCAAAAGTGTATATTATCATATGTTAAGAGCAAGCAGAATGTTATACCAAGTGCAGAGTTCAGATCAAAGGAAAATAAACACACTTTTAAATGTTAAAAACTATTTAAAAGAATTCATGAATATGAATAATTAATGGAAGTAAACACATTCCATGCCATTAAAAGTTAATTTGAAGGATTAAAGGAACTCTTATGATTTAAAGTCACACCCTCAACGAATTTTGTGAACATTTTAAATGTGCAGACAAATATAGCATTTATTCAATTTAGTAAGACATAGTGGAATTCTGTACAAATTGTAGGATGAGAAGAGATGTGAACAACAAAATTCACATACAAAAGAATGTGTTTATCTATTTATTTATTTAGCAAAAAAAATGGAAAGATACTTTGCCAGATGCTGAGGAATATTTTTTAATATGGATATATGCATTTCCCTCTGCCACTTACCATGTAGAAAAGAAGACAGACATTGGTCAAAATTTCAAGGTGGAGTACTATGAATAATAAACATTGGTATGCTATGGAAACATGTAGCACTAAGGCTTAGTTGAAAAAAATGATTACTGCAATTGGAATCAGGAAAAATATATTGAAAATAAGCTTAGCTCCTCTTTTGGTAATTGTCTTTTTTATTTTACTTTATGTTCAATGGTGAAGGAAGAAGTGTTGATTCTATGAAAATAATGAATATGTTCTTGATTTTAAAAGCAGTAAAATCTTGAATGTGATATCTCAGGATACTATTTCCAGTGCTTTGGTGAGAAGAATTAATAGCACAATGATTCTACATTATGTTTAAAATAAAATACATTTTGACATATTAATATTGGACTTTAAAAGGAAAAGAAAGGCATTAAAGTAGAATGTGACCCTCTTTTAACTATTTCAAAATCAGCTGAGTTCAATTGTTATAAAAAACATTGACTTTCAGAGCTAGGGCATAGCTCAAAGGCCATTCATTCTAAATTCTTAGACATAGATAATGCAAATGTCTTCCACATCTCTTAGGATATCACCAATAATAGGCACATTCTCACACTTTTTGAAGCAACCTCCTCTTTTTTCTGGAAAGTTCTATTTCAATGTTTACATACAGTCCAAATTAGTCTCTGTACACACTACATCATTGATTCCACTTATATGTCTGGTATCTCTGATATTTCTTTCTTCTACAGTACAGACCATTGACTATTTTGTAATTAGCCCTCATTTACTTCTAAATTATTCTCTTTCCCAAGCTAAATATTTCCAATTTCACCAGAAATCAGAACTATTTCTCCATGCTACACTTTATCATGTTAGCTTTAGTTCATTGTTTTAGCATATAAGTCTTTTTGATCATGTTTGTAATTGAACATATTTTCCCCTTCCATAAGTTTGCTAAAGATCTTTTTGTAATACCATTCGATAAGCCAGTAGAAGTATGAAAAGAACAGAGTGGATATTGGTGCACATTTTTGGGAACTTGCTTTGCAACTAAAACCCATTCAATAATAGCTTGCTTTTAGAACACCAGAATTATTCCAAGTTTTCTAAAATGGAATTAATATTGGGTTTAAAAAATGTCTTGTTGAAATCTAGATACAGCAGCCTACTGCACTTGCACGTCACTGATCTACTTAAGTAGCAACACTTTCCATAAGAAAATGAAGTCATTTGGATATGATTTGTCATATCTGCAGTGCTTCAATGCCCTTTGATTCTGGGTTCAATTTTTTTTAAACCTCCTACAAACAGTTAACATATGAGGCCCTATTCATTTTAATCCTAAAATGGATTTAATTGTTTTTAAAACAAATATAAATTTGGATTTTCATCGTGGTAGTGAAGTAGCAAAAATGGTTAAAAATGAAAGAGACCCTGAGATAGTGGCTAGCTAACTCATGAGTATGCAGATGAACTTTATCTTCTGCAAAATTCATAGAGTAGTGTGTTTCTTTAGAAAGCAGCCCTTGAACGTCTGGGGTTTTCTGATGCATAAAGATGTGCTCTAAAAATGCCAGGGAGGTAGAACACTCATTGTGATTGTCGATGGAATGTCCCGTTAGTAACCCCTGTGGAAATCACAAAGCTCCCAAGCACAGTGAGTCATGAAGGTCACCCTGCATAAATCTGTCTACATTCATGAGTTGCTACCGCTAACTGCCACCACATCAAGCTCAGTGTACACCCCATGCTGCTGAAATGGCAGGACACATTGGATAAAATCCGAGCTCCTACATTCACATTTCTTTTTGTTTATCTTTAAGGCAGTACAGTATCTATTCAGAAACGTGCCCTTGAGCATTTGCATATCTGGAACAGCCGTCCTTAATCCTCCCAAGCTTTGGGAGAGGCATCTATTATTGGCTTGCACACATTTCAAGAGAAAAATACTGGCCATAGCTCCTACTACAGAGATATGACATAGCATATTCTTAGTCTTGAAACATTGACAAATTGAAATAGCTAGGCAAAGAATTATAATTTTAAGCTCTGACAATTAAAGATAATCATTTTTACATCAAAATAATAGTAGTTATACTATACTGTGGTGTATGTTTACAAATTTTGCAGTTTAAAAATTCTTGAAGCATTATTTGTTTTACTTTTAAAACATTGTAATGGAGAGATATTAACTTTATCATTCTGTAGATAAGAAAACACTCTCAGAAAAGCTAGGGTACTCCATTAAGTCAATCAGGACTTAGATTTAAATTCTGGTCCAAATGCAGTATCCTCTAAATTTTGGTTCTGATTTTCAAAAGTCAAGATGTGTAATTTTTAATTAATCATTTGAATAATTTTTTGAAAAATCGTTTCTCTGCTACTGAATTCTGTCCTTTTCTAGATACGTTAGTATTTTTTAGTTGTGTTATATGTTTAATACATATAACATATGTGTGAATATCACTTCTTACTGCATTAATGTATGTTACCACTATATTATATTTCTCAATACAGAAAACTTTTTTTTTTTTTTTTGAGATGGCATCTCGCACTGTCTCCCAGGATGGAGTGCACTGGCCTGATCTCGGCTCACTGCAACCTCTGCTTCCCGGGTTCAAGCGATTCTCCTGCCTCAGCCTCCTGAGTAGCTGGGACTGCAGGCACCCGCCACCACGTCCGGCTAATTTTTATCTTTTTACTAGAGACAGGGTTTCACCATGTTGGCCAGGATGGTCTCAATCTCTTGACCTTGGGATCTGCCCACTTTGGCCTCCCAAAATGCTGGGATTGCAGGTGTGAGCCACTGTACCCCACCAATACAGAAAACTTTTAAAAAGTAACAAACAATTGTCTATTTTATGTTAACATTTTTAATGTTGAAGAATTTCACAAACATTATGGGAGGAAAAAATAATAATAAAATAAAAGCACCATATAATAGAAATTTATTTGGAAGGGCACTTTAGGTCTGAGACATACTTAATACTTCTACTTTTTAATTCAAAAAAGGTCACTTTATAAACAATTTCACAAGGTATTTTAAATTTATGGGAATTTTTGTTCAATAAATACCACATCTATTTAGAAAAATATAAAATTAGATACACAACATGAAACACCTATATCATATGAAAGAAACACATAAAATTCCAAATAGATTGAAACTACAAAAATGTTGAAAACAGATACAAGAGAATATTTGTATAATCTTCATATGAAACTGATAGATAGACTTGACAATGTATTGAAACTTCTGGCAAAATATACCATGAACACAGTTAAAAGATAATAAACAAGATTAATATTGCACATAACAAAAGAATCTATCTTTATTATACAGTCCTTATAGATTATTAGAAAAAAAGAATAGAAATATACGGGGAGCTAACAAGTGAAGAAGTCCAAATGACAAACCTATTTGTTAAAATCTTAATAATTAAAGTGTAAAGTAAAATGGGATTGTTTATTCACTTGTCAGATTAGCAAAATTTAAAAATTATTTTTAATATCCAATGATGTTATAAAAAATAGATAGTTTCACTGGAGGCCATTATCCTAAACAAATCAACACGGAAACGGAAAACCAAATACTGCATGTTCTGTCTTAAAAATGAGAACTAAACACTGGGTAAATTTGGACACAAAGAAGGAAACAATAGACACTTGAGGCTCCTTGAGGGTGGAGGGGTGGGAGGACTGCAAGGGTAAAAAAAAATTCCTATTGGGTTCTATTCTCATTACCTTGGTAACAAAATAATCTATACACCAAACTCCACAACAAGCAAGTTTCCCATGTAGCAAACTTGCATAAGCACCCCCGAACCAAAAATAAAATTTGGATAAATAAGTAAATAATAAAATCACACAACGCAAGGGAAAACAAAAAAAAAAACAAAAAATAAAAAACAGGTAGTTTAGATGTTTTTTTCTCCTTTAAATAGCTTTTATTTTTAAGGCAATTTTCAGGTTCACAGGAAAATAGAACAGAAAGTACAGAGAACTCCCACATACCCCTCACCTGCTCCCCATGGCCTCCTCTCCTACGAATATTCTGCACCGGAGTGGTACATTTATTGCAACTGATGAATATACATAAACACATTACTACCCAAATCCATTGTACACATTAGGGTTTAGGCTTAGCGTTGTATACTCTATGGATTTTAACAAATGCCTACTGGCCAGTATTCACCACAATAGTTTCATATAGAAAAGTTTCATTGCCCTAAAATCCTCTGTGCTCCATATATTCATCCATCTGTCCCCATAAATCCCTGGTAACTACTTATCTTTTTACTGTCTCCATGGTTTTGTCTTTTCCAGGATACCAAGTTGTTGGAATCATTCAGTATGTAGCCTATCCACGCTTCCTTCTTAGTAACATGTATTTAAGTTATTTTAGTATCTTTTCATGGCTTCATAGCTCATTTTCATAGTGCTGAATGACATTCCATTGTCTGAATGGATATGTTTATTCATTCACCTACTGAAGGACATCTTGGTTACTTCCCATTTTGGCAATTATGAAAAGGCTACATAAACATCCATGTGCGGGTTTTTGTGTGGACATACGTTAGCAACTAATTTGACTAAATACCAAAGAGCATGACTGCTGGAGCATATGGTAAGACTGAGTTTAGTTTTGTAAGAAACCACCAAATTGTCTTCCAAACTGGCTGCGCCATTTTTCAACTCACCAGCAATGACAGAATTCTTGTTGCTAACAATTTATGATCTCAGGGTTCTGGATTTTGGACATTTTAACAGGTATGAAGTATTTCATTGTTAATTGGAGTTCACCTAATAAAATATGATGTAGAGCATTCTTTCATATGTTTACTACCCATCGTATATCTTCTTTGTTGAGGTATCTGCTAAATTCTTTTGCCAATTTTTAAATAGGGTTTGAATTCTGAGAGTCATTTGCATATTTCAAATAACAGTCCTTTATCATATAGATATTTTGTGAAGGTTTTCTTTCAATCCATGTTTTTTCTTTCTCTCCTTTTCTTTACAGTCTTTCACAGACAGAGCAAACATTTTTGATTTTTATGAAGCTTTGGTAATCAATTATTTCGATCATGGATTGTGTCTTAGTTGTTGTGCCTAAAAAGTCGTTGACATACCTAGAGTCATCTAGTTTTTCTCCTGTTATCATCTAAAACTTTTGTAGTTTTGCGTTTTAAATTTAGACTGTGATTCATTTTGAGTTAATTTTTGTGAAGGGTATGAGGTCAGGGTCCGGATTCACTGTTTTTACATGTGGATATCAAGTTGTTCTAGCAACTAGACTCAACTTTTGTTTAAAAAACTATTTTTGCTGTATATTATTGCCTTTGGCCTTTGTCAAATATCAGTTGATTTTATGTATGTATGTTTATTTCTAGACTTTCTATTCTATGCGCTTCATCTATTTGTTTATTCTTTTGCCAATGCCACACTGTCATAATTACTGGAACTCTATAATAAATGTTGAAATGAGGTAGCGTCAATCCTCTAACTGCTATTCTTCAATATTGTGTTGGGTATTTTGTATCTTGCCTCTGTATGTAAACTATTCTTTTTAGAGCAGCTTTTTTTTTTTTTTATTTCCATAAGATTTTGGAGAACAGGTGGTGTTTGGTTATGTGAGTAGGTTCATTAATGGTAATTTGTGAGAATTTCGGTGCACCTATCACCTGAGCAGTATCCACTGTACATAATTTGTGGTATTTCACCCTTCACCCCCCTCCCACCCATTCCCTCAAATCCCCAAAGTTCATTGTATTATTCTTATGTCTATGTAAACTTTAGAGTTAGTTTGCTGATTTCCACAAAATAATTTGCTGTAATTTTTATTGGGATTGCACTGAATCTACAGAACAATTTTTGGAAATTACTGATATTTTGATATTACTGAGTATTCCTATCCATGAACATGGACTATCTCTCCATCAATATGTCTTTTATGATGTTTTTTATTGTATAAATAACACTTGTTTAGAGTGTTGGAGATGGACAAAAGACAAAATGATAACTTATAAAAGGAATTGTTTAAAAGTTTGAGGAAGATTGAGCACACGGTTTTTGGAAAAATTTACTGTGACCAAAGAATTATCCAACCAGTCAAGCAGTCTTCACATGTGACAGCAATATAGGAACAATTAAAGATGCCAGGAAATGTGTAATCTTTCAAAAATATGAATATAAAGGTATATCAGTCAACCAAGAAATAAATCTACATAAGGAACACATGAATAAGAAAACTGTGAATAGTCAATTTATTTAAATGTAGAATTAAATTTAGGAACTACACTACAAATGGTTATGCAAAGGAATGCAAATATATTATTATTACTTATTCAATTGTGGCAGACAAGATGAACCACACGGATATTCTTTTTTTGTTGTTGTTTTCTGAGACAGAGTCGTGCTCTGTCATCCAGGCTGGCAGTGGCGCGATCTCGGCTCACTGCAACCTCTGCCTCCGGGGTACAAGCAATTCTCCTGTCTCAGCCTCCCAAGTAACTGGGATTACAAGCATACACCACAACTCCTGGCTACTTGTTGTATTTTTAGTAGAGATGAGGTTTCACCATGTTGGCCAGGCTGGTCTTGAACTCCTGACCTCATGATCTGCCCACATCGGCCTCCCAAAGTGCTGGGATTACAGGCGTGAACCACCGCGCCCAGCCACCACACAGATATTTCTTAAAGGCGGTCTGCACAGCTGTAAATTTTGTGATTAGTTGAAAGTCTAATAGTTGAGAGTCTTTGTGATTAGTTGAGAGCTGTTGTATTATATAAGGTCTTGTTCTACTTTTGAGTCTCGTCAAGCTTTTCTCTGCAGGGCCCCATCCAATGAATGCCTGAGAAAAGCAGTGGCACAAGGAACATTTACACCCAATGCTGAACTTCTCTAACTGGTCCTTTACCCTGGAGCTCCTTGTGGAACTGACGGAGACTTTTCCAGATTTGCATTAGAGTCTGATGTCTCCCTAGTAAATCTAACTCTTTAGTGGTGTCTCCTTCCACGAGAATCCACACTACAACAGCAACTTTTTATATTGAATAATTTAAATTACATAAAAAAGTTGAAAAACCATAACAAACATCCATATTTAATTTTCAGCCATTATAAATGTTTGTACAATTGCTTTATCTTTTTTACCAAATATACATATATATACTGTGTATATATATAAATATAGAGAGAAAGATATATGTGTGTGTATACATATGCATACATGTGTATATGTATGTATTTGTCCCACCATTAAGTTCACTTGCACACACCTTGAAACTATTAGTCAATATTTTAATTTGTGTACCTTGATAGTAAGGAAACTCTACATAGCAAAAATGTATTATCTTCTTAATAAATTTAATATTATAAAATTCAAGTACCTAGTATAAATTTCACATTCAAATAGCACAAGGTATCCCCTATTTATTTTATAATTGTTTTTCTGGTTTTGGAAACAAGAATCAAACAAGGATTACAAAACTGAATTGAGTTGACATGTTTCTTTAAATCACAAGAGTCTCCCAATCCCCATTTTATAATTGTTGCGGTTCTTCACAGTATTGATTTATTTTTAAATCTAACTTAGTGGCTTTGCAAAATGTCCTGTAACTTTCATTTGTTTAATTGTTTCTTCATCATTAGATTAAAGTTACACCTTGCTGGCAACATTGCTACGTAGATGATATTATGCCTTCTCAGCACTTTTCCTAAGAGGTTATCATATCAGTTTGGCAGATTATTAATTTTCAGTTATAAATTCTTAAAGTTAAAAGTGAAGAGACTAGAAGTTGCTATAATTAGAAATAACAGGCTAGAAAGTGAACTAAATCAAGTTTAGTTCCAAAACTGTAAGCCTGGAAGATGAAAATATTCTATTGAACATTTTTAAAGTAATCATTGACTATGTGTTAGACCTTTTCCTGGTTGCTGGAAGACGTTTCAATGAATACCATATAGTAATTACCTTAGAAGAGCTCTATATGTAAACAAAGATGAAAAAGATTAATGCTAACTTTTAAAGAATATAAGTGCTTAAATGAAGCTTGGTACAAACTTGTAAAACACACAGACAACAGTTACTATTCCTAGGTATGAGGTAGGCAGTGGTCAGCAAAAGATAATAGCAAACATGACATTTCAGTTCTGTCTTAAAGACATTTCTCACTGTCAAAGAGTATATATCCTAGATAGGTCAAAAGAAAATAATATCAATTCAATTGGATAGATATAGACAAATAGAAATATATAATAGATAATAATGATGAAGATAGATGAAAGAGAGAGAGAAATAATAGTAATTTCTTAAAATGGAAACAAAACACATCTAAGAAAAATGAGCGGCAGATAAGGAAAGGTAGTTTATTACCAGAACTTGGCAGTAGCGTATGATAAAAACCAGAGATCAGCCTTTGCAGTGTGCGAAGTGACCAACAATGAGGATCTATAAACTATGGTAGTGGTGTTCAGGAGATTGATTTGACAAGATATGCTAAGCAGTTAAGTTTAATCATCATTTATTGATAACCAGGCACTAAGTACCTTAAGTTCAAAGATTACTATCATCAATGGTATTACTCAGTGTGACAGAAATAATATCACTATTTATCAAGTTTTGAGGCACTGTGCTAAACATTTTGAGTGCTCAGCACAAAATCTAATCCTCACAACAACCCTATACAGCAAAAGCACACATCTTTCTTGTGCAATGAAAAGGTTGAGACTAAGTTTGGCATTTTTCCAAAGGCCACAATCTAGAAACAACCAGGATACAAGCACCCTGACCCCAAAGCCGTTTTTTTGGTTTGTTTGTTTGTTTGTTTTTGGTGAGTATGCTACAATTCAGTAGACCTTTAAATTCCACATCCTTGTAAAATTTCAAAATAAAATTGGGTGGTGAAATACAAAATATATAACAGGTGATTCATTTTATTTTGCCAAATAACAATATTAACAATTATATACAAGCAAAACTATTATCTATCATAACCATTATTTCATAAGGGAAGAAAGGTGTTAACACTAAAACTTCTCAGAATGAGAGATACCCATTTACATTGAAACAATTTTGAATGGAGAGCTATAAAATGTATCCCAATGCAGTGTTCAGTACTTAGCGTCTATGAACTGATTAACTCTATTATTCAGACATTCCAATCTATATAGTAGCATATGGAAACCAATATAATTACTATCCAGTGAATTAGATATAGCTCTGTGTATAAGCAGTTTGCATCCTAATAGAAATGTTTGGCAGATAGGTAGACAATTGCAAGAAAATCTAGCAAATATATTACTGATATGGCACAGATGGAATGAAATTTGGACAAATAGCCCAATTTAAGAGTTTGAAAAAATATTTTTGAATGATTTGTTTACAAAACTGGCACTTGAGGGATGACTGAAAGCAAAAATATGTGAATAAAGATAGTCTTCATGTTTCAAACAGAGGGAGTAATCTTCATAAAAATTCAGAGGCATTAAATGTCATATTTTATAAGTAACTATAAACAGAAAATTTAGACTGCAAAGTAAAATGTTAATTGGGGACTGGTAAAAGATTCAGTTGCAAAAGTGTAATTGTTGGCTTAGAGAGAGTTTTGGACACCTTTCTTACGTGTCTGAATGATATAAACAGGAATCATTTAAAGCTTTTAAACAAATGAATGAAATAATCTTACAAGCAGTGTGGAAGATAAATATAAAGGTAGAAAGAATAGTGTCTAGGTGTTGATAATTTACTGTTATAGTTGAGGTGAAATGTGATGAGGATAAGGCTTTACCTTTTAGTAATAATAGTAGCTAACATTTATTAGTCACTTTTCAACCTCATATCTCACTTAATCTGGGAGCAACACTGTTAGGTACTACATTAGTATCTCTACTTTACAGATTAAGGAACCAAGGACATTGTTATAGGCCAAATTGTGTTCCATCAAAATTTACACGTTGGTCTTAACTCCCCATACTTCAGAATGTGACTGTATTTGGAGACAAGATCTTTAAAGAGGTAAAGTAAAGTGAGGTCATATGGGTAGGCCCTAAAACCATGTGACTGTTGTCCTTGTAAGAAGAGGATATTAGGACCCAGACAACACGCTGACCAGGGACACCCATGTGAAGATATAGCAGGAAAGCAGCCATCTGGAAGCCAAGGAGAGAGACCTCAGAATGAAACCAATCCTACTGACACCTTAGTCTTGGACTTCTAGCCTCCAGGACTGTAGGAAAATACATTTCTGTGGTTTGAGCCACCCAGTTGGTGATATTTTGTTATGGCAGCCCTAGAAAACTTAATACAGATGTCTTAAGGTTCAAGGACTTATAGGTGGCAGATCGGGATTTAAACTAAAGCAGTCTAACTTCCAAGTTTCAGTTACTTTTCAAGCAGATATGTCCATCGGGAGGCTAGATAAGATTTCTGGTCACAAAAATATTCAAATCTTTATGATCGATATGTAAGTCTTCTGAGAAAATGTTTGCTAATGCCATGCAAATGGGTAAACTCTCTTAAATGTGCATGTAGAAAAGAAAAGCGAGGGCTCAATAGGAGACTCTGGAGGAACATTTTCTTTTAAGGAGAGGAGGAAAATCCATGAGCAAAATACAGAAAAAATAATAAAGAGTGAGGTACAAAACTAAAAAGGAAAAAACAGTATTACAAAAGCCAAAGGAGTCACTGATATTTAAGAAGTACTTTCTCCACAGAAGACAGACAAATGCTGTTTGTTCCTGACAGACTTATGACTGGAATTGTCCCAAAAGCAACATCAGGGGAGTTCCCATCAGGGAATGCCCCAAGCCCTCTGGAAATGGGGTCAGTTGGGATTCCAAAGAAAGAAACACTAAACAGTAGGGTGATCTAGGGTGATCTGTCCAAAGCATCTATTAGGAGAACTTACTTGTAGAGCACTGTAGCATATCCTCATGAAAGACAGAGAAAGAAAGCAATAATCCTGTAGGTATGTCCACGGTGGGAGAATCAGGGTATGAAGTTTGTATGATGGTTAAATGGCTAAGGGCCAGGGATTGATTGCTTTCAGTGCTTTCGGCAGCAACCTAGACATTTGTATCAGTTCCTCAGAATGTTCAAAGACTAGTTTTGCATTCAGGCTTCCTGGGAATAACCTGCAGCTGGACGGGTCACAGGGCAGTCAAGGCACTCTGTGTGTTCACTTAGGATGCAGAAGGAAAGTGGGAAAACCAGGGGACTTTACAAATGGCCAACAGGTATTTGAAAAGTTGCTCAGCATTACTAAGCAGTAGGAAAATGCAAATCAAAACTACAATGAGACAACACCTTATGTCTCTCAAGATGACTATTTTAAAAAAATTATTGACCAGAAGACCCAAGATGGCCAACTAGAAGCACCTAGAGGAGCTTATCCCACTGAGAGACCAGACCATCAAGAAGACTGGCACACCCTGGCAGATCTTCAGGAGGGATACACTGAGAGGGGCCAGAGAGAGGATATAGACCCTGGGCTGAAGGGCTGAGGGGGAGGAAGCTGGGGACCCTGCATGGCGTGGCCAAACACCAAGACTCATTCCTGACCTTGAGCAATTACTAGGGAATGAATCAGTTAAATAAGTGTGAAGTGGCCTACTCTTGCCAGGGACCTGCAGAATCCTAGCTGCAGGACACTCAGTTGCACTCCTGGACATTTGAGCTGGTAGGGAGAGCTGCTTGGAGAGTTGGCAAGAACAGGACTCTCGCCTGTCCAGAGCCCAGAGGTTTTGCCATGGGAATGGCTACAATGGAGCATGGCCAAGTATACCTATACCCCCAGCCTCACCATGCTCCTCTAGGTGGCTTTGGTCTTTGTTGACTGTTGAAACTTGATGGCACAGGGCTACCTTGCCTGTAGGATGGAGTCATTCCAACCTCAATGCCCCACGCCCCACTCTCTACCAGCCTTTGCCAGGGCCCCTACCTGGCCACATCTGCTTGCAGTACAGCCTTAGATGCTCAACTGAGGCATTTCATAGCAACCACTGCCACAACTCCTTCACTGGAAGACCCCCACCTAACCATCAGAGAGCTTCTGCAGATGTTCCCCCACCAGCACAAAACCACCCACATCCTCCCCCTAATGCTTTGATGGTGCTCATTCAACTGCAACCTACTACCAGTACGTTGCTGATGTGCAATGATTCAGCCTCCTCTGACTGCTTTACCTGTGCATGTAAACAGAGGCACCTAACATTGAAGGCCCCGTCCCTGCTGGAAAGTGTAAACCCCACTGTGACACTGCCTGCCACTGCAGGTGCATGCACATGTGTGGACTCCACAGTGCTGCCTCCCTGCTGCCACTGCCACATGTGCTGAACACTACCACACTACCACCCTGCTGCCACCAGCACATGTGCATGGGCACAGACCCCAATGCCACCACCCCACTGAAGCACTTTTGCCAGAACCACAAATCTAAGTGTTCCTGCTAGCTGACCAGGAACACCTCAACCCTTCCAGCTCAGGAGGTGCTCAACATTGAGGGGCCATAGAACAAATGCCATAGGCCTGGTCCCTGACCCCCAGGGTTAGAGCACATAGTCCAGGAGTGGTGAGATGAGTCTTGGCCTCTTGAAATGATACAAAAAGGAAGCCAGTCAACTGAACCCAAATTACACCATGGTAAAGCCCTCAAAGGCATCAATGTTGAGAAATAAGAAGCACAAGAACTCTGGCAACTAAAAAAGCAAGAGTGTATTAGGACATTTTCACACTGCTATGAAGAAATGCCTCACACTTGGTAGTTTATAAAGGAAGAGGTTTAAGTGACATACAGTACCACATGGCTGGGGAGGCCTCAGGAAACTTACAGTCATGGTGGAAGCAGGCACTTTCTTCACAAAGCAATGGGGGGGGGGGGCTCTTGTGAAGGAGAAACTGTTCCACACATAAAACCATCAGATCTCATGAAAACTCACACACTATCATGAGAAAAGCATGGAGAGATGCCCCCATGATCCAATCACCTCCCACCATGTCCCTCCTGTGAAATGTGGGGATTATGGAGATCACAATTTTAGAAGACAGAGAGTCTTCTTACCTTCAAACGACTGCACTAGCTCCCCAGCAATGGTTCTTAACTTGACTGAAATGGCTGGAACAACAGATATAGAATCAAGAATCTGGATGGCAACAAATATTATTGAGATTTAGGAGAAAGTTGAAACCCAATCCAAGGAATCTAATGAATCCAGTAAAGTGATAGAAGAGTTGAAAAGACAAAATAGCCGGTTTAAGAAGGAACAAAACTGAACTTATAGAGCTGGAAAACTCACTACAAAAATTTCACAATACAATCAAAAATATTAACAGAAGAATAGACCAAGCTGAGAAATCTCAAAGCTCAAAGACCAGTTATTCAAATCAAATCAGTCAGACAAAAGTAAAAAAAGAAAAAAAGAAAAAATAATAATGATGAAACCTCCAAGAAATAGGGGATAATGTAAAAAGACCAAACCTATGACTCATTGGCATCCCTGAAAGAGAGGAAGACAGAGAGGAAATTGAAAAACATATTTGAGAATATAGTCTGCAAACATTTTCCCAACCTTGCCAGAGAGGTCAACATTCAAATTCAAGAAATTCAGAGAACCCATATGAGATACTATACAAGACAACCATCCTCAAGACACACAGTCATCAGATTCTCCAAAGTCAATCCACAGGAAAAATATTAAAGAACTAGAAATAAGAGGCAGGTCATGTACAAAGAGAACCCTTAGGTCTAACAGAAAACCTTTCTGAAGAAATTGTGCAAGCCAGAAGAGAATGAGGGCCTGTATGCATCATCCTTAAAGAAAAGAAATTCCAACCAAAAATGTCATAGCCACTCTAAACAAGCTGCATAAATGAAGGAGAAATTGAGTATTTTCAGACAAACAAATGCTAAGGGTATTTGGTACCACCAGACCTGCCTTACAAAAGGTCCTTAGCAGAGAGCTAAACATGAAAACAAAAGACCATTCCTGGCCACCACAAAACAAAAATATATTTACATACATACACCATTGACACTACAATGCAACTATATGATCAAGTCTACATAACAACCAGCTGACAACGCAGTGATAGGACAAAATCCACACATATCAATATCAACCTTAAATATAAATGGCCCCCCACTTAACAGTCACAGAATGGCAAGACCCAACTATATGCTGTCTTCAAAAGACCCATCTCACATACAATGACACCTATAAGTTCAAAGCAAAGAAATGAGGAAAAACCTGTCAAACAAACAGTAAACAATAAAGAGCAGGTGCTCGTATTCTTATTTCAGACAAAAACAGACTTTAAATCAGCAATAATCAAAAGGGAAGAGCATTACATAATGGTAAAGGGTTCAATTCAACAACGAAATACTGCCATGTGTGATTTGTGACAACACGGACAAACCTGGAAAACATTATGCTAAGTGACATAAGCCAGACAGAGAAAAACAAACATTCTATGTTTCCATGTATGCATGAATCTTAAACAGTCCAACTCATCAAAGTAGAGAGTAAAATGGTGGCTGCCAGAGGCTTGGGGAAAGGGAAATGGGGAGGTTTTGGTCAAAGGTTGTGAAGTTTCAATTATGCAAGGTAAATAAGTTCTGGAGCTCTACTGTACAGCATAGTGTCTATAGCTAGAAATACTGTATTGTATACATAAACTTTTCTAGGAAGATAGATCTTTAGCACGCTTGCAACAAAAGAAAAAAATTATGATAAGGATTGGAGGAAACTTCGGGAAGTTGGGAGGTGATAGATATGCTGAAGGCCTTGGTGGTGGTGATGGCTTATGGACATCTACTAATCACCAAATGAATCCAATTGTGTACATTTTAAATATGTATAGCTTTTTACATAGCAATCATACCTCAATAAAGTATTTTTTTAAGCTGAAAGATAAATATGTAGTCGTGGTGTTTCATTATGTAAATAGATTAAATTATCAATTATGCAACAGATACGGTTTAATATTTATTATGTATCAAGAAGCATTCCTATTGTTAATATTGAAAGGAGCAGTTTTCGTGCAATGATGTTGAGGAGGACATGGGAGTGGTAAGCGGGAGAACACAAGAGCAGTCTTCTAACTTCGACGTGAGGACAGGAGAAGAAATAACAGAAAAAGTAAAAAGAGGGGGAAGGCCTCAATCAAGAGGAGTGAGATACGTTTAATTCATACATTTAAGTTTGTCAGGTATATTTTCAGCAGAAACATATAAGACAAACTTGGAGCCGCTGTTAAGGGCAGGAGATTTACTTGAGGGACCTACCAACAGATACGTAATAATTAAAATTAGGAGTGAATGAGAAATCCAAGGGAAAGGAACAGAGAAAGAAAGAGGAGAAAGAGACACAGAAAAAGAGAGAGAGAGAGAGAGAGAGAGAGAGAGAGAGATGTGTAGAAAGCCAATGGACAGGCTAAAGTAGGAATGTAGAGATTTCAAACGTTGTCAGGAAAATATTAACAACAGTCATAGAACTGCAATTGTCCTCATTTACAGAAAGTTAAGAGAATGATCTGTGAATATATATTAGATGACAGGATGAGAGGACTTTTTTATATTAATACTACAAATTCTGTTGATAATCATGATATAAAAGTATTGTAATGACAGATTCACCTCTATTCCCTAATAATATATATTCTTCTGTTTGCCTTCTTTCCCATTTATATTGTTTATTCATTCAGGACTCACTAGATTCATTAGATTTTGTAAAGTACACATAGAAAGTGCTTAATAATATTTCCCAGTATGACTAAAAAACAGAAAAAATAGGCCCGGCAGGTTGACTCATGCCTGTAATCCCAGCACTTTGGGAGGCAGAGGCGGGTGGATCACCTGAGGTCAGGAGTTCAAGACCAGCCTGGCCAATAGGGTGAAACCCCATCTCTACTAAAAATACAAAAAATTAGCCAGCATGGTGGTACGCACCTGTAATCCCATCTACTCGGGAGGTGGAGGTGGGAGAATCACTTGAACCCAGGAGGTGGAGGGTGCAGTGAGCCAAAATCATACCACTGCACTTCAGCCTGGGCAACAAGAGATAAACTTCATCTCAGAAAAAAAAGCAAAACAAAACAAACAAACAAAAAACAGGAAAAATAGTCATAAATTTGAATATAAAATACAACTACAAATTGTACAACTGCAGGAAAGAAAGTTACGGTACAAAATTGACATTTTTAAAGCTTAACTATATACAAAGGTCTATGTGTAATCTTTAATTATTCCAAATATTTGTGGGGAAACAAAGAGGAGCCATAAAGAGATTATTGTGCATATAAAAACACATTATTTTAAATTTAAAACTGACATGTACTCGACTACTTAGAATGGGAGTCAAAAACCTGCCTATGTTGAAGTAGGGGTAGGGTAGATACTACACCATTACTAACATGGTAGGTAGGCAGAGAAAAGCTCCTGGAAAGCGATGTGTGTAATGGATGAATGGATCTTTGGATCCCCACTTATGCTTACGGTTATGGCTCATTATCAGTTAGCACCAAAATAATTTATACACATGTGAATGTGGGTCAGAATTACTTTGCCACATTTGATACGCCACACTAAACTTTGATTTCTCTTCCATCTTATAATTACTGCATATGCAATATGGTGTTCTGGTAACATAAAACGTTTTTCATTCACAAACAAAAAAATGTTAAGAGAACATCATTGTCAACGTATTTCAATTGCGAGGCAAATGTCTGTTAACAAGAAAATAGATGACAAAAATACTGAAACACTTTAGAATCACAGCTGAAATAATGTTACATTTTAGAGTTGTTACAAGGATATTTTGGATCTTATTAAAGTATTGTGAATTATAATTAATTTTCTCACCCTTCTCCACTTAACCAAATTTTAGAAAAATTATGCTGAAAGTTAAAAGCAGTTATGTTCATGCATTTTAGTCATAAAGGGAATCCCTATGACTACATTTGATATTTCAACTGTTTGTTCAACCACCAAAATCCATTCCATATGCCAACAATAACATCTTCAAAATTTCACAGCATAAAGTCATTTTCAAATTCTCCACAATGGAGTGTAACAATCTGCTGCATTTTGCCAAGTGGTATATAAAGGAAAAAAGGACTTGATTTCTTTGGCTTAAAACCATGTTGTAAAAATATTTTAATATGTTAGACATAATATTAGAAAATGTATTCAAAACCATGATTTAAGAACGTTACTTTGTGGTTATTTGTGGGATAAATATTATTCTTGATTAGACCATAATATGTATTATGTATTCTATCTTTTAAGCTCTTTTACTAGCACATAATTCAATACTCTTCAGTGTTTCTGATATTGAACACTAATAATGGTTAACATCACTACTGTATCTAATTTTCAGCTCAATGCTTCCAGAGATTTTTATGAATTAGGGGGAAATTTAGAGCATAGCTATAAAACAAAGGTGCCTCAACACATACGTGAATTTCAACTTACTGTAATATAACAGTTTCATTTTTAAAGTGTCTGTAATATACCTTATCATTATAATACATTTATTAGACAGATAAGGCAGGTATCTATATTCTCATTTTAGAGGTGAGGAAATGTAAAACAAAAAGATTAAATGAACTCTTTTAACTCTTTAAGGTCACAAAACAAAAGTAACGGGATAAATATTACCTCAGGTCTTTTTGACAAATACTGGCCTCTTTTCACCATGCTTCTCCAGAAACAAAGATACCGCATTTTATGCCTAAGTTGTTATTTCAGGAATGTCCTTGGCACTTTATTGAAATTATTTGAGTCAACAAAATGTATCAATGATGATAATTTTTAAAAAGAGAAATAATTATTTTTATTGCAAAGCAAACTGAGGCTTGCCAGATTTCTATTATATGTTAATTTCTGTGAGACTAACTTTAATGCCTACCTGCAGACACAGGGTATACACTAGCACAACATCATTGTGTACCATTATTCTTGTGTATAGAATAATTAAAAAAAATATACAACTCAGCAGGTTAAGCAATGAGTTAGAAACTTCAGGCTCTGTGAATTGTAATCACAAGTACCTTGGTGGTAGCTAATATATAAAAATGTGAATGGTTAAATCCCATCTGTAGTTAAATTTAGCCCATTTACTTTGGGGAAAAAAGAGCTATATTTTGGGTAATAATTGTATTTGAATGTTCCTCCTCCCGCTTGTGTTCTCTAGACAACAACTAACCTACTGATGACCTAAGAATCCCCTGTTGAGAGATAATTACAGTTAAAATTCCCTAACAGGAATGAGACATAAATAAGGGTTATGTGTGACAAAACTGTATCCATCTCCCGCAGATGGCGCATAGTAATAGTGCCCTAGCGATCTGATGGATTCCTATAATAAATAATTTTGGAAAACAAATGCTTTCTCATCATGCAGTGTGTTCTAAAACCATTCCTGTAAGTAAACTTGAGATAATGTGTTTTTTGAGTTCTTCCTTCTCACAGCTGCTACCAGGAAAGCAGTCACCATTTCCACTCTTCTCCAACAACAACAATAAAAGCTCTCTTCTAAGTCTCTAATTAAAATAACTTACAAAAATATAAGGGAATTTGGATGAGAAAATGATAGAATGATCCTTAGGAAAGGAAAAGTAAGGCAATATTTCAAATCCTCACATTTAGGGAGAGAATAGGTGGGAGGGGAGACTGCAGAGCTAAAATTAAGCAGCTAGTTCTCAATGAGAGCTCAAGAAAGTAACAGAGATGAATGGAATTAAGGCTAAAATGAATAAATGAATAAGCAGTAAGTTGAAAGATCCATAAGAACTGCTATTCTTCCCCCCTTTATATCCAAATAAGTGAAACTGTCTTTAGTGATTCAATAATCCACAGTGAGGACATGGGCATTATTTTGTTATATTTATATCTCTTTGAAATTTACTTAATTTAATGAGATTGTACCAATTTTTACTTTCAATCAAAGGAAATCAGATGTAAATACATATATATATATATTTTCTATTTTACAGATTTCATCTATACATCATACATTTACATCAAGTCTAACACTCTTTCTAGAACAGAAGCAGTCTGTCGATGTTCATTAAGGGTTGTCAAAATATCCCTATTCAGGGGAAAAAAATAGTTATTATTTCTCCCTCCTGGCTCTTTTCCCTTTCTTTTCTTTTCTTCTGTTTCTTCTTTTGTTTCATTCCAGAACATGTGCTGTCTTCCAATATGTCAGTGCATATGTCCATACATAATGCTGATTGAACTTAATTTTCCCCTGTAGCTAACAGTTTTATCCAAGGAAACTTAAGAACAAACCAAAAACAATAATGTCTTAGTTCATTCAGGCTACTATAACAAAAATACCATTGACTAGATGGCTTATACAACAAACATTTACTTCTTGCAGTTCTGAAAGCTGGGAAGTCCATGATCAAGCAGTAAGCAGATTCAGTGTCTGGGAAGAACCTGCTTCCTGGTTCATAGATGATCTTCTTGCTATGTCCGTACATGGCTGAAGGCAAAAGAAAGCTCTCTGGGGTCTCTTTTGTAAGAGCATTAATCCCATTTAGAAGGATCTACCCCCATGACATACTCATCTCCTAATACCATCTCATTGGGGGTTAAAATTTCAACATATGATTTTTGCAGGGACACAAACATTCAGTTTATAGCAAATGATTAGGCTGTGTATCTCTACCCATGTTTATATACTCTTTGAAGAAAGATGGAAATAATCTCTGCCAGTTTACTTAGTGTGAAAACAAACAAAAAATCTCCCACCCTATGCATAATAAAAGAAGTGCTGGTACTTTTCTGGGTTCATAGAAGAGCCAAATTATGAGATAGAAGCAGCCATGGTCATGCTATGTTTTCCAATGGCTTGCCAAAATATTTTACATACCACAGTTTGTATTGCCATGACATAAGAAGTGATAGAGTCAAATCTACATTATCAGCACCAGCTCTGGACCTTTCTATATGATGGAGGCCTTGACCTTTCCATCTTCAACAAGGTCATTTTAATCTTCCTTTGTGTACTCTGAACCCCGTAAAACAACAGATGGCTCTAAGTTATGGTAAATTAATATCCTTATGTACTATTTCACACCAAATTTTACTTAGTATTTTATCTACGGTCAACATTTCTTATAATCTTAGAACTTTTACAGAGAAGTTATTTCAAGTGTAGCCTCTGACTTATACAAATAATGTTCTGATTTTATCTTCACCTTAAAAAATTCATACATGCCAAAATACTTTCACATACCTCTTGAACTACAAGTTTAAGAATCATAAATTTGGTGACGCTAAATTTGAGGGGAAAATAGATTCTGAGGATCGCTGATCAGCCCTGAGACAGTTCTCTAGCACATTTCTCTGGACACTGAGAATAAGTAATTTTCTGAACATAGTCCTTACTCATATAATGTCTACTGAGGGAGACATATATATAGTTTAAATATACTCAAGAATACTATTTCAAATTATTTAAATGTCACAAAAAGAAAAATGATCCTGTCTAAATAGTAATAATATTACCAACTTTATGTTAAAATTTCTCAGGAAATGGTAATTAAGTTTGTATCTTAAAGACCTTAATTATCTTAAAGATACTTAATTCAATAAGAATTAGTCAGTGGTAATTACTGGCTAAAGGAAGGGCACAAGGGTTGAGGTGAATTTATTCATATGGGAGGAAAAGGCTTATACAAATGTTCTGATAGGCAAAAAAGGTTAGTACATTACAGAAACTGAAATTAGATTTTTTCAGTTGAACAAGTAGGGGAGTCATGTGAACCGAATTTAAATATAGAAGCATGAGGCAAATTACACAGTTCTTTAGAGACTTGTTAATGAACTACATTTTAAAAATTCCAAATAATAGGAGAAGTCTTTGGTACTAATTATGAATTAATGGTATAAAATACTTAATTTCAAAAAAAAAGTTTGTTTTCATGTGGACATTGAATTAAAGGGTGTTACATTTTTTTTTCTCTCCATTCAATGTAAAAAAAATAACATTCCCTTTGTGAGTGTGCTACAAGAAAAAGCAACAATGGCAAACATGTTTCTTAAACCAGAGGAAATGTATTACATTTCTCAAAAATAAAAGCCAAAATACACAATGCTGTGTCAGAAATACCAGACACACTGGCCAAAGATAAGAACACTAGTTCTCAACGGGGGGCAGTTTTGTCACCCAGCGATGTTTGGCAGTGTCTGCAGATATTTTTGACTGTGATAACTTAGGAGATGGATATTGCTACCACCCACTAAGTAGAAGCCAAAAATGTTACTAAACATCTTACAAGGCACACTATAGCTCTCTACAACAATTTTCCACTCAGAAATGTCAATACTACTGAGGTTGAGAAACTGTGCTATTTATTTTCAGGCCTATCACGGTACTATTAGTATCTTCCCATGAACTCTCTCTTCTGTAAACATTTCCTGGAAATCAAATGACCAGACCAGGATTATTCCAAGGATGAGGACACCTTGGATCCTTCCACGATGCAGTAGATATGAATCTATAATGCAAAGTAATTTTCTACTTGAATCAGTCATATTGTTTCTGCCAAAATTAACTTCTGATAATCAAAATGACTAATGGTGAGTTTCAGTGTATAATATAATCAATTCTCATTTTTGAGTAAGAGACTAAAGTAAGCTGGAGTTCAGGCAGCAAGGAAATTCTTGGGTTAGTTGCACCACATTAGATGATGCTTGACTGGCGTTTCACCGAAGAGAGTGAGAGATTGAAGAGATCAAATCAGATATACCATTCAATGAAAAGTGTTTAGGGGTGTGTGTGTCTGTGTGTGTGTCTGTGTGTGTGTGTGTGTGAAATATTTGCAATAAAACACACCTGGGTGTACCACTAATTACTATATGGCCTTTAATCTAAAATACATTGTTTTAACCTTGAACTTAGCAAGTACTTTGTTTTCACTTTAAAAATAATAATTTAAAAGCCTATAAGTCCTATTGTGTCTCCATGTCACAATAAATTGAAATGCAAATTCTAGTGTAAAATCCACTGCAGTAGTAAAGAAAACAATCACTATGGCAATGTAATCATGAGGTTCTGTATAGTGTATTGAAATGACATTTCAACTCTACAAGGTGATAACACTTGTCACAGAGGCCATGCTTGAAGTTCTCCCTTAGACCCAGTTCTAAATAGTTTATAAAGACTTGAACTGAACAAAGAGTAATGAGAAAATACACTTAAACCAGAGAATTCAGAGCCAAACACTTAGTCTATTTAGACAGGAAGCATGTTAAAATAACCAGGCTCACCAGGATAACAAATTCAGACTGTTTGAAGGCTGAAAGTTTTGACTATGCATTAGAAATATTTTGTGAGTAAAGAAAAAAAGAATTTTTACATCTCCGTACTCAGATAAAACAATCAATTTTCTATTCAGTTTTTTTTTGTACCATGAAAACAAAGTTAACAAATACACAAATGGTTAGTTTTTGTATGCTACAAGTCAACATTCAATTGAAATTACTGATGGAGCCTGAAAATATAGTAAGTAAACTGATTTGAAAAACGATTCAGTAGAGATTTTCTTCTTCAAATAATTTTAGGACTAAAATAGTATTCATGATTAAGTCTGCGCTACCACTTTAACCTACTTGATAAAACAGACCTATATATTTAAATCAGTTACTGTACGTTTTTAAACACACGTGACAAAAGATTAAATGCTAAAAATAAAAATATAATATATTATGTATATGTTTATTAAAAAGTATTAATACTATTCCTAAATGACCAATATATATCATTTATAAAAGATTTTGTAAATATATAATGCAACAGCAAAACAAAAACTTAAAATAAAAACTTCATTAACTTGAAGCAATTATTTGTATAGGTATTTGTCGATATTTTTGAGTTTTTCCTTCTCCCACAACATATTTGGAAAACATTGCTCTCAGCACTTTTCTAGCATCTATTTTTTAAATGCTTTGTTGTTTTCCTGTGATAATACCCTCACTTCTTTCAGGTCTACTTTAATATATTGATTATGTCTATGAGAAGTGGGGGCCTGATATTTATTTTGGTTTCCAAAGACATTGTGATTATAATAAGTGGTTACTAAATGTTTACTGACTATATAACCTACAATGACAGATAGTTAACTTTGCCATTCTAAATTCACTTATTACCTCTTTGCATTCTGCCATTGCCCCAAGAGGTGAATATTTATGGACTGCATCTACAAGCTCCCTTGTCCTCTGGCTTGAGTTTGAAGAGTGGGAGAGACCAGGAGGAGAGTAGGGGACAGGAAGAGAGTGAGGTCAAACTATTTTTAATTCTGGATTCCTCTCTGCCAAAAATATTTCATCTGTTTTTATATAACTATTGTTTCTGGGGTTTGATAGTTATTTATTCCTGCTTCTCCAAGGCCTAGAAGTAATAATGGTTCCGCACTGTTGCTCACTATCAGTTTTGCATTATCTGTGATATGTTGCCATATCTCGAGAGTTGTGAAAAATTGGCATTGCTGACCAATTTAGAATTACAGGATGAATAACCTAGTAAAAATATAATCTTATATGTACCCAATGACTCTTGAGATAGAGATGTTAGCAGCATATGTTCAAGTAGTATTGACAGTCAGATTTAGTTTGAAGATCAACATAAAATTATATTCTGTCATTCGTGAATTTCTACATAGAAAATAGAAATACAAGGTTCTAATTATGTTGTGTTCTGACAGCTTTCAAATCCCTGCTTGGTTTTCTAGTAAGAAAAATACAACTGAGAATATAAGGAGCCAAGTACATATTAAGTTCAATACCCTAAATTATAACTGTCTGTGCAAGCCCTCATACAGCTCATACTTTCTACTAATTAAGTAGAAACTAGACTTGTTTTCTGTATCTTTGCATCTAAGTATAATCATTTCCCAATATAGAAATTATCAAAAATGTTAGGTAATAATAATTATGGTAAGTCAAATGTGCATACACACATATTTCAAATCATAAAGGAACTGAGCACAATTTTTAAGCCATGACTTTAATGAAAGAACAGATTTGTTTAATAATATATTTTTCTTTAGCTCTTACATCAATCTGAAAAGTGGTCATCACTAAAAAAATGTTTGATCAATGCTCTACCATTCTGTATAATGCAATGGTTAAAAACAGAAATGTTGAATCAACTAAATGAGAATGTTCAATTCTTTGCTTTCCTAATGGCAGTTAGGAAATTCCAGGTCAGTTAACTCACATCTTCCCACTAACAATTTTATCTAAATAGAATGAAGATAAGCATGGCTATGTCAGAGATATAACAACTTTGTAAGATAACGTGTATAAAATGCTCAGAACAGTTACTGTATCAAATAAATAGCTGGACAAATGGCAATAAACTTGATTGTTATTTCTGTTTATTCTATTGGTTTCTTCACCATGCCAGGGATCAGCAGATTACCTCCTTCTCTGGATGTGGCACTTTCCTCATAGATAAGAACACTGTTTACCTCAGGCTTTCACATTCCCTGGATCTTGACAATTTATGACAAACTAAAACCAAAGATGTATTTAAAAAGCATCCCTCAGAAACTTCCCTCAAAGTTTCTCTAAGGTAACAGATTCTAGAGACCTCAAGATTTTCCAATATGCCTTTGAATATCTACTTTATGTTTTCACTTTAAAAATATGCATTAAGCCTCAGTCTAAAAATTCTGGTTAAAGTAGCAATAAATTGATTATAAAAGCATAAACCATTAAGGACAAAAGATAGAGAAAAGGAGAAAGTAACATCAAAAATTTGAAAGCTAAACAGTAGATGGATAAGTAGTAACTCTTAGACATAATTGGGTAATACTTGGTTTGATATGGTTTGGTTGTGTCCCCACCCAAATCTCATCTTGAATTGTAACTCCCACAATTCCCACATGTCCTGGGAGGAACCCGGCGGGAGCTAATTGAATCATGGGGGTGGATCTTTCCCATGCTGTTCTCACGATAGTGCATAAGTCTCACGAGATCTGGCAGTTTTAACAACAGGAGTTTCCCTGCACAAACCCTCTCTTCTGCCTGCTGCTATCCACGTAAGATGTGACTTGCTCCTCCTTGCCTTGTGCCATGATCGTGAGGCCTTCCAAGCCATGTGTAAGTCCAATAAACCTCTTTCTTTTGTAAATTGCCCAGTCTCAAGTATATCTTTATCAGCAGTGTGAAAATGGACTAAACCAATAAATTTGTACCAGTAGAGTGGGACACTGCTGAAAAGATACCTGAAAATGTGGAAGCGACTTTGGAACTGGGTAACAGGCAGAGGTTGGAACAGTTTGGAGGCCTCATAAGAAGACAGGAAAATGTGGGAAAGTTTGGAACTTCCTAGAGACTTGTCGAATGGCTTTGCCCAAAATGTTGATAATGATATGAACAATAAAATCCAGGCTGAGGTGGTCTCAGAAGAAGATAAAAAACTTGTTGGGAACTGGAGCAAAGGTGACACTTGTTATGTTTCAGCAAAGAGACTACAAGCATTTTGCCCCTGCTCTAGAGATTTGTGGAACATTGAACTTGAAAGTGATGAATTACAGGATCTGGCAGAAGAAATTTCTAAGCAGCAAAGCATTCAAGAGGTGACCTGGGTGCTGTTAAAGGCATTCAGTTTTAAAAGGGAAACAAAGCATAAAAGCTTGGAAGATTTGCAGCCTGACAATGCAATAGAAATGAAAATCCCATTTTCTGATACGAAATTCAAGCGGGGTACAGAAATTTGCTTAAGTAATAAGGAGCCAAATGTTAAACCCCAAGACAATGGGGAAAATGTCTCCAGGACATGTCAGAGACATCTGCAGAAGTCCCTCCCATCACAGTTCTGGAGATTTATGAGGAAAAATGGTGTCCTGGGCCAGGCCCAGGGTTCCTCTGCTGTGCGCTGTCTAGGAAATTGTCCCAGCCACTCCAGATGTGACTAAAAGGGGCCAAAGTATAGCTTGGGCTGTTGCTTCAGAGGGTGGAAGCCCCAAGCCTTGGCAGCTTCCACGTAGTGTTGAGCCTGCAGATGCACAGAAGTCAAGAATTGAGATTTGGGAATCTCCGCCTAGATTTCAGAGGATGTATGGAAGTGCCTGGATGCCCAGGCAGAGGTTTGCTGCAGGGACAGGGCCTTAAGAAGAACCTCTGCCTGCTTGGGCAGTGCAGGAGGGAAATGTGGAGTCAGAGCCCCCACACAGAGTCCCTACTGGGGCACTGCCTAGTGGAACTGTGAGAAGAGGGTCACTGTCGTCCAGACGCCAGAATGGCAGTTCACCAACAGCTTGCAACGTGGGCTTGGAAAAGCTGCAGACACTCAATGCCAGCCCATGAAAATAGCTGGAGGGAGGCTGTACCCTGCAAAGCCATAGGGGCGGAGCTGCCCAAAACCATTTGGAACCCACTTCTTGCATCAGCATGACCTGAACGTGAGACATAGAGTCAAAGTGGATCATTTGGGAGATTTAAGATTTGACTGCCCCACTGGATTTTGAACTTGCATGGGCCTGTAGCCCGTTTGTTTTGGTCAATTTCTCCCATTTGAAATGGCCATATTTACCTAATGCCTGTACTCCCATTGTATCTAGGAAGTAACTAACTTACATTTGATTTTACAGGATGGAAAATCAGGTGGAAGGGACTCGCCTGGTCTCAAATGAGACTTTGGATTGTGGACTTTGAGTTAATGTTAAAATAAGTCAATACTTTGGGGGCTGTTGGGAAGGTATGATTGGTTTTTAAATGTAAGGACATGAGATTTGGAAGGGCTGGGGGTGTAAAAATATGGTTGGCTATGTTCCCACCAAAATCTCATTTTGAATTGTAATTCCCACATGTCATGGGAGGAACCTGGTGGCACGTAATTGAATCATGGGAGCAGGTCTTCCCCATGCTGTTCTTCTGACAGTGAAAAAGTCTCATGAGATCTGATGGTTTTAAAAATGGGAGTTTCCCAGCACAAGCTCTCTCTTTTGTCTGCTGCCATCCAGGTAAGGTGTGACTTGCTCCTCCTTGCCTTCTGTCATGATTGTGAGGCTTCCCCAGCCAAGTGAAACTGTAAGTCCAATAAACCTCTTTTTTTTTTTTTTTTTTTTTTTGTAAATTGCCCAATCTTGGGTGTATCTTTATGAGTAGCAGACTAACAGAGCGTCCTCTAAAGGCTCACAAGTCAGTGGCACCAAGTCCCATGAATGAAATGATAGTGAAGGGAAAACAAAACAGAACAAAAAGGTGGGTTGGTTAAAAATGTGTTTATAGGTGGGGTGCGGTGGCTCATGCCTGTAATCCCAGCACTTTGGGAGGCTGAGACAGGTGGATCACCTGCGGTCAGGTGTTCAAGACCAGCCTGACCAACATGGCAAAACCCCATCTCAACTAAAAGTACAAAAATTAGCTGGGTTTGATGGTGGGCACCTGTAATCCTAGCTACTCATGATGCTGAGGCAGGAGAATTGCTTGAACCTAGGAGACAGAGGTTGCAGTGAGCCGAAATCGTGCCACAGCACTCCAGTCTGGGCGACAAGAGTGAGACTCTGTCTCAAAACAAAAAACAAAAAACAAACAAACAAAAAAACATGTTTACAAGGCAATTGAACATCAGGATTTCCTCACCAACTCTGCATAGGTATTGATTGCTCGTTTTCTACCATGATGTAAAACCAGAAGAACGGGCTCTGGAGATGATAAAACAAAAGTTCTCTGTGCTTCAGAAGCTGGAAAATTAAACTGAAAACAACAGAACTAAGTAGGTTGCCTACTGAACATGGAGGCCTCTAAATCCCTTCCTTTATTAATATCCGGAAGCACTGGCAGTTTTATCCTCTACAAAGAAGATAAACATAGTCCTCTGTGGGTAATCTAACCAGTCAAACATGACATCACTGACTGCTGCATTGAGAAAACTTGTATAGTACACACCATCATACAGTGTTGCCACCATACATTTACAATAGATATAAATGGATTAAAAATATTGATAATAATAAAACTATAGTAAAATAGAGGAATTGGTGATTTTTTTAGTATTTTTACCTGTTTCTATTATAATTTACTTAAGGATAGGTTAATATAATTTAAAATCATTAATATAATGGCTACTTTTACAACTTGCTTTCAAAACATCTAAAAATTCAACAACTAACTCTAAGTCCGTATGTGCTGGCTCCAGTATGCCACAGTTTATGTCTAGAACAACCAGGAGTTTTGTAATCTTCATGTTAAATCTTCTGCTACATTGTCCAAAATATAAGTCCTGATTAAGCCCCTAAAAAATTGGGCTGATAGTTTACTAAAGAAATATATATATATAGTTTACATATCAAGAGTTCACTTTCATCCAAAGAAATAAACATCCTGCACTTGGCAGGATAAAGAGAATTGGATAAATCACTTTTCCCCCCAATGATTTGAATTATCTCAAGAAATACATAACATTAGTCACATGTATATGAAAGGAGTAGATTTAAAAAATTAGTCAAGTTCAACGTATTCAAATGACCATACAGGCAATTTTTTATTTAAAGAAAAGCCTTTCTCTGGGTACTTGATGAGTTCTATGTGTACATTCAGTACTTCAAATGTAATGAAAGTAATGTTTTTCTTTTCATTTGCTCAGTAACTTCCACAATTAAAATAATGTATCTTTTTTTTAAAATTAAGGTATGTATTAAACAAATGCATGTATTACATTATCTATTTGAAGACTTTCCTTCAGAATAAACTATTATATATTCTCACCTAAAGAATTTAAAAATATTACAATCATGAAGTCTATTCAACAAAAAAGTTTGTGAATTATGCATTTTTAAAAAGTAAAATAAGTTTACTTACTTTTACTTTTTCTTTTAAAAAGAAAATAAGCAGTAACTCGCAGTGACTTACTGCCTGGCTGGTAGACAACAATAATATGAAGCCTTAAATACCAGACTGTCTGCCTCACAAATGGACCTTGACCACACAAGCAGAGGCCAGGGGTGACAAACTATGTTATCAGGATAGCAAAAATATAGCAATAAATAGAGCTATCATTTATTGAGTACATTAACTAGGCATTGTGTCAGGTGCTGTATATGTCTTTTTCCCTAATTTAATCTTCCCAATAGTTGTAGAAAAAACATCCATCTCTTTAGAAGATATTAAGATTCATAAAAAGTAAGCAATTTGTCCATGATCAGACAATTATAAATGGACATAACTGTGATTTTGCTAATCTGACGTCAAAGTCCATCAACTTTTCTGTCCTCTATGCTTATATTGATACTCTTCATAGTTATTGCTAATTATCACACCAGTTTAGTTCGTTATATATATTTTAGTTCTTCCTTTTGCAAACATTATACTTTTTCCAGAAACCTTTGACACGTACTGGAATACATACGACTTCCACTCACACTCTTTATTCTTTGGAATGTCTCCATCTCTTGTGTCCTCTCAAAGCCAATAAAAAAGACATCTGAAACTTCTCCTCATATGAGAATCGCCCCTCGATCACCAGAACAACCATAATCTCTCCCATCTTTGCACAACCTATATGCATATGTCACATATGCTCATGTGTTTATTAGTTTTATTTATCAGTGATTCTTGAAGTGTAGCACTTGAATACACAGTATCCACATCACCTAGGTACTGATTAGAAATACAAAATTTTAAATCTCACCTTGACCTCATTTAATGGAAACTCTGGGGGTTTGCCTAGCAAAATGGGTACCTCCAGGTGATTCTGATGCATGACAAAGTGTAAGAACCACTATATTAGAGAATATAAGGAAATTATCCTTTCTTACCTATGTAATACACATATATACATATCAGTGTGCATTTTCTGATGTCTTTATAGTCTTAGATTAATAGTCTGTTATGATTAAACTGATAGTTTATACCCTTGCAGGAAGAAGAAGTTATTTCATGGAAGGAGGGGATCTTCCATAGTGAAATGTCACAGGAAGACACCAATTCTGTAATAGAAAAGGAAACTACCACAGTAGGTCACAAAAAGACAAAAGGCTGTAAGAATACCAATCCTAATTGGCAGAATACGAAGATACGGGGAAAACTGGCCCCTCTGCTCCTTGCCCAAGCAGGCCAAAATCTAGTCACTAAGCTAGACACTGGTTCCCTAACCTAGATAAAAAATTCAAAATCTCCTGGTACCTTAATATAAGAGAAATTTCCTACCCTTGGGAGATTCACATTTGGTAACACTAGCATCTAGATTTACAACATGTGCTACATGGGATTTTGATGTAATTTGAGAACCACAAGTAAGGATGAGGCAATACGTTCCAGAAAGCAGCCGCATGGAATGAGACAACTAAAATTGCAGCTTAGTATTTATCTCTGCTAGGTTATCCCTGCGGCTCCAGTGATGAACTGTTTAGAAAGAATAACCTGATCTGACCTAGGATTAAGGGAAATATTTGTTTCCATGCTTAGGGCAACTCTGTAAGTTACCATAGGGGTGATTAGGGAGCAAGCTCCATGAGGCAAAAGATGCTTTAAATGATGAAAGACTGTGCTTCGAGTGTTAATGGTTTTTATAAAAGATAGCGACAAATTATAGTCTTTCTCCCCCTAAACATGATATGGATTTTCTTGAAAGCAAAAATGATGCTTTCATGTTGTTTTTGTTGTTGCTGCTGCTGCTGCTGTTGCTGTTATTTTGAACAAATTTCAAGATGTAGCACAAAACTTGTATGCAAGAGAGAGAGAGCAGTGAGACCCAATAATGATTAAGGGTCTACCTTGTGCAGGCACCTTTAAACATTTTTATTTCCAACTTTTATTTTTAAGTTCTGGGGTACATGTGCAGGATACACAGGTTTGTTACATAGGATAACATGTGCCATGGTAGTTTGCTGCACAGGTCCTCCCAGCATCTATTAGCTATTCTTCCTGATGCTCTCCCTCCTTCTATCTCCAACCCTCCGACAGGCTCAAGTGTGTGCTGTCCCCTCCTCACCATGTGCACGTGTGTTCTCATCATTCAGCTCCCACTTATAAGTAAGGACACACCGTATTTGGTTTTCTGTTCCTGAACAGGCACTTTTTAATATGTTTTAAATGCATCATCTTATTTGCTTCTCAAATCTCCTATTTTAGTTTTATTATATGTAAAGGGCACTGAAGTTCCAAGAAGCTATAATAACACATCAGTAAACAGCAAAACTAGATTTTAATCTTGTTGATCTTAAACATAGTAGCTTATCTTTTTATCCATGATATTAATTGAATCTTATTTATTTATTTTAAAATATTGATATTTAAATAATGCCTCTAAATTATTAAAAGGCAAATAAATGACATGGTACAGCATGCACTATTGTATTCTTCTAAGACATTTGGTCTCTCCTATGGTATAGTGATAAGCTATAATTATAAGCCTAGCCTCTTCTCCACTTTTCGAATCAACCCCCACCTGTATGTTATATTATTTGATTTGACTGCTAGTTAAACCAGTAAATAAGTAAATAAGTGGTCTACACAAAATAGATGTGTTTTTTTCACTACTTTGCATGATACAGACGGAGAAGTTCACGTAGTGAAGTATCATGCTCCATATGGATCCTGTCAAGAACCCAGACAACTTCTATGACCACTGGGGATGGCATTCCTCACCGTTCGAAATGGTTCCAAGCTCTAGGCAATAGTTCAGAGTAAGAAAGAAAGATGAAAGCAAAGGAAGCTGTCCAGCAGCTAATATATAAAGCCTCTTCTAATGTCCTTTTCTTTCCTAAATTCAGTCATGTGACGACATCTACATGCAAGAAAGGCTAGGAAATGAAATCTTCATTCTATCGTCACTGTATTTCCAACAAAAATTCCAGAAATAGAGGAAGGGAAAACAGATATTGAGAATAACCATTAGCCTATAAGACATGATCTAACTGCCATTTGGAAAAAGAACAAAATTAAAAATGAAAGCCTTTCCCAACAGGCATTGTCATCATCCTCTTCAAATTCTCATTTTATGTCTAATTGAAACTAATATTGTTGAAGAAACCTGAGGCTATACCTAAAGGAGACAATTCAATGTACATAAAGCAAAGGTGTCTCCTCGGAGCAGAAACGTGTAATTTAAGAAGTAGTAATCATACTATTTAGCTTTTTTCTTTTAATATAATTCAAAATCTAAGCACTAAAATATAGGATGATAAAATGCCTGAATGTTGGCATTTTTGTATAACTGCATATTCCTTTTATAATAAGAAATAATTATTGGAAGTTTAATCTTAGAAAACTACACACATATATATATAAATATATATATACAAAAATATATATATAAAGAATCATGTAATTTACCCAGATTTGGCACACTTTTAAGAATAACATGGGACTCTTTTTTTGCACATGTTTAACACAGCTTTTGGCTCTATTATGATTAAGTATTACTACAATAAATATTGTAACACTACTTTCCAAGGGAGGAAATAAAAGGTAAATTCTGTGTGTCTTTTGGGACACTTAACAGAGAAACAAATTTAAGGACATTCCAGTCCAAGTGTCTGCTGGCAAATGGAAAAGACAAATGATCAGAATGAAACAAAATGAGGAAATACAGCATTTTCCAACACTCATTACATGGACTAGAAGTATGCCGTTGGCAAAATAAATAAATAAAATTGCAAAATTCTGGAAAAAAGGAGTGCAAATTGCCTCCGTGTAGGAAACTTCTCATAGCCTTCAATATGCAAACAGGTATTATCTTTCACCATAAGTGCACTGATGAAGTGATTTTCAAATTATTTGAGTTTAGATAATTTAGAAACATTATTCCTCAAAATAAGTATTATACTAGTTTTTATACTAGTTAGCATTTGATAGGACATCTTTTCAGAAAATATTCACTTGGGAGTTTACATATCACTGACAATTGCTCATTTTACCTCATTTAAGCTGACTACTGAAAACCTCTTCCTATCTCAAGCAAGAACTCTATCTTTGGCTCCTCAGAGACCCTACTGCATGAACATCCCTGCTGAAATTCTTTCTCCCATGTTTCACGGACCCCCTTTTGTCCTGCCCTTTCTTTCTAGACCCCTAATTATTTGTCAACATTTTCCTGAAAAACTGTTGTTGACTCTATATTCAATACCTAAATATATTTCTTTCTGCAAGGAAGATAAATGCGACAAAAGTTGGAAATCTGAATTTGGGAGGAAACAAGTGAAAATCATTGACACTCTAATTGGAATAAGAAGATGTGGCCTGATGGGAGGCTAAGTGGCAGGTTAGATGTCACCAACAGAAAATATGCATAATAACACCAGTGCCTAGTTCTGCTTGTGACATCAAAAGTGATAAGAGTGCATGAGAAAGTGAAAAATGAGAAGTTTGTTGTAGATATGTGCATGTGCGCTCATTGGCATGATTCCTTTTTCTTGTTCTATACTAAGGGTTATGTTTTCTGATTTTTAATCATTCCTTACATATGAACCATGAGGCTGAGTGTGGTGGCTCACTCCTATAATCCCAGCACTTTGGGAGGCCAGGGCAGGTAGATCACTAGGTCAAGCGATCAAGACCATCCTGGCCAATATGGCGAAACCCCATCTCTACTAAAAATACAAAAATTAGCTGGGCATGGTGGTCTGAGCCTGTAGTCCCAGCTACTCAGGAGGCTGAGGCAGGAGGATTGCTTGAACCCAGGAGGCGTGGGTTGCAGTGAGCTGAGATTGCACCACTGCACTCCAACATGGCAACAGAGCAAGACTCCATCAAAAAAAAAAAAAAATAGTGGGCAAAGGATATGAACAGACACTTCTCAAAAGAAGACATTTATACAGCCAACAGACACATGAAAAAATGGTCATCATCACTAGTCATTAGAGAAACGCAAATCAAAACCACAATGAGATACCATCTCACACCAGTTAGAATGGCAATCATTAAAAAATCAGGAAACAACAAGTGCTGGAGAGGATGTGGAGAAATAGGAACACTTTTACACTGTTGGTGGGACTGTAAACTAGTTCAACCATTGTGGAAAACAGTGTGGCGATTCCTCAAGGATCTAGAACTAGAAATATCATTTGACCCAGTCATCCCATTACTGGGTATATACCCAAAGGATTATAAATCACGCTGCTATAAAGACACATGCACATGTATGTTTATTGCAGCACTATTCACAATAGCAAAAACTTAGAATCAACCTAAATGTCCATCAGTGACAGACTGGATTAAGAAAATATGGCACATATACACCATGGAATACTATGCAGCCATAAAAAAAGGATGAGCTTGTGTCCTTTGTAGGGATATGGATGCAGCTGGAAACCATCATTCTCAGCAAACTGTCGCAAGAACAGAAAACCAAACACCACATGTTCTCACTCATAGGTGGGAATTGAACAATGAGATCACTTGGACACAGGAAGAGGAACATCACACACCAGGGCCTATTGTGGGGAGGGGGGAGTAGGGAGGGATAGCATTAGAAGATATACCTAATATAAATGACAAGTTAATGGGTGCAGCACATCAACATGGCACATGTATACATATGTAACAAACCTGCATGTTGTGCACATGTACGCTAGAACTTAAAGTATAATAAAAAAAAAGACCAAGAAAAAATATATATATATATATGAACCATGAAAAAACATTAACAGCATCAACTTATACTGAAATATTGCAGGATTAATTCTATTGGTAATATGTATGTGGGATGTGTTTAATGTGAATTGAAGAATAACATGAGAGGTGTTTATGAGATAAAGTTATTTTTCAAAATATATTATTTATTTATTTCAAAATATCCTGATTTAACAAATAATAAATGAGTGATTAACATGTACCTAACACTATGTTAGATGTTATGGAAAGAAGATGAGACAGATATAGCCACTGCCCACAAATACTTCTAATGCACTGTGTACTGAAGGTTGAGAGCCAAGTATAAAGCTAGGTGTCATGGAATGTGACAAACTTGTTATGTTGATGTTTTAGTCCATTCTCACATTGCTACAAATAAATACCTGACTGGGTAATTGAAAAGAAAAGATGTGAAATTGGCCCATGGTTTCACAGGCTGTACAAGAAGCATGAGGCTGACTTCCCGGGAGGCCTCAGGAAACTTACAGTCCAGGAGGAAGGTGAAAGGGTAGCAGGCATGTCAGGAGCAAGAGAGAGACAGAAGGTGGGGTAGTGTTACATAGTTTTAAATACCCGGATCTTGTGAGAACTCACTCACTATTACAAGGGCAGTACAAGATGGATGGTGTTCGATCATTCAGGAGAAACTGCCCCCACGATCCAGTTACCTCCTACCAGGCCCAACCTCCAACATTACGGATTACAATTTGACATGATGTTTGGTAGGGACACAGATCCAAACCATATCAATTGATATCGTGGTGACCTGAACAAAATGTTACTGAAGCACAGTGACAGTAGGGAAAATAATTACTTTTGCTGAGGCAATGAAGTAGATCTGCAAGTTTCTGCAGAGACGATAACTGAGCTAAGCTAAAGACTTACTCTCTGAGAGGAGACAGTATGAGTACTGAATTGGAGGGATAAATGTGAATGAACTTTCTGAGATAAGCAATTCAAGCAAAATAATCTAGTAAAATTTCTCAACACCCTAAGTCCTTTGCATTTTTTTAAACAAATGAATGTATGAGTAAATAGATGACTAAATGAAACATAGATGGCAGGTGGTTGGGAGGAGGATGAATTGTACAGTGAAATAGACGGATGCAACTCAACATCTGAAGGGCTCCACTTGCCATAAATTGTAAAACTCATTTTAACCTCTGAAATCAATGGGATATCTATGTGCAACCAGAAAAACAAATAAACAAAAAAACAAAAAGCTAGAAGCTGACCTTATACTTTACCTAAAAATTGATTCAAAATGTAAAACACAAAATTATAGAATTTATAGAAGGAAGCATAAAAGAAAATGTACATAAGCTTGGGTTTGGTGATAAATTTTTAAATACAGCACCAAAAGCATAATACACTAAAGAAAAAACTGATTAGCTAGACTTTATTAAAATTAAAAATATCTTCTCTTTTAATGACCTTGTTAAGAAAAACATCAAGCCACAGCCTGGGTGTGCGGGGGAGAAATTAAAAAATATATATCTGAAAAAACTCATATCCAAAATATAAGAATATTTAAAACTCAAAATTAAGAAAGCAAATAACCCTCATGAAAGTAGTACAGACTATCTGAACACATATCTCACTAAAGAAGATAAAAACATAAATAAACAAAACAATTGATACTCAGCATTCTTTGTCACTAAAGGAATGAAAATTTAAAACACAATGTAATACCATTATAGACTTGTAGAATGTTAAAAATTTTAAAAACAAAAAATGGACAGTGCCAATGGCTGGTGAGGATGCAAACAACAGGTACCCACTCTCAATCATTTTAGCTATTGCTGGTTGGAATGCAAAAGACTTCAGTCACTTTGGAATACAGTTTGGCACTTCATTATAAAATTTAACTAGTCTAGATAATATCAAGATTCTGAAAAGCCAATGAAGTGAAATTATTGGGACACATTGAAAAGGAACCAATATGTTCATAACTGACCTTCTTACTCCAACCTTGAGATCAGAGAGTGAATTTCACCTAGCTAATTCAAGCAGCGGGGGGTTATTACATAGCATTCGGTAGAGTACAGAATCTTGGAAAGGCTAGAAAAAGTGACTCAAGACTAAGCTTCCAGGAACAACTTTGGTGGAGGTGCTGGAGGGACACCTAGAACCACGATACTTCAGTAACAGTCAGAAAACAGCTCCCACCAGTACTGAGCTAAAAAGGGCAGCGCTCCTGCTATTCCCAGGGACAGTGGAAAAAGGCCACATGCCTCACCTTTTCTGTGACATAATTTTGTTAGGAACCAGTATCTCTGGGTGTATTTGAGTGGTATAATCTAAATCACATGATAACATACCAGCTCCATAGTGGAAAGGGAAACTAGGAATAAAAGATTGGTTTGTTTATTTGTTTTTTCTTTGTTAGTTTGAAGGCATTCTGAGAACTGAATGTTCTCATGATGTAACATGCAGTTACATTTTAAACAGAGTATTCAAAAATTAAATGTAAACAGGCTATTCAAAAATGTTTTTGAGTGACTTAAAGTAACTGATATCCTTACTTAGCCACTAATTGTATGAGAATGCAAGTCATAGCGAAATAATGACGACTATGAAATTAGAGTTGGGGTAAAATGTCATTAATTTAAAGTGGGATAGATGGCAATTATCTTTTATTTTTGGTAGTGTAGGAACCAGTGAGCAGGGAAGGAGGAAAAAGAGGAGGATTTAGTGTGTCCTATGTAAAGCGGTCTAAAATTTTTTTGCAACTGTGCCCAGTTATTTTTTTTTTTCCAGAAATGAGGGTCTCGCTATATTGCCCAGGCTTGTCTGTAACTCCTGGCCTCAAGTGATCCTCCCACCTGAGCCTCCCAAAGTGTTGGGTTTACAGGTGTGAACCACCACACCCAGCCCCTAACATTGGATTTTTAGAATTTGTACCTCCACCTGTCCAAAAAGTAGAGCACAAACCTGTAGAATACATATTTAATACAATCAGCGTGAACTCAATTGGGGTATGTAATGTCCAAATAAAAGAGGAAAATCTACATTTTGATATTCTTTTAAATAAAAGCACATAAATCATATTGGATGAATAGTCTGACCCTATTTTTTGACATGCTGGTATGGCATAAATAAATCAATTTTGCTGCTGAAAACTAATCTGACACACTTTCATATACTCATTAAAGTGATGCTGTACTAAACTTAAAAGAGGTCAATGTGTAACTGTCACTAATGTTTATAGTTTCATGTGATTTCCTTCTATCTTCAATTTTTTTGAGTTAAGATAATAGAGCATTTTGGATTCATTAACCAATATCAAAAGAAATTTCCTCTAGTAGAATTGCTGTTAGTCAGAGATTTAAGGGGAACTGGTGCTTAGAAAAATGATTGGTTTTATTTCCAATAATAAATATCTGCTGGTGGATTTCACAATGTGAAATTTTGCGCTGCTGAAATAATTCTTTCCATTCAAGTCTCTAATATGACAACATACTTTACAAATTTTAATTGGATTTTCCTTTTAGGTTAGGATAGCCCCTAAAAATTCACCACTTGGTCAGAATGATTAGCCTGTGTAAAATATACATAACAAAGTACATATAAATACAGTTAATACATAAAACCTATGCAATGTCAGAATATCCAACTAAAGTGGCATCATAAAAATTTTCCAGAAAATGCCAGTTATGATAAATTCCATTTTTAATGTTAAAATATAAACCTTGCCGGGCACAGTGGCTCACACCTGTAATCCCAGCACTTTGGGAGGCTGAGAGGAGTGGATCACGAGGTCAGGAGATCGAGACCATCCTGGCTAACACGGTGAAACCCCGTCTCTACTAAAAATACAAAAATTAGCCGGGCATGGTGGCGGGCGCCTGTAGTCCCAGCTACTCGGGAGGCTGAGGCAGGAGAATGGCGTGAACCCGGGAGGCGGAGCTTGCAGTGAGTGGAGATTGCGCCACTGCACTCCAGCCTGGGCGACAGAGCGAGACTCCGTCTCAAAAAA